>NC_090765.1:50931619-50944119 GCF_036898095.1 Palaemon carinicauda | reverse complement strand
TATTGTGTGTGTGTAGATACTGGTTTATAATGAAATTAAAGTTAAAGTACTGGAAGCAATTGTATCTTTTTTTCGGGTAATGCCAGAAAACTCAAAATCAATCAATCAATCAATCAGATGAGGTAGAAGTGGGATGGTTTATTATGTTTTGGTTCCATAGTTGCTGTGGTTAAGTTAACATATAATATTTGACCTGACTTCAGAAGGGAGGCAATATAGCTCGAATATTCTCATTTATTTTATTACGTCCTTTTTTTTTTTTAACAATTCTTATCATGCTGTATACGGATTCTGTTTTAATTAACATCCTATTTTTAAAAGTTCTTTATTCAGCAGTTGAAAGATAGAATCCTCGATTGTACATTATAATTGGAGATTTTTTTCCTTTTATCGATTCAAGTTCAAATATCTTTTAATTGATTGTCATGAACGCTTAATTAATGCTTAAATTATTCAAGGTAAACCACTGGTATCTCACTAACGAGATATTACAAGTAGGGATGGGAGATCTTAATTTCTCTTTATCATCACTATGCGGTGGTTGAATTGTATTATCTCAAGTGGGTTTTTATTAAAGGTATTGGATTATTTTGTGGTCTGGACGATGAAATTTAGTGCCTTGGGTTGTTGTGGCCGATGTGGTAACATCCCTGATCTGTGAACGCCAGACTAGGGTTCGAGTCCCGTTCAAAATCGTTAGTTTCTTTGGTTGCTGCAACCTCACCATCCTTGTGACCTAAGGATTGGGGGCCGGGGTTGTGGGAGCCTATAGGTCTATCCGTTGAGTCATCAGCAGCCATTGCCTGGTCCCCCTTGGTCCTAGCCTAGGCGTAGGGGGGGGGGCTTGGGTGCTTATCATATATATATATATATATATATATATATATATATATATATATATATATATATATATATATATATATATATATATATATATATATATATATATATATATATATATATATATACACGGTCAGTCTCTAGGGCATTATCCTGCTTGATAGGGCAATGTCACTATCCCTTGCCTCTGCCATTCATGAGCGGCCTTTAAACCTTGTGGCCTCTAGGCTTTGGAAAATACACGTAGTCTCTTATGGTCCCTTATGACGTTTTATGTGTTGAACCTTTTTTTTTTTTAATTTATATCTATTTATTTATATAAAGAAATATCTATAGAAGCATGTATGGGATACTGAATTATCCGGTACTTCTTGGAAACAGGTTATTTTCTCTGATGTGATTAACGAAAATCATTATTTATGTTTTTTTTACTAGAAATTGTAAATATTCCACAACGCCTCGTTTACGGTTTGATCTCAAATCCTTGCCACTTGGCTCAACGAATACTGAAGATTGTATTTTATAAATATTTTAGCTTTTATTTTAATTTTGTATAATCATTGTTATTATTATTAAAATTAGGAGTTTTGCCCGCTCAATGAGTCAAGCATGACTCTTTCAGAGCTGGCCCGATTAAATTCGGGAGTAAGAAATATATATATATATATATATATATATATATATATATATATATATATATATATATATATATATATATATATATATATATATATATATTAAAGATAAAGAATAAGATAAGATGAAAGTATATAAAATATAAGGGATAAAAATTAATTGTATAAGGTGAAAACTATAAGCAATTTAATAAGGGTTTTATTCTTCTTTTGTTCATTTATAGAGGTCAGCGGGGAGTTTGCAAAAGCCACTTTATTGCTGTGAAACCTTTTTCGGGGGTCATCGAAAAGTCCCCAACGAAATGGAGCTCTTTCCTGTTTATTAGTTTACCTGTCACCTTTGGAGGTTAATATTCCTTAAGGAAATCATTTAAGAAAAGCTTGTTTCTTCTACTAAGGTGGTCTTCTATATTTGGAATGGTATATGGCTCTTAAAGGAATCTTTTTTTTTTTTTTTTTATTATGCTGGCATCATCTTTTATACAAGATGTATTATACTATAGTCAATTCTTTTTAGCAAGGGAGATTTGCACCGACTCACGAGGATGCACTTTTAGCTCGTAAAAGTTTCCTGATCGCTGATTGGTTGGACAAGATAATTCTAACCAATCAGCAATCGGGAAACTTTTTCGAGCTAAAAGGGCACCGCTTCAAGTCGGTGGAAATGCGTCTCATTAAAAAAAATTGAGTGTAGGCAATCTGTCAGCGTCTGGCAAAGGAAAATGAGAGTGATTTGCTACTTTTAATGTAACGTTCAAGAGATTACTATGAACCCAGTGCTCCCCTCTGAGTATTACTGCTCATAGTGCGAGCGCAATTATTCCGTGTAAAGTACTTACCCTTCGCCACTCTTCCTCAACACTGTTACTTTAGAGCGATTTCGATTGGGGAAATTTGCTTCCCAAGAATTATTCTTGATAGACCACACACCACTGTTGAAGAGTTAACGTAGGAGGTCTTCGCTTCTATGTGATAGAGCCGTCGAAATGGACTAGCCCACGGAAAAGAGTGACCTGAATGGGTTCCTGCATAGGGAACAAGCATATCTCCCTTTGGTCTCATTGCAGTGTGGGGGTGGTGGGGGTAATGGTCTTGTAATTAGGTCAAGGCAAACTACTCGCCACTATTAACCCCCCCCCCCTCCCCCCGCTATAGGCCCCTCGGCTCCTCCAAGTTCTCTCAGATTCACTGGGTGTGTAAGTTATCTGCAGTAATGCTGTTACACGCCCTGTTTATCTTCAGAATGAATTTGCGAGTTTCTGTTTTTTTTTTTTTTCTCAAGCTTGCATTCATATTCTACGGTAGTGAGTCATAAGAATATTTATTTTCCTATTCTGCAAGGCGATTCTATTATAGAACATTTAGTTGAATTATATTTTAAGTCATAGTTTAAAGATTTGATACATTGCATCGATAAATGTTTTGGATATGGATGTTCAGTTGTTATCCAAAATGAAACCGTTTGCTTTGTGTACTTTGTCATGTTGTAGTCTTCATTGAATACAAATAAGCAGGTTATGGAGCTGCTTAGACAGTCTGAGCTATTACATGGATAACTTTAAATTCAGGGAAAATGAAAGATGGGTTGTTTATTGCTTTAAAAAAAAAAAAAAACTTTAGAACAAAATATGTGGAAGTAGATTTGTGTGAACTTTACATGAAGAGATTTTGTTCTTGTGGGATTATTTTTTTTTCAAGTTTTTTACCTGGTCATTTTATATAAATATTAATTATAAAAAGCGAATAATAGTTTTGCTTTTAACGCAGTGTTGTGTAATTTCATTATTACAATTGTGACATGCTCATGCGTAGAGAACTTATTACAATCGTGCACAAGAAAATATACGTGTTTAATTGATGATGAATATTAAAATGTATATACACACAGACGAAGTTAGTGTATTACAAAATTCTTGAATAAATCCTTTTCAGATTTACTAGGTTGGTCGGCAAATCTCCACATCTCCATCTCCCAAGTAGCATTGACTGTGTTTATCTTTTTTTTTTCCTCCTTCATTTACGAGTGACGCTCTTTGGAAGTAAACTAAGTACACGCTTCTTCTTCTTCTTCTTCTTCTTCTTCTTCTTCTTCTTCTTCTTCTTCTTCTTCTTCTTCTTCTTCTTCTTCTTCTTCTTCTTCTTCTTCTTCTTCTTCTTCTTCTTCTTCTTCTTCTTCTTCTTCGTAGGCCGCTGGACTTGCAAGTCACTTTCGCTGCGTTTGAAAACAAAGGACCTTTTTTTATAACTTGTTGCTGTTAATGCTGCCTTTCGTGACATTGGAAGTTTGTTACACCGCCCTCTCTTTGTCACTTCGACATCTCTTCAAGCACGACCCGACAGTTTTTCCTTTCGTCCATAGCTCTAAACAGTTCCTTTCTTTTGGGTGCAGACCAAGGACTAGCAATTAAATGGTGCGGGATATACCAGTGTGTGTGTGTATATATATATACATATATATATATATATATATATATATATATATATATATATATATATATATATATATATATATATATATATATATATTAGATATTTTATTAACCATAGTCATTTCATTAACTTAATTTCTTGGTTTTATGTCTTAAGCAATTTTGAGGGTAGGCCAGTTTTCTTGTTTTGAGTAGGCTATGCTTGTACCTTTCTTTTTGCCATTTATTATTGATTTTTTTTCTCTCTCTCTCTCTCTCTCTCTCTCTCTCTCTCTCTCTCTCTCTCTCTCTCTCTCTCTCTCTCTCTCTCTCTCTCTCTCTCTCTGTGCAACAGATAATGTATGACATATAAATGTAAGTGCATCTTTTTGCAATAAATAGCCGTCACTTGCCGCTCCTTCAGCACTCCCTGATTTTTTTTTCTTTAATGCCTCCTCCTGCCTGCTCTTTGCCTGCTCCATGGTGCTCACATTGCTTGATGATATAGGAGCGGGTGAAGGGATGCTTGCTTGGAGGCGGGGGCGCTGGGGGAAGGGGGGGGGGAGTTCTCTTTGGGTGGATCTTGGCCTTGTCTAAGGCCGCTTGATGCAACAAGCCTTTTCCTTCGTTGCTTTGTTTGCATTTTGCAGAAGGGAAGAAAGGGAGACCTTACTACGTTTCTATGTATTTGTGGATTTTTGTTTTATTGTTATTACATTTCATTACTTTTTATTATTTTAGTTGTACAGACACAGACAGCTAATTTTATTACTTTTTTTATTATTTTGGTTGTACAGACACAGATAGCTAATTTTATTACTTTTTTTATTATTTTGGTTGTACAGACACAGACAGCCAATTTTATTACTTTTTTATTATTTTGGTTGTACAGACACAGACAGTTAATTTTATTACTTTTTTATTATTTTGGTTTTACAGACACAGATAGCTAATTTTATTACTTTTTTATTATTTTAGTTGTACAGACAGAGATAGCTAATTTTATTACTTTTTTATTATTTTGGTTGTACAGACACAGACAGCCAATTTTATTACTTTTTTATTATTTTGGTTGTACAGACACAGACAGCCAATTTTATTACTTTTTTATTATTTTGGTTTTACAGACACAGATAGCTAATTTTATTACTTTTTTATTATTTTAGTTGTACAGACAGAGATAGCTAATTTTATTACTTTTTATTATTTTTGTTTTACAGACTCAGACAGCTAATTTTATTACTTTTTTATTATTTTGGTTGTACAGACACAGATAGCTAATTTTATTATTTTTGGTTGTACAGACACAGACAGCTAGTTTTATTACTTTTTTATTATATTGGTTTTACAGACACAGATAGCTAATTTTATTAATTTTTTTATTATTTTGGTTGTACAGACACAGACAGCTAATTTTATTACTTTTTTTTATTATTTTGGTTGTACAGACACAGCTAATTTTATTACTTTTTAATTATTTTAGTTGTACAGACATAGACAGCTAATTTTATTTCTTTTTAATTATTTTAGTTGTACAGACACAGATAGCTAATTTTATTGCTTTTTTATTATTTTGGTTGTACAGACACAGACAGCTAATTTTATTACTTTTTTTTTTTATTATTTTGGTTGTACAGACACAGCTAATTTTATTACTTTTTAATTATTTTAGTTGTACAGGCATAGACAGCTAATTTTATTACTTTTTTATTATATTGGTTTTACAGACACAGATAGCTAATTTTATTAATTTTTTTATTATTTTGGTTGTACAGACACAGACAGCTAATTTTATTACTTTTTTTTATTATTTTGGTTGTACAGACACAGCTAATTTTATTACTTTTTAATTATTTTAGTTGTACAGACATAGACAGCTAATTTTATTTCTTTTTAATTATTTTAGTTGTACAGACACAGATAGCTAATTTTATTGCTTTTTTATTATTTTGGTTGTACAGACACAGACAGCTAATTTTATTACTTTTTTTTTTTATTATTTTGGTTGTACAGACACAGCTAATTTTATTACTTTTTAATTATTTTAGTTGTACAGACATAGACAGCTAATTTTATTTCTTTTTAATTATTTTAGTTGTACAGACACAGATAGCTAATTTTATTGCTTTTTTATTATTTTGGTTGTACAGACACGGACAGCTAATTTTATTACTTTTTATTATTTTGGTTGTACAGACACACAGCTAATTTTGTTACCTTTTTTATTATTTTGGTTGTACATACAGCTAATTTTTTTTTTTTTTGTAATTTTGGTTGTACAGACAGCTAATTTTATTCCTTTTTTATTAATTTGGTTGTACAGACACAGAGCTAATTTTATTACTTTTTTATTATTTTGGTTGTACAGACACAGACAGCTAATTTTTATTAACATTTTGATTTTAGATTCTGTAAAAAGTTAGCCTGTATTGAAGGTTGCTCTATATTTTTGAGGTGGTTTGTTCATGTGGAGAAAACGGAGTGCAATAGTTTAGCGAAAAAGTGTATAATTCTGGAGATGTAGGTGGTATTGAAGGCTTAAAATTGGTTAGATAATCTGTTTGAAATACATTCTGGAAAGGAATGACTCTCAATATCCAGGAATTGCTATGGGAAAATGGTGCTAAGTTCGTATGGTCGTCGTTGAACTGCTGTTGAGGTTTCTTTGTCAATTTATGAAGTGAATAACGATGATGAAGTTTCACTGTACTGAGGGTTCATTCACAACTAACAGTTAAAGGATGGAATGAATGAATGGCAGTTGGTTTGTGAAAAGATTGTATAACTCTCATGTTATAGGTTTACAGATAGGAGCCAGGGAAGGACAAGAAAGGGTTGGATAACTGGTGTGTAATAATTAGTATATGTTGGAAAAGAAGGGCCTTGATAGCCATGAATTGCCTTTGTGTATGCAACTCTTCTAATAAGCGTTGTGGGAGTTTTACAGCAAAGGGATTTGTCCATGATAAAGGCTAAAGGCATTTTCTTTTGATGTGCCCTTTTTTTTAGAGGAACATAGCTTATCTTGATCTTAAGAAGAAAGAGCTCATCTTCCATTTATTGGTAGCAATGTCCCCAACAAAAGGTCAACAATTCCGACACTCCTCTGCCATGAGCTTACCTTTGACATTACATTGATCCGCAACATTCAGGTCTCACAGCTTACTACTTTTACAGGATAAACTTCAAAGTTTACTATGCCTGACGATGGAGTTACCACTGCCCTGAAACACCCTACTATTCAAGGGGTATACTCTTCTGAAGGGGGTGCACAACCCCCCATTACTGTGCCTGGTACAGTAGGATTATTCCTCCAAGGGTGTTGTAGATTTTCAAGCATTTGACTCTTCCTCGAGGAACCGTGCACCCGTGGGGCTGCTCCCTACTAATGTGGTAGCAGTAGCAGTCAGTTTTATTTGTGGATGTTTCTTACAAGTGCGGTTCTTATTGATAGCAATAATGATAATGAAAATGATTAGTGTATTGATAGGTCTGAGATTGATGTGTTATCTATCTTTAACCACACACACACGCACACACACACACACATATATATATATATATATATATATATATATATATATATATATATATATATATATATATATATATATATATATATATATACACACACAAACATTACTGATGAGCTTAAACGTATGCACACTAAATTTATATTAGCCTATATACAAAACATGCTATATTTATTTTACGAATGGTGTGCAATATCCGTAGAGTTATGTATATGTGATGCTAACCTATCGTTCTTTTCTTTGCAGGGAAGAGATACCATTGGATGTTAACGTTCGATAACTGTGAACCGAATTGGGAAATAAGCAAGTGTAATGAAAACAAGACGTAACGATGTTTATTTTTAAACCTTGTGTTTGTGATTAAAACTGACAAAAATTGTTTTGGTTTTTTTAGTGAGAAGTGGTCAAAATACCGCCATTGAACAGTGTGTCACCTTTTTTTACGTAGTGTTTTGTATGAAGAACGTTGGGGCAGGTGCCCCATAACGAGTGACCCCTCCCCCGTGCAAGGGTTTTGACCTTATCTGTAGTGCCACCTCCTGGGAGTCATCATTTTGCCTCGTCACCATGGTAAAAGTTCTTCAGTTATCAGGTAAGGTGTTTCGTTGTTTATTTAAAATGATGTTTATTTGCAATTCGATTAGAAAACCATTAAATCTCTACTGGTCCTTATTCTTAATGTTATTTGGTAAACACCTATATCAGATAGGCTATAGGTTACTGTAAAAGTCTTTTGCCAGCAATGCATTCAAGTCACAGTGCGTTATCCACTTTTATATCTGTCCCACTAGGAGACTAAAATCATCAAAAGCGAACTAGCTATTAATGTTAATGTTATTTGGTAAACATCTATATCAGATATAGGTTACAGGAAAAGTCTTTTGCCAGCAATGCATTCAAGTCACTGTACATTATTCACTTTTATCATTTATTTATTTATTGTTTACTTTCTTCATTCCCACTACGAGACACTCTGGAAATGATCACAATCTAATACAGACAGGATTCAATACCTGATATATGCCGGAAAACATTTATTACTGTATCGTACATCGCCTTTTTTCCCCGTCTGTCATGTTCTCGGTAGAGGCTAATAACCTTTAATTAACTAATTTAGACATGCCAGGTGATAATCTTGCTCGCGGTTATGGGCTGCAACTTCTTATTAAGGATGTCGATTTTGGGTTACGGAGTCTGTCAGCTCTCCAATTAAGTTTTGAGAGGCTCTGCAATTTAGAGGCCCCCCACCCCCATTTTAATTGGCGTTGATGTTTTGTTACTGTGAAAATGCTGGACTTTCTTCGGAGTTTTCTTGTCAAAAGTTTTAATTTTGTTCCTGCATTTTCTGTGGCTGAGTTAAGTACAGTGAATAATACCTGATATACGAGTATTCTATCTTAAGGAGAACATTCATAGCCATGATTGATAACTCACTGTATTGCTCAAATAACGATTTTAAAACTCTCTCTCTCTCTCTCTCTCTCTCTCTCTCTCTCTCTCTCTCTCTCTCTCTCTCTCTCTCTCTCTCTCTCTCTCTCTCTTCGTGGTTAACGATGAAACGGTTTATTTATTTTAGTGTTATTGCTGTTCTAAAAATTTTTATTTATGTTACCATTCCTTACTGGGCTATTTTCCATGTTGGAGTCCCTGGGCTTATAGCATCCTGCTTTTCCAACTAGGGATGTAGCTTAGCAAGTAATAATAATAATGATAATGATAATAATAATAATGCGATATATTGATTGATTGATGAATCGCATCTTACGATGAAAAGGTTTAATCACGAACAGTTACTAAATTATAACTGTGAGTCAGCGAATCGTTTAGAGTAATCGTTCATATAATGTTTAATTAATGAGAGGCATATTTAAGTTAATCCGTTTGCGAGAGGTGGACCATACCTCACCTCTAGTCATTCAACATAATTAACCTTTGGAGATCTTGTATGCCATTAATTGTGGCTACATTCTTAAGTGGGAGTTGAATAAAAAAACATTCATGACATAGCCCATTAAATTTGAATATTCATCACTTTAAGGTTACGTTAGGAAATGTGGACTGTAAATGAAACCATTTGAAATGTGGAAGTTTTTTTTTTTTTTTTTTTTTTTTTTTTTTTTTTTTTTTTTTTTTTTTTTTTTTTTCTCCGTAAACAGACACAGTGCCTGAGGTCTTATTCTAGAGCACTATTAGATTAGAAATAAAGGCTGTATTTATTATTTGGTTTTGCCCATTTATACATTTAGGTATTATTTTTTTAGAATTGATCAGTGAAGTAATGGTCATTTGGCTTTATTATGTATAAATCTCTGCTTGTGACGAGTAATTATTACCTCTACCAACGAAGTTGCAAGGAGGTTGTGTTTTACCCCCTGTTTGTGTATGTGTGTTTGTGAACAGCCTCCTGGCCACAATTCTAACCGTAGAGTAATAAAACTTGTAGGGATTAACCGTTATGTAAAAAGTTGGAAATTATTACATTTTTGAAGGCCAAGGTCAAAGGTCAAGGTTATGTTCAAACAAAATGTCCAAATTCACGTAATCAGCCTAAGTTTTGATATCGTTGTCATAGAGACTGCAAACTTGGTTCATAGTTGAGTGTATGAAAATCCACGCCAACTAATACATATTACATATACCAAAGGCACTTCCCCCAATTTTGGGGGGTAGCCGACAACAACAAGAAACAAAACAAAACGGGGACCTCTACTCTCTACGTTCCTCCAGCCTAATACATATTATTATTATTATTATTATTATTATTATTATTATTATTATTATTATTATTATTATTACTTGTTTAGCTACAACCCTAGTTGGAAAAGCAGGATGCTATAACCAACGGGGGAAATAGCATAGTGAGGAAAGGAAACGAGGAAAAATGAAATATTTTAAGAAGAGCAACAATATTAAAATAAATATCACTTTATAAACTATAAAAACCTTAACAAAACAAGAGGAGAAATAAAATATAAGATAGAACAGTGTGTCCGAGTGTACCCTCAAGCAAGAGAACTTTAACTTAAGATAGTGGAAGACCATGGAGCAGAAGCTATGGCACTACCCAAGATTGGAGAACAATGGTTTGATTTTGGAGTGTCCTTCTAGAAGAGCTGTTAAGGTCAAAGGTCAAGGTCGAGCAAGAGGTTGAGAAATAAGCTGCCTCGGCGGAGGTCTTTACTGAGTTCCCCTCTAGTTACTATTGTGATTATTATTGTTTTTGTGTCGTGTTATCATTTATGATAGCATATATGAGATAATAACTCGATCTTATATCATTTTAGTGCATTTAGAAACGAAATCGAAAGTAAACACTTTATAGATTAAGGCGGATTCATAATTGACCTCGTTCAAGGCTGATGATGCAATTTATTACCAGAAGTTCTGGACGTGAGACGATTAACCAATTGCAGCGGCGTTGAATATTAGTTTGGAACGAGTACGCGTTCGTTTCCAGTTGACCAAGTTCACAGAACAACAGTTGACTCGAGTCTCGATTCTTAATGATTGAAAATTCAGATCCTGTAAATTGAACGTGTGAGATTGTTTGCATCTATCTATTTACCGAGGTACTTCTTCCATTTTTCTTTTGTGGGGGGGGGGGGGGTAGGGGGTAGCCGACATAAAAAAAAGGAACAAAAGGGGACTTTTCTTTCTTTGCTCCTCCAAGCCTTACGAGGGATTCGGCCGAGTTTGGCTGGTACTGCTAGGGTGCCACACCCCACCCTCCCCCGTTGTTTTCATGAAATGGAAAAATTAAGGGGCACAACACCTAAGTCAAGGCAGCTATTGAAACAGATTGTTACATAAATTTTGTTAGTTAATTCTTCTTTACCCAAGGGGTTAACTGCTGCACTGTAATTGTTCAGTGGCAACTTTCCTCTGGGTAAGAATAGAAGAGACTCTTTAGCTATGGTAAGCAGCTCTTCTAGGAGAAGGACTCTCAATCAAACCATTGTTCACTAGTCTTGGGTAGTGCCATTTCCTCTGTACCATGGTCTTCCACTTGGGGTAGAGTTCTCTTGCTTGAGGGTACACCCGGGCACACTATTCTATCTAATTTCTCTTCCTCTTGCTTTGTTAAAGATTTTCTAGTTTATATAGGAAATATATGTTTAGGTGTTGTTGCTGTTCATAAAATGTTTTATTTTTCCTTGTTAAATTTCCTCACTGGGCTATTTACTGGAGCCCTTGGGCTTGTAGCATCCTGGTGTGCCAACTAGGGTTGTAGCTTAGCAAGTTATATTAATAATAATAATAGTAATAATAATAATAATAATGATTATAATAATAGTAATAATAATTCATAGATATGTTAGACTTCGTGTGTTCATTTGCGAAAAAATATTAATCAAATGATTTTAAGAAACAAATTTACTCGTAAATAGATAGTTAAAAGATGCTCCACAGTTTTTTATTATGCAGAATGAGCTGAATTGCCATATTTTTTACTATTAATCCAGTAAGTATCGGTGAACTTTTGCTGGAAAGGCTAGAATTACCGAGAAAAAGGAGAATTAATGAAATAAGTGATAGGTCGCTGTAATTTATCTGTTTCAGAATCGACTTTTAGAAGCCAAGTTACGTTATAGATATTTGTGTTTTTTATGGTTTTCAGTTCTATTTGCTTACATTTTATTGTTTTTTATTTGCTTTGAAATATATAGATATTTGCTTGAAATTTAACATCTTTACCTCGTTATTATTGTTGGTATTATCACTAATATTATTTTTTTAACTTTAATTAATATTTATTAAGCCAAATATTGGTGATGATTCGACAAAACGGAAAAAAATATATTCGTCAGTGATAATAGTAACATTGAGGGAAAAAAAAACTGAAAATGCAAATACTGTACCGCATTTGTTATGCTTCAATGCTCATAATCCCTCATCTGAGGACCGTTAGGGTCAGGGCTAAGCAAGTGAAGCAGTTATTTGATCCTTGCATACATAATGACCCGCTGTTGATCAACTTCATAGATCGAGACATCGATAGAAACAAAGATTTCTTGTCTATAAGTCTGTGTAATTTGTGGAACTGTGTGTGAGGTCGCTTGAAATGAAGGAGTGTTTGGGGGAAA
>NC_090765.1:50916619-50926619 GCF_036898095.1 Palaemon carinicauda | reverse complement strand
TCATTGGCAGAGTGCATAGGGGACACAAATGGAGAGTGAAAGTGATGAGGTTCAAACTAAGTAGATGCCCAAAATTGGGAGCCATTACGTCACAGGAAAAAAAAACACTGCAAAGAAAGAAAACGAGATTGAAACGGAGAAGGGTATATGCGCCATATTAATCAACATATGCATAAAGAAGAATTACAAAAACCATATGTTTAACCTCACGTAAAGTGTTAATTTCGCAGAGATCATAAGGACCCTCTGCTCCTTTCATCAAATATGGACCTTGCCCTCGTCTCACCCTCGAGGATGCAATGCATTTTAATGATGGTTGAAGAAAATTCGCTTTTACCTTCAAAGGTCTGAGCTCATCTTGATTCTTCATAACTATTCTAATAGGTCGTGGACTCCTGGCGATGATTACTAGAGCAGTAATATGGGCTTGCCAGGATTTGCTTGCCGATATCATTCGTACCCAGGCAACGCGTTGTGTTTAGGGTGAAGGTTATTAATAATTTATTAAATTCGAGTGTTGTCACTCCACCTGTTGAGGATTTTATTATGCTGAGGTGTAAAAGAAAATATGTATACTCTTCCGTGCGGTCGTGTGTATAGTTGTGGTGGCCTATAGGAAACATATCTGTCTGGCAATTACCGGACTGGGATTCGAGTCCCATCTAAGCTATTTTCCCTGTTGGAGCATAGCATCCTGCTTTTTCAGCTAGGGTTGTAGCTTAGCAAGTAATAATAATAATAGTAATATTGTCTGTAACCTCACCATCCTTGTGGGCTATTAATGATGGCTTTGTGGCAGCCTATAGGTCTGCATGCTGAGTCATCATCAGCCATTGCCTGGCCCTCCCTTGTCCTAACTCTTGCGAAGAGGGAGGCTTGGGCCCAACGCTGATCATACGTATATATGGTCAGTCTCTAGGGCATTGTCACTGCCCCTTGCCTCTGCCTTTCACGAGCGACCTTTAGTGTATAATACACATACATACACGTATACACAGTGCTGTGACTTGTGATTGAGGTCATATTCATCTGCCATCCATCATTGTCGTTTACTAGAGTGTCAGCCCGTCGAACAAGAGGTTCCTTTTAATTTCTTCATCTTGCCTGGCTGTTCTCGATATGGTCACCATGAGACAGCATCTGTCGGTCACCGCCGTTCACTTGAGGAGTCATCCATCATGCTTCCTGTGACGTTAATTGTTGTTCTGCAGAAGTTTAATGATGATCGATTGATTGGTTTTTAGCACCGAGTGATATCCGTCGGATCGGATTGACATATGTGTTCATGTTGTGTTTGTTTGCGAATGTGTGAATGAAACATGGTCGCAAAAATGATCGGAACGCCATTCGTGGTGATTTCAGTAATCGTATTTTGAGGGAAGATAGATGGATTATATCTTTGTTTTTTTTTTTTATATAGTTTATGTCCAATGATATGTTGGATTATTTACCTCCGCCAACGAAGTTAGAGAAGAGGTTGTGTTTTCCGCCCGATGTTTGTCCGTATATCTGCTTATTGGTGAACAACTTCCTGGCCACAATTTTACTCATAATAGTGAAACTTTCAGGATTAATTGGTATGTTGGTGGAAGGGATTCAATTATGAAAGTCCTAGGTCAAAGGTCAAGGTCAAGGTCGAACAAAAGGTCGACTGATTTACCCCCAACTTCGAGATAAAGCCTTCGTGGTGGAGGTATGCTCTCTACTGAGTGCCCTTCTAGTTTACAAATGTTTTAAAGGTGTTATTGATTTGAGGACACGTGGGGGTAAACTACTGCAGCATTCCCTTAATAAAAAATTCGATATGAATACAGAAACCATCGGCATAATTTTTTTAAGAATTTTTCATTTTAATTGTTCATTATTTCTCAGGTCGCTTATTTATTTCCTTATTTCCTTTCCTCACTGGGCTATTTTCCCCTGTTGGAGCCCTTGGGCTTATAGCATCTTGCTTTTCCAACTAGGGTTGTAGCTTACCAAATAATGATAATAATAATAATAATAATAATAATAATATTAAGAGATTCTTCATTACGAAGTTCTTAACTGACGTCTCGTCAGTTAACTGCTGGATTTTTATCGATGAACTTATTCAGTAAATTTTAAGGCTTTCATCTCCTTGGCGAAGTCTTGTCGCTGAAAGGGCGTTATGACGTCACAAGGATGATTAGGTTGTTGTTACTTATGACATGGAATAATGATTCTGTGTTTTTATAGTCTTACAAAACGGTTTCCTTGAGACTTTTATTGCTGTCGAATTCGTGTTAATCGCTTCCTTGCTCTTGAGGTCGAGAATTTAATCGACACTGGTTTATTTAATGTTTTAGATTGCATAATTTTTATGTGAAGGAAATTTTTTAGTTTTAAATGGGAGCTGAAGGGACTGACTACCAAATTGCATGGTTTAGCTCCTTGACACTTCATTACCGCACAAATCTATCTAATTTCTGTTCCTCTTATTTTTGGAAGTTTTTATAGTTTATATATGAAAGATTTATTTTAATTATGTTACTGTTCTTAGAATATTTTATTTTGATTGCTTAATATTTTTCTTGTAGTTTATTTGCTTCCTTGTTTCCTTTCCTCACTGGACTATTTTTCCCTTTTGGAGACTTGGAGGTCCCTGAGCTTATATAGCTAGGAATAAAAATAACAACAACAAAAATAAAAACAACGAGGCCCCTTCTGTCCCCTCAGTTGAAGTCGATTCCATGAACATTAAAAGCCCATTCATAAAATACATCGCTGAAAAAAATCAATGAGGCTGTACATAGGGGCAATGAAAAGGAAGCTTCCCGTGTTTGTGCTAAAGAAAAATGTCTCGTTTGAAGTATTTTGTCACACGCAGACACACACACACACACTCCTCAAACGCCAAGTAGATGTGGTAGCAATGGGACGTCATTCACATTCATAACTAGAGGGGAACTCAGTAGAGTGCAGAACTCCGCCGCACCAGCTTATTTCTCGACCTTTTGCTCGAGTTTAATCTTGATCTTTGACCTTAACATGTATTAATTGGCGTGGATGTTCATACACTCAATTATGAACCAAGTTTGAAGTCTATGTGATAACGATGTCCAAACTTATGGTTGATCAAGTGTTAGGAAATTTTGCTTGACCTTTGACCTTGACCTTCCAAAATTTAATCATGTCCAGCTTTTTACATAACATTTCATCCCTTCGAGTTTCATTTCTCAACTATTGAAATTGCGGCCAGAAAGCTGTTCACAAACTAACTCAAACATTACCTCCTTCTAACTTCGTTGGCGGAGGTAGCCTAATGATGTGATCAAGGAAAGAGCGTTTTACATACCCGAATCCTGCAATCTTTGGCAGACCAAAATATTTGTTTATTACCATTTGAGAAGGATCAAGAGCTTTGGGATCTTCTATGTGTTTCATAGGAAAACACTATTTTTTGGTTTCATTTCATTTTAATGTTGCTGTTCATAAAATATTTTATTTTAATTGTTCATTCTTTTTTTTTTTTTTGTTAATTATTTTCTTGTTTCTTTCCCTCTCTAGGCTATTTTTCCACGTTGGAGCCCTTGGGCTTATAGCATCCTGCTTTTATAACTTGGGTTGCAGCTTAGCTTGTAATGATGATGATGATGATAATAATAATATTAATAATGATAATAATGGTAAACGGTGGCGACCGTTTCCGGTCTCACAATTTACTCGTACCCAACTCATAATTTCTATGTGTTGCAAATCCAACAATATAGGAACATGCCTGGAAGGCAGAAGTGACAGGAGTTAACCCTATAAATAGTAGGTTGTCTTGTCAAACTGAACAGGGAATTCTCCCATTACAGTAGCTTGACAGACTAATAACAGTGTATCTCAAAATTGCTTTACACAGGAGTGTATTTGTATAAAAAGTTGAGATATTAATGCCTTGATAACTTGTATTATTGACAATGGAAAAATGGCTGTAAGGTATCACATGATGTGATTTGGAACAACCTTCGAGGAAGGGACTAAGAATTAAAAAGAAAAAAAAAAGTAATTGTGACACAAGGGGCATTAAATGCCACGCCAAAAAGTTTACTCAATATTTTCGAGACACTAATTTATTTTCATAAAAGGTAATCAGAAATTTTGCTTCGATATACAAAGAGAAGCTTGTTACTTACGTGATGCACATAAACATACACAAACACACACACACACACACACACACATATATATATATATATATATATATATATATATATATATATATATATATATATATATATATATATATATATATATATATATATATATATATTCAGTTCCTACTATTCCCCTGCAGAACAAAGGCTTCAACAAGTATCACTCGCTTGTATTTATGGTCTTTCTTTGAGGGTATATATATATATATATATATATATATATATATATATATATATATATATATATATTATATATATATATATATATATATATATAACGTTTCTTGTTGTAACCTACATCTAGTGCTAGTTACAAAACTACAAGCCTCAACTTTCTTCTGCTCTTATTAAAAAAAAAAATGTATAGAAAAATATCGGAAGGGTCGGAAGAACGTTCATGGTTAGAGACCTTTCCGATTGGACGATAAATATGTCAGGTCGATGACATTTGGAGGCAGCTGGGCGTTGGTCGAGTTTCCTCGAAGTACCAGTTTACGTGTCCATCACGAGTGGCCTGTCATCGCAGATCGCCTGCTCATCTGGTTTTGCTAGTTGGGTGGAAAGCATCGGAGCTTGAATTTGCCATCTACGAGTTTTGGAGAGAGAGAGAGAGAGAGAGAGAGAGAGAGAGAGAGAGAGAGAGAGAGAGAGAGAGAGAGAGAGAATGTCTACGGAGACTCCATTTTTGTTCTTGGGTTGAGCGAATTAGTTTTAACGTTTAGAGTGTTTTGATGATCATGTCTTACTTATTCTTGAATTTTTGAGAGAGAGAGAGAGAGAGAGAGAGAGAGAGAGAGAGAGAGAGAGAGAGAGAGAGAGAGAGAGAGAGAGAGAGAGAGAGAGAGAGAGGATTTTGGATGTCTGCGGAGACTCCATTTTTGTTCTTGGGTTGAGCGAATTAGTTTTAACATTTAGAGAGTTTTGATCATGTCTAACTTATTCTTTAATTCGTGAGAGAGAGAGAGAGAGAGAGAGAGAGAGAGAGAGAGAGAGAGAGAGAGAGAGAGAATTTCATGGAGTTACAAGGATTTTGGATGTCTCAAAGACTTTTATAGTCTATCCGCGGAAGCTCAATTTGCTCTTTGGTAGAGCGATTTAGTTTAAACATTTAGAGAGCTCTTATGATCATGTCTACTTATTTTTTAATTCTTTACTGTTCACTACATTCGCTGGAAGTCTGTTCCATGTATTTTCTATTTTGTATGTAAAGAAATGACCACATTGAGTGGTGTTGTAGTTTTTTTCAAATCCAGTTCGTATCCGTTATCTCTGGAGAGAGAGAGAGAGAGAGAGAGAGAGAGAGAGAGAGAGAGAGAGAGAGAGAGAGAGAGAGAGAGAGAGAGAGAGAGAGAGATAGAGAGAGATTTTCCCTTTGATGTGTAAGGAATATGCCTCTACTCTCGACTTGTATTCCCAAGAAGGGAATTGCTTCCTTTTGTGTTATGATTACGTATTTGCTCTGCGAAAAGGTTACATGTATGGCAAGTATCATTTTAAAAGTCTAAAGAAAGCTCTCATCGTAGTTATTAAAGGATATCTCATTCCGATAGATTTTTCTTTTTATTTTCTTTATGCCGAATGTACTTTATGTTTATTTTTTCCTAATAGACAAATGCTCAGGTATGTAGAAAGCTTTTAAAAACACACACACACACACACACACACACACACACACACACACACACACACACACACATATATATATATATATATATATATATATATATATATATATATATATATATATATATATATATATATATATATGTTCATAGAGTATCTTTCCCAAAACAATTGCAACATTTGACGAGCTTAGATAATGCATGTCTTAGAGTAAGGACGTTTGAAGGAATTAAGTTAGGTTAAAAGGAAACTTCCATTGTGTTGGAAATCATGCAGAATGTACAAGATGCCTTTTTGGTTTGGTCTTCAAAGCTACCAAAAGGCCAGAAGATGATGTGGGAATTGTCAGGGATAGAGTGATAGGTTCAGAAACATTTGTGCTGTTAATAGGAAATTGACCCAAGAAATAAGAACACTGTTACCTTTCTCTGTAGTAGAACAATCTATAGATTTATCAGGCGTTAAGAAAAGCTTAACTGGTTTTCTAGTATTATTGAACATTTCAGTAACAGGGGTCTCATCAGTTTTACAGCTTTAAAGAAAATCAATTTTAGATTTTTTACCTGGTGGGGGAACCATTTTTTTATAACAAGCAAAGAAGTGTAGTTATTCGTAGTAGATTGAAGACAGTCAGGGTTGTAAGTTGATTGAATTCCAGTTTTCCATTGAAGGCATGGCGATGAGCAGGAATTGTAGAGAAAAGATTGAAGGAAATTGTTTTACCCATATAGGTAGTTGGTTGGCCAGGGCACCAGCCACTCGTTGAGATAGTACCGCTAGAGAGTTGTTGGGTCCTTTGACTGGCTAGACAGTACTACATTGGATCTTTCTCTCTGGTTACAGCTCATTTTGTCTTTGCCTACACATACACCGAATAGTCTGGTTCATGTAAAATCTGTTTTTATAAAAGTTAAATAGCTTTCAGGATACAATTTTTTATTATAAATTAAGGAAAACTCAATAACATTAAGACACGAAGTCCCTGAATTGTTGATATACTGGTGTTGAATAGCAGGTTCCATTAAGTTAGCTAAAACGAAGCCAAGGACCTCATTTCTTCCCACATCACTGTGGGTGAAACAGAGCCATTCGAAGTCTCTTAGGTAACCAGCTTCTCGGTGTGGGCGAGGAGATAACAAAGCCTCGTGGGAAGGGACATCGTAGTTACAGGGATTAATAGAACTTGTTCGACAATAGCAAAGGAAGTCGAAAAAAAAACGGCATTTTTTGGATGGAGGTTGTTGATCCAGAAGTTTTGGTGTTAAGGGCTTAAGGGTGAAATTTCATATACAGTATATATTAGGGTTTTACGTTTATTATTATTATTATTATTATTATTACAAGCTAGGCTATAACCCTAGTTGGAAGAGCAAGATAATATAATCCCAAGCGCTTCAACATGAAAAAAATAGCCCAGTGAGGAAATGAAACAAGGAAATAAATAAACTACAAGAGAAGGATAAACAATCAAAATAAAATATTTCAAGAATAGTAACAGCATTAAATTAGTTCCTTCACATATAAACTATAAAAAAGTAAAAATTAGATTAGATCTTTCACATGTAAACTATAAAAAAGTAAAAATTAAATTAGATCCTTCACATATAAACTAAAAAAAGGTAAAAATCAAATTAGATCCTTCACATATAAACTATAAAAAAGTAAAAATTAAATTAGATCCTTCACATATAAACTATAAAAAAGTGAAAATAAACAAGAAGATAAATAAGATAAGAACAGCATGCCCGAGTGTACCCAAAGCAAGAGAACTCTAATCCAAGACAGTGGAAGGCCATGGTACAGAGACTGTGGCACTACCCAAGACAAGAGAACAATGGCTTGATTTTGGAGTGCCCTCCTAGAAGAGCTGCCTACCATAGCTAAATAGTTTCTTCTGTCCTTACCAAGAGGAATGTAGCCAATGAACAATTGCATTGCAGTAGTTAACAACTTGAGCGAAGAAGAATTGTTTGGTAATCTGTGTTGTCAGGTGTATGAGGACAGAGGAGACTGTGGTAAGAATTGGCCAGACTATTTGATGTATGAGTAAGCAAAGACAAAATGAGCCGTAACCAGAGAGAGGGATCCAGTGTAGTACTGTCTGGCCAGTCAAAGGACTCGATAACTCTCTAGTGATAGTATCTCAACTGGTGGCTGGTGCCCTGGTCAACCTACTACTTACAGGCCAATGTTAATGTTTAGTTTGTAAGTTGAGAGAGAGAGAGAGAGAGAGAGAGAGAGAGAGAGAGAGAGAGAGAGAGAGAGAGAGAGAGAGAGAGAGAGAGAGAGAGAGAAACCAATCGATTAATGTGTTCATTGGCTCGTTTATTATAAATGTAAAAATATTTTATAATTAGTATAAAACGTTAATCTTTCATATTTTCTGCTTGATTATTTTAATTTGTCTCCATTGACAATTAAGTTTTTTAACCTTTTAATAGACGGAAGATCCTTATTGGAGCAGAATTTTAAGGCTATAAAAAAAGCTGTTTATATAATTGTATTGAAGTGCGCAAGCTTGCTTTGTATTTTCCCATGCACAAGGTGAACGGCAAACTGGCCAGCATCCTTCAGCCTCTTTGCAGATGAAGGAAGAAGAAGAAGAAGAAAAACTTAATTGTTCCACATTCTTTGTCCAGTCACGCTTCCGTGTCCTCCAAATCCCTTTGCCTCAGATGAGACAACCTCGGGCAATCCCATCCCTGTGCCCCTGCCAGAGTACCCAAGGATTCTTTAGGACCTCGTACCCCGTGGTCCGCTATGTGCCCTAGCCCTCAGGACCCCCCCCTTGTCGTACCCCCGTTGTCATTTATTGTTTCCAGTTGTTTTCGGCGACGATGAGTCGGGGCACGGTCTAGGTATGTCGGGGTCTTGTCTGTTTTTGTCACGATTGGTCTGGGATTTTCGAAATAAGTTCGACTGTGGTATTTTGGTGGTCGATGGTGGCTTATTGCCTTATTGTTGTCGATGGTGGCGTATTGCCTTATTGTATGAACCATATTTTTATCAAAACTTAAGTTGCTTAAATTTTCTAGGTCTTGATTTTCACTATTCATAAACGAAGTAAAAGTGTCTGCTAAGATTATTCTCAAGTCAAAATATTTTTCAAGGTTTTAGTTCTGGTGGCCAATGTGGTAACGTCCCTGACTGGTGTACGCCAAACTGGGGTTCGAATCCCGATCAGACTCCTTAGTTTCTTTGCTTGCAGCAACCTCACCATCCTTGTGAGGTAAGGCTAGGGGGTTTAGGGGATCCTATAGGTGTCTGCTGAGTCATTAGCAGCCATTGCCTGGCCCTCATTGGTCCTAGCTTGGTTGGAGAGGTGCTTGGACGATGATCATATGTATGTATGGTCAGTCTATAGGGCAATGTCACTGTCCCTTGCTCCAGCCATTCATGAGTGGCCTTTAAACCTTAAACCTTTAGTTCAGAGTAATCCCGAGATATCAGGTCTATTGATGGTTTGTGATTTTCTCGCCTTTGGGTAAAACTCGAAAAATAAAAGATATATTTGTTTTATTTAATGTGGCATGAAGTTCATTGCAACCACTACCACAAAAAAAAAAAAAAAAAAAAAAAAAAAACAGCCTATGATATTTCTTCGTATTGTTGACTTGGGATTTCATAAACTTTCTACTTGTCAAGCATTCTTTCGCTTATTTTCGGTATATTCTGATCTTATTGTAAATAGTGCTTCATCTACATCTTTTATCTGTTTATAAGCATAGTGCTTGTAGATTGAAAGTTATGAGACAATAGTGTTGCAACGGATGCTTGTATGAAACGGCATTTGCATGACGTGGAGTTTGCTTGTACTGAGCGGTAATTGTTATGAAGGACCACGATCGAATTTAATAACGTTTAGGTATTCTGTTACTAATATCTCTCTCTCTCTCTCTCTCTCTCTCTCTCTCTCTCTCTCTCTCTCTCTCTGTTTGTTATAATTGGAATGGAATGTTCTAATCAAGCCTTTACTGGGAGATTAAATTTCTCGTTATTTTATTAGTCGATTACTTTAATCCTACTCTGTAAGGGATAAAGTACAGCTGGAGCCAAGAATCCCTGGCACACCTCCCTCAAAAGAAGTGCACCCTGTCACACCCTTACTCCGCGGCGAGTAACCAAATAGTTAGTTTAGGGAAAGATGGCTGAGGTGGTGGGCGGGGCTAAACATAGTAACTCGCCGAGCAGTAAGGGTATGCCTGAGTGCACTT
>NC_090765.1:50891619-50906619 GCF_036898095.1 Palaemon carinicauda | reverse complement strand
ATTATCTCAATTTCGTTTTCATCCCTCTTTGCCTCTCGGTGTTGGTTTCTTCTTTCTCCGAATCATTTTTCGTTTTTGGAAAAATTATTTTTTCCATATTAGCAGATAACTTTTTATTTAGGGATTAGGCTTGCACATTTGTCGTGTTTTTTTTTTTTTCATTTTTGGTCTGTGTTTATCCTATTTTCTTCTCTCTCGGTCTGTATGTATATATATATATATATATATATGTATATATATATATATATATATATATATATATATATATATATATATATGATAACAGCTGTTATTTATAGTGAACTTGGTTTATATTTACACCACATATTTCTCGTCATCATGATCTTCACCAAACATGAAATTACATTTGATAAAAGAGAGAGAGAGAGAGAGAGAGAGAGAGAGAGAGAGAGAGAGAGAGAGAGACGATATATATATCACACAAATCATTCACTTCTTTTTGATGTACGATTTCCTTCGGAGTCAACCTAAGGGGTAATGCTGAAGACAGAAGGTCAAAGGTCATGTCAGTCGGAAGTCTTATATTAAGCTGCTTGTGGTGCTTGATGGTTTATGGTTATTTTATCATTTAACGCTCTCTCTCTCTCTCTCTCTCTCTCTCTCTCTCTAACTATAGTAGATACAAAATATTTTAACTTTGCTTTTGTCTCACGGATCTCTCTCTCTTATTACCTTCGTCTCTCTCTCTCTCTCTCTCTCTCTCTCTCTCCCTCCCCCCTATATAAGCAACTCAAATTAGTTGAGCTCATTATAACTATAGGAAATACAAAATAATATTTTAACCTCTCTCTCTCTCTCTCTCTCTCTCTCTCTCTCTCTCTGTCTCCTACATAAGCAACTCAAATTAGTTGAAATAATTATAACTATAGGAAATACAAAATTATATTTTAGCCTTGCTTTTGTCTCACGGATCTCTCGAAGAGTCCTCAAGATTTTGGTCCAACTTTTTCATTTCGTTGTTAAGCTGACTGTAATAATCCCAGTGGATCATACGAGACAGCTGACATTTATAGTATTTCATTAGTGGATATTATTTGCGGCCTTTAAAGTTCACGATGACTTTAATGCACTTTTGATAACTCCAACGGAATGCGCCCAAAGTTACCAAAAAACGTCTCTCTCGTGACCCCTACTCGGTCAGCTGTGTGTGTGAGAAATGTCACTTTATGCTTTCTTTGGAACAGAAGATGGGAAGTTAGTCAACGGTTTCTTTGGGTTTGTTTTAAATGATGACATTATGGATTATTTGTTTATATTCCCACGTTTTCAGTTTCTTCATTATTATTCACTTGTATTATTGTATGTGCAGTATGGATGTATGTGTGTATTAAGAGTTTGAAATGACAAACACCTGATGTTCGGATGTAAATTAAAATAGGGAAAAGGGAAGTATGTTGTCTGTTTCGCGTTTATTAATTATACACTCAGAGAGAGAGAGAGAGAGAGAGAGAGAGAGAGAGAGAGGGAGAGAGAGAGAGTGAGAGAGAGAGAGAATATGTATACATAACCATGTACTCTCTCTCTCTCTCTCTCTCTCTCTCTCTCTATATATATATATATATATATACACATATATATGTATGTATATATGTAAGTATATATGAGAAAAAAGGTTTATACATACTTACCTATGTACTCTCTCTCTCTCTCTCTCTCTCTCTCTCTCTCTCTCTCATATACTGTACATATATATATATATATATATGAGAGAGAGAGAGAGAGAGAGAGAGAGAGAGAGAGAGAGAGAGAGAGAGAGAAACTGACTGACTTAATTTTTAATCGGATTTTTAACTTAAAACATTCAACGAGTCACGATTTTCTGCCGAATATTCTCTCAATACTTTCACCAACCTCATCATATTACATGTATCTATTCATCTAAATAAATAGAATGACGTCGATATCGCATGAAAGTAGTGAAATGTTTATTCAAATAATCCCAGACTCGAAAAGAAATACATTCTGGTTCTTTTATTAGGATATTCCTTTCGTTTTATGTAGCTACCGAAAAAATGTAGTCGAGGGTTTGCGAGTTCTTGAGTCAAGACTGAATTCCGAGGTTATGTTTCTTCTTCTGTCTCGATTTCATTTATTTGTTTGCTGGATATAGTGATGGTAGTGTCGGTGTTGTTATTATTATTATTATTATTATTATTATTATTATTATTATTATTATTATTAAAACCCAAGGTACAACCCTACTTAGAAAAGCAAGGTGCTATAAGCTGCGCGAGTAGTGACGGTAGTGTCTGTGTTATTATTATTATTATTATTATTATTATTATTATTATTATTATTATTATGAAAAGCCAAGCTACAACCCTAGTTAGAAAAGCAAGATGCTATAAGCCCAAGGGCTCCATCAGGGAAAAATAGCCCAGTAAGGAAAGGAAATAAGGAAATAGATAAGCTACAAGAGAAGTAATGAATAATCAAAATAGTGTTATTATTATTATTATCATTATTATTATTATTATTATTAAAACCCAAGCTACAACCCTTGTTAGAAAAGCAAGGTGCTATAATCCCAAGGGCTCCAACAGGGAACAGTAGCCCGGTAAGGAAAGGAAATAGATAAGCTACAAGAGAAGTAATAAATAATCAAAATAAAATATTTTAAGAACAGTAATAAAAATAATTGTCTTTTATATATAAACTATGAAAACTTCAAAACAATCAAGAGGAAGGGAAATAAGATAGAACAGCTTTAAAGGCCGCTCATGAATGGGAGAGGCAAAGGAGAGTGACATTGCCCTATGAAGCAGGACAATGCCCTAGGGACTGATCATGTATACATATGATCGGCGCCCAAGCCCCCTCTTCACCTAAGCTAGGACCAAAGAGGGCCAGGTAATGGCTGCTGATAACTCAGCAGATAGAGCTATAGGCTCACAAAGATGATAAGGTTCCAAGGACCGAAAGAACTAACGAGTTTGAGCGGGAATCGAACCCCAGTCTGGCGTTCAGCGGTCAGGGACGTTACCGCATCGGTCACCACAACCCTAGAAGTGGAATAAAAAGGGTGTGAAGTTTCCTAAGTTATTATGAATGATAAAGAAGAGTAAGCGTACTTCTTTTAACCATAGTTTAGACTATGATTCATGAAAGTGCATACCTGTTTTTTCTTGCTGACACTACCAAAAGTGTTTTTGCGAACGCCAAAATCGAAAATTTTGCGAAGGGTATATACACAAAAATTACTGTACCGATTTTGACCAAACTTGTTAGTCATGTTGGGTATAACCCAAGGATGTATCTGTAACATTTTGGATAAAGTGCATCAAAGTACAAGTACGCAGCAGTGCTTTGAAAATAATCACAATGTTATTTAAATGGCAAATATTTTGTTAGTTTAGTTCTTGTTTGTGAACATTAATTAAAAACTATTGAAGTAATTTCAACGTGGATACATCCATACTATTGCCTACCATGGTTTGCTAGCTAACTGCCCTCACTTCCTACACCCATCTTTCCTATCAAATAAAAGAATCTGAGAAAGAAATATATGGTTTTAGAATAGTTTACACTCTGATTACCATTGTTTATTTAATTTTTTTATAGTACTATATAATGTTTGTTTAATACACTGGGTAGCTCTTGGTAGCTCTTACTTTAGTCACTGCAGTGGCAGATGCTTGCTGATTTATCCCAATTTCTGTGACCCCTAGTCGTCATAAGTCATGAAACTGGGTCAGTGGTAACGGTAGGTTCATGGTGTAAACATTATTCTTTGTTGAAAAATCGTAGAGAAAATATTTTCTCAGCTTCTTTGCAAGATGTAATATAAAAAGAAAAATGGTATGCCAGTGGTTCATGAATTATTTTTTTCAAAGTGAGCTATTTGTGTTGATTTTCAAATTCCATTCTTAGTTTCTTTGCTAGACGAAATGTAGAAAAAATAAAAATTCTTAATCTAGAAGGTCATGAAATTATTTTTTTTTTCTAAATGAGCTTTTTTTAAATTTTCACCTTTTTTTGCAAGATGAAATATGGAAAATAAACATAATTCGTAACCCAGAAGGTCAAGAATTATTTTTTTTTTAAGTGAGCTATTTGTGTTTATTTCCAAATTCCATATAGAACCCATATTTAAACATATTTAAATCTTTATTACAATAGTCAGAAGTTTAAAGTGTGCATTGCATGTAGTGATATGGTTCTGTCGAGGATTATTGTACATAGTATGCGTTCTAATATAACTTCTTGCACCTTTTACACTTGTGTTTACTAACAATATACCTTCCGGAGACATCAAACCTGTGCACTTTCTTCCTTGTCATTAATTTGGTTATTGGAAGGAATTGCAAAATTTCTCCCCTATCTTTGTATTATTATTTTTATTATTATTATTATTATTATTATTATTATTATTATTATTATTATTAGCGAAGCTACAACCCTAGTTGGAAAAGCAAGATGCTATAAGCCCAAGGGCTCCAACAGGGAAAAATAGCTCAGGAAAGGAAATAAGGATTGCTGTGTATGATCATACTGCTTTCTTCAAGATTGCCAATCCAACAGAGTCGTTTTATATTCATATTTAGAACCTAAATATTGGTCATACTGTAATATATTGGGGGAAATACCCCATGGGATAGATTTTTGTTTTAATCATTTTATAGCGGTCATTGGCCTCAGACAATTTAGTACATGGTAACAGTAATACTGTTTACATCTATATAGTAAATAAAGTTATGCCAAAAGATTACAAGATAAAGCTTAAACAGACATTTAAGTACATATTAAGAATAATATTGTTCACTATATATTAAAGGTTGTACAAAGGAATTCACATGGAATACACAATAAAGTTTAGTAGATTATCCATACCCTGGGGCATCATGGATGAGAATATCCCTAACCACCTTTGGAGGAGAGATACAATTCTTCCTCCTAGCTAACACCGTGGGTAGAAATGGTGCGTTGAATCACATTTATTATTAAAGGTTGTACAAAGGAATTCACATGGAATACACAATAAAATTTAGTAGATAACCCATACCCTGGGGCATCATGGATGATAATCTCTCTAACCACCCTTGGAGGAGAGATACAATTCTTCCTCCTAGCTAACACCGTGGATAGAAATGGTGCGTTGAATCACATCAATGTATTAAAGGTTGTACAAAGGAATTCACATGGAATACACAATGAAGTTTAGTAGATTATCCATACCCTGGGGCATCATGGATGATAATCTATCTAACCACCCCTGGTGGAAAGATACTATTCTTCCTCCTAGCTAACTAGTGCCATAGCCTCTGCACCATGGTCTTCCACTGTCTTGAAATAGAGTTCTCTGGCTTGAGAGTACACTCGAACACACTAGTCTATCTCATTTCTCTTCCTCTTGTTTTGTTAAGTTTCTGTAGTTTATATAGAAAATATTTATTTGGATGTTGCTGTCTTTAAAATATTTCATTTTTCCTTGTTTCCTTTCCTCACTGGGCTACTTTTCCTGTTGGCGCCCCGGGGCTTATAGCATCATGCTTTTCCAGCTAGGGTTGTAGTTTAGCAACAAATAATAATAATAATAATAACAATAATAATAACAACGAGCTAACACTCTGGGTAGAAGTGACACGTTGAAATTCGGCCATTAGCGCGAGATTCCGAGATAACGAGATTGTGGTTTTGATAACAGACCAAAGTTTATTTAACTTCCTCGCGAGACGGATTTTATGGATCATTTGCGAATTCCTCGGGATTTTTATTGTTTCTCAATTGCTGATATCAAAAGGGTCCGGTCGATGTTATACGGTGATAATTAGGGGCAGAAATGCTAGAAAAATTCGAGTTCGTTTTTATCGTTTTCATCACTTTTTGTATGAAAGTTTTTAATCTTAAATAAACTATATTTTAGATATATTTGAGCAGTTTTATTTTCTTTGTATATAGGTTTTTTTTATATATCTAATAGTGTATCCAAGCCGTCAAAAATTACTTCTAAATATTTAGATAGATATACTCACACACACAGATTCAACCCTTCCCACCCCAACTCCCGTTTCTAACTACAACTCTGGTTCAGCAATTTATGCGAGATTGTGGTTTCTGTGTGTACCTCTTGCTGTATCGCCTCTCATCAGGGTAGGACAACTTCCTCTCTCCCTAAGCATGACAGTATATATATATATATATATATATATATATATATATATATATATATATATATACACTATGTAATTAGTGATATGTATTCCAAATACATTATATATATATATATATATATATATATATATATATATATATATATATATATATATGTGTATATATATATATATATATATATATATATGTGTATATATATATATATATATATATATATATATATATATATATATGTGTGTGTGTGTGTGTGTGTGTGTGTGTGTGTGTGTGTAGTCAGACACTCACTTTCTCTTTATTATATTCGGAAGATACTAATTATAATTATTTATATTAGGCTCCTCATAAACAAGGTATTTAAGAATTTTCTCTGTGCCTTATTACCGAAATGAACATCCTTCTCTTTCTTTAAATTTTTGCCCTTGAATTTATTCAATTGACGTCAAGGAAATTTACTACAAATACAAACAAAGGTCCGTTTGAGTTTTTACCTCAGAAAAGCGGAATATAAGGGTCACAAGTTAGGCAATTTCTAAGAAATATAGATGTTTCGTATGAAAGGAGTCTTTTGCACCCAGGAACTTATAGGAGGCGTTCAGCTCTCTCTCTCTCTCTCTCTCTCTCTCTCTCTCTCTCTCTCTCTCTCTCTCTCTCTCTCTCTCTCTCTCTCTCTCTCTCTCTCTAAATTTTGTTAGCCATAGCATATTGTCATATTTACCTTAAACAATTTGTGAGACTACGCCAATCTATAGCCCAATCTCTCTCTCTCTCTCTCTCTCTCTCTCTCTCTCTCTCTCTCTCTCTCTCTCTCTCTCTCTCTCTCAAGTTTTAATCATAGCATATTGTCATATTCAGTTCAGTTTGTAAGACTACCTCTCTCTCTCTCTCTCTCTCTCTCTCTCTCCTCTCTCTCTCTCTCTCTCTCTCTCTCTCTCTCTCTCTCTCTCTCGTTCCACTTTTAATAAACGAATATTTGACGTAGGATGAGTAAGCTAAAAGGGGCTGGTCTCCAACCAGCTTCTTAGTTATATGTTGATCTCGAGTTACCGCTGCTTTCTTTGAGTAAAGCAGATTTTAGTTTGTTTAATTCATTGAGCGGGAAGTTTTATTTATGTTATGTCAGCATTTTAAGTCGTTTTGGGTCGAGTGCTCATTTTTAAAAACCTATTAAGTGTATTTGATTTTCCTTTTTTTTTACTTCTAAGTACGTTTTTATACGTATATTTATGATTATATAAATGTTTCTGATTTTGAAATATTTTATATTTTTGTATTTTTATTCCATTACTTCTCATGATTTCCTTTCCTCACTGGTCTATTTTTCCCTGTTGGAGCCCTAGGGCTCGTAACATCTTACTTCTCCTAGTAAGATTTTGGCCTAGCTAGTAATTATAATGATAATTAAATATATATGTATGTATGTATGTATATATATAAATATATGTTTATGTATATATATATATATGTATATATATATATATGTATATATATGTATGTATATATATATATATATATATATATATATATATATATTTATATATATATATATATATATATATATATATATATATATATATATATATATATATATATATATATATGCATGCTTGTTATATATGTACATAAATATTTCTGTTTAATAATAATATATGTTTTGTTAATCTTTCTTGTCTCGTATTTAACAATCCATTTACTTAACAGAAGAGACCCTAGGTCCACTTAACAAATTTTTTTTTTTATTATTATGAAATCCTCACATACTGCAATTTACACCTTACAGGCAGATGGTTGTGTCAAAATTACTTTCCTGTCAATCTTCCCTTTAACTGCCGTATTTATTTTCAAATAACCTTATCGTTAGAATGTTTATGTTATTGCAGAGAAAAATATCCTAACTTATTTATGTTTATTAATAAAATTTTTGTGTTTGAAAATTTTCTCAATTCAGAATCCTTGTTTTGATATTTGGTCACCATTTAATGTTTCCCAACATTTATCATAGGTATTTTTATTCTCCTCGAATTTTTTTTCATAAATTTTAATCATATTTCTGAACCCAGGAAATATATTTTCATGATTTTAACTTATATCAACACATGAAAGCTTAGCGTCTGTATAACTTTATATGAAAGTCTGACTTGAATGAATGGAGAGCTGTTATGTCTCATTGATACATGTCTCATTAGGTTTGGTGTACAGTGAACAATGCAAGTAAAAATTATATTTCAGAATTATACAGATACTTCAATGCCTAGTGAGGAGGTCTTTTGCTGGGCAATCAGGGACATCAAATCTTTTCATGGTTTCCTACTTGTAAATAGCAACTCATCAATTACTATTTATATTTACTAAAAAAAGTGAAAGACAGCGATGAGTGTAAAAGGTAAAAGAGGCAAAATAACCTTTCGAAGCTTTTTTTTTTTTCAAGACGCAAGTTTCAATTTCTATATTAGGTTTCTGATCATGGGTGTTCAACTGAATCGTAAAATGAATAATATATTCATAGTCCTGAATAATGTATGGTATTCTGAATCAAGTTTTGTTGCAAGTAGATGTCGGAACATACTCTTGTAAAGATGTCAAATTAAAAATAAATAGAGTAGCCTTTACATATAATTTTTGCGCGAAGCTACTGTACTTTGTACTGCACGTGTATCACACACGCTCGTGATGTAATGGTATTTCTGTTTATGTATATATATATATATATATATATATATATATATATATATATATATATATATATATATATATATATATATATATGTATATATTTATATATTTATTGTTATCGCTCTCGCCTCGCACTGATAACTTATTTCTGCCTAAATGAGCTTATATCTATCTCTGAATTTTTGTGACCGTCTTTCACTGAAACTATTAATATAAAAGCTCGCTATCTGTTGAAATAAAGTTAGTTGCATTCACGAGCGCCTCTCAGTTACAACTTAACTGCTCGCCTGCACAACTTACTTCCTTTACTTACATAGAGTGTTCATAACAGTAAAATCATATGACAATCCATCATTAAGGCTAATTAAAACCTCCATGAATGGTCAGCAAAGCAGAGAAAGATAAACATGACCTATTTATCAACACCTGTAAAGATCTCTGTATCAGACACCTCTCTCATATTTGGTTTCCTGACAACGCGTGTTTTTCTTAGATGCGATCGCACGTCGTTTGTTATTCCTAATTAGTTTGTTGTCTCTCTCTCTCTCTCTCTCTCTCTCTCTCTCTCTCTCTCTCTCTCTCTCTCTCTAGAAGTTGACCTTTCTAGAGCGAGTAGATGCACGCTGTGGTAACGGCTGAGTAGATTTCAACAAAAATACTCTGCCCGATAAAAGTAACTTCTTTTTTTCTTAAAAGTGTTGATATGACTTACTTTAAAAAAGTTGTTAACACAGATACTTATATATATATATATATATATATATATATATATATATATATATATATATATATATATATATGTATATATATATATTATATATATAATATATATATTATATATATATATATATATATATTATATATATATATATAATATATATGTATATATATATATATACATATATAAAAATACATACATATACATATATATATTCTGTTATTCAGAATTACAGAATGGGTCGCTAGAGACTGCAAAAGAAGCGGGGGAAGAAAGAAAAGACGATGGATTGAAGAACTAAGAAGATTTTTAGTTTTAAATAGATAAAAAGAGCATAAACGGTCGTGCATATAGGAATATATATGCATTGTGTATATGTGTATTCATGTATATGTATATATATATATATATATATATATATATATATATATATATATATATATATATATATATATATATATATATATATATATATATATATATGATACATACCTATATACAGAACAAGTATACACTGTATGCATTTCGTTGTTCCAATCTCTTTCATACGTAACAATGTTCCTCTTACTGCTATTATATTATAGATGCTTTTAATCATATTGATTAATTATCTGTATTATAAAAGTCACAAAAATTTATCAATTCTATATATTATAAAAGTCAAAGTAAATTCTTACATCCAAATATTTTTGGATAAATTTTCCACCTAAAGCTTCGAAATCCTAGAAAAAAGGCACTCAGTAGAACGCAGACCTCCGCCACGACTGCTTATTTCTCTACCTTTTGCTCAATCTTGACCTTGATATTTTACCTTAACATGTATTAATTGGCTTTGATTTTCATACAGTCTAATATGAACCAATTTTGAAGTCTGTGACAGCGATGTCCAAACTTATGGCTGATTGCGTGAATTGGACATTTTCCTTGACTGTAACCTTGGCCTTTGACCTTGACCTTCCAAAATTTAATTAACTCCAGCTTTCTACATAACAGTTAATCCGTGCAAGTTTCATTCCTCTACGATTAAAATTGTGCCCAGGAAGCTGTATACAAAAACACACAAATTGCAAACACACAAACAAGGGGTAAAACATAACCACCTTCCAACTTCGTTGTCGGAAGTAATAAAAGAAGAATTTTTCCTCCAAATGGGATTGGAAACCTCGCTTTATAGGATTATCAAGCTTAGTACTCAATCCTTTTACTCAACAAACTTGCAGCAAATGTTTTTACGTTGAACAGTCTGACATATGTCTTTTTATAAATTAGTTTATATATGAAAGATCTGTTTCAATGTTGTTACTGCTCAAAATTTTAAAATGCTTTATTTTAATTGTTCATTATATCGTATGTCGTTTATTTATTTCCTTATTTCCTTTCCTCTTTGGGCTATTTATCCCTGTTGGAGCCCTTGGGCTTATATCATCTTGCTTTTCCAACAAGGGTCGTAGCTTCATACAACCCTTGTTGGAAAAGCTAGGTGATATAAGCCCAAGGGCTCCAACAGGGAAGAATAGTCCAGTGAGGAAAGGAAATAAGGAAATAAATAAATGATCTGAGAAATAATGAACAATTAAAATGGAATATTTTAATAATAATAATAATAATAATAATAATAATAACACCAAATTTAAAGAAATGTAATTATAATAGATCCACCCCCACATGGAGCCGCATATTGTCTTCGAAGATCTACTTCCCCTCAACCAGGGTCTTATGTTTGACTTAATAGATTAAGTGATTAGAGTTGATTCGGGAATTATCCACTTAGCATACTCGTTTTGTCTTCGGCTACGCCGTCTTCGTGGGGTCCGACTTATCAAGGTTTTACTTTATTGTTTTCTCTTCGTCCAGTTTTTGATTGATCTAAAATCTTAAGAAATGCAAATAGTTCAAAACTTTTTTTTTTTTTTTTTTTTTTTTTTTTTTTTTTTTTTTTTTTTTTTTTTTTTATGAAGGGCCTTGAGTGTGTAGGATATATTACTGCCTACATAGATTTGTTTTTGGGTTTTTTTAATTGAGAAATAATTTTTTAATTATTTTTTTTTTGAGAGACATTATTGTTTATTTTTTATTCAGAAACATTTTTTTTTTTGTATTTTTAATTGAGAAACCTAGTTTATTTTATTAATTGATAAAGATGATTGTATTTGTATTTTTTAATGAAGAATTTTTGTTAATGTAATTTTATATATTAAGAACCATTATTGTTTTTTAAATTATTAATTGAGAAACATCATAGTTATATTTTTTTAATGGAGAAAAATATTTTTTTATTTATCTATTATTTGAGAAACATCATTGCTTTTGTATTCATTAATTGAGAAACATTATTGTTTTTTTTTTATTACGAAAAATAATTTTTTATATCTTTAATTGAGAAACATCATTGTTTTTTTTTTTTTTTTTTTTTTTTTTTTTTTTTTTTTTTTTTTTTTTTTTTTTTTCGATTGATAAACAAAACCCGATATTTACTAATAAGCAAAGGTTGCTTATCCTCAGGAGTAATCAGTCTTAACTGTTTAACGTTTGGCTATGATAGCCAAGTTGATTAAAAAATTTTTTTTCCCCTTCAGTCTGAAGCGAAGTGAAAGTAAATCACACCAACCAACATCTTGCATACTAAGTAATGCGCTGGTTAGTAAAAACACGATTTGCAGGCTTCGTAAACAAGTTTATCCGCAACTTGGGGGTTATCTTTACCTCTCCTTTTTTAGTTAATGTCAGATTAAACCAAAAGTGTAGTGATTTCCTTCGAGGTTTGGTTCTTTGCTGTTTTGTTTGTGCGTGATTGTAGTTGTGTGTGTGTATATATATATATATATATATATATATATATATATATATATATATATATATATATATATATATACATATACTGTATATATATATATATATATATATATATATATATATATATATATATATATATATATATATATATATATATATTGATATATATATATATACATTATATATATATTTATATATATATATATTTTATATATATATTTTATATATATATATATATATATATATATATATATATATATATATATATATATATATATATATATATATATATATATATATACTTTTCCTGTTGGAGCCTTAAGGCTTATAGCATCCTGCTTTTCCAACTAGTATTGCAGCTTATCTAGTGATAATATATATATATATATATATATATATATATATATATATATATATATATATATATATATATATATATATATATATATATATATATGCATAAACAATTTGCCGTCAGAGATAGAGATTGCAAAAGAAGCAGGGGAAGAAAGAGAAGACGGTGGATTGACGACCTTAGAAAATTGCTAGTATAGGCTGGCATAGAAAGACCATAAACAGACGAAAGTGGAAGGACATGTCTGTGGCTTTTGTTTTGCAGTGGACTATTAACGGCTGAGGTTGATGATTGATGCTGATATTTACTGTTTATATATATATATATATATATATATATATATATATATATATATATATATATATATATATATATATATATATATATATATATTCCCTAGATTTGATTCGATTTATATAATTTAACCATATTTTGACCAGCTCAAGGGCTTGGAATTAGCTTTTTTTTTTTTTTTTTTTTTTTTTTTTTTGGGGGGGGGGGTTGAGTGCATTTGCGTTATGAAGTTAAAATTGAAAAAAAAAGGTTGGTCGAGAAAATGGAAGAAAGGAAGTAGGAGGTTACCTAAGCCTGTTAATGTCCACAGTGCACCGCTTGGAGCCAACTAACAGCGCTATTTTCATAAGCATGTATCCCCTAAGGCAAATGCCATGCATTTATATATAGTTTGCTTATGTAGCTTTAATGAGTATTTAGATGCTAGGTTTGATTGCATCCGTATTTAGAATTAGGATATAACAGATAAGAGTTTGAACTAGATGGATACTCAGCATAGCGCAGACCTCCGACGCGTCAGCTTATTTCTCGACTTTTTGCTTGACCTTGACCTTTGACCTTAACATGTATTAGTTGGCGTGGATTTTCATACACTCAGATATGAATAAAGTTTGAAGTCTGTGGCAACGATGCTATGACTGATTACGTGAATTGGACATTTTACTTGACCGTGACCTTGACCTTTGATTTTGATCTAAAATTTAACCATATCCAGTTTTTTTTTTTTAACATAACAGTTAATCCCTATACTCAATTTGTTTTAATGAGGCATATTTGCACCGACTTGCAGTGGTGTCATTTTAGCTCGGAAAAGTTTCCTGATCGCTGATTGGTTAGAATTATCTTGTCCAACCAATCAGCGATCAGGAAACTTTTCCAAGCTAAAAGGGCACTAAAAAGAATTGAACATAGAAGTTTCAATACTCTACGATTAAAATTGTGGGCCTAAAACTGTTCACAAACAGACCAACACAAACACAGAAACAGGGGATAAAACATAATCTCCTTCCAACTTCGATGGTGGAGGTAATTACGTCATACACATACATAAACAGAAATAGAAAATTTCCTCTGATAGAAATTAAGATAATCACATTTGATTTCATTATGTATAAAGGAAATTGGGAGTTAGGCATACAAGACTTTTCCTTACCCTTAATTACTTTGTAATGAAATCTTCAATAATGAGAGGCGAACGTTATAATTAGTTATTTCCTTAGCAAGGCTAGACTAATTGCTACACCCACAGTACGATACATTTCGTTCAATTGCTTGACAGCGTGACGGAAAACGGCACTGTTTCCTTCCGTGAGTTTAACTGATCATTCTTTTAGTTTTAGTAATTTTATTAATAAGTAATTTTAAGGATTTTAATATTGATAATTTTAATATTAATTTTAATCGTTTTAATATTAATAATTTTGATAATTTTAACATTATTAATTTTGATAATTTTAATATTAATTTGAATAATTTTAATATTATTAATTTTAACAATTTTGATATTATTTTAATAATTTTAATATTTTTTTTTATAATTTTAATATTAATTTTAATAATTTTAACCTTAAGAATTTTAATTTCAATATTAATAATTATTTACATACTAGATTCTTAATAAAGATGCCTATTTATAAAGGTATAAGCTGGATCAATAAATAGAGAAATTATTAAAATCCCATTTCACTCAAATGACGTATCAATTGATTGTTTCTACTTCGAGGATAATGGTCTCTTTCAGAACAAGCTTTTGCTTGATTGCCTTGAATGACAAGTTTCACTACCCCACCCCACCCCCTCAAAAAAAAAAAAAAAAAAAAAAAAAAAAAAAAAAAAAAACATTAATTGCACTGCTCTTGAAATCAATTGCAATAGTCAATCTCGTGTGATGTCATATTTAATCGTAAAATCCATTTGGTAGAGATGTTTGCTTACTATAATTTAAGAAGGTTGGTTATAAATACATGTGAAATACTATGGGAAAATTTTTGTCAATTCAGGTAAGCAAAAGTTTTGAAAGGAATGCTGTACTGACTAG
>NC_090765.1:50879119-50886619 GCF_036898095.1 Palaemon carinicauda | reverse complement strand
GGTTGCATCGACCAAAGGAACTAACGAGATTAAGCGGGACTCAAACCCCAGTCTGGCAATCTCCAGGCAAGGATGCTAGCACCAGGCCACCACAACCCTTGGTGTAAATGAGTCACTTTTCATGAAATATACGGTGGATTGATTTCTAAGGTGGCAGTCTTCGCTGGGTTATGTATATGTAATCTTTGTAAGTTTGCCTAATCTCTGACTTTGATTTGTTGGCGCTAGTCCGTCTTTACTGCCAAGGTCCTTTACTTAGTATATTTAAAAGGCCTTGTATATTTAAAGGACCTTTTATATTTTAAGATCTGAGTATATTTAAAGGACGGAATATATTTAAAGGACCTTGTATATTCAAAGAACAGAGTATATGTAAAGGACGAAGTATGTTTAAGGGACTGAGTATATTTGAACGATCATGTATATTTAAAAAACCGAGTATATCTAAAGGATCGCAAATATTTAAAGGACCTTATATATTTAGATCGCGAATATTTAAAAGACCTTATATTTAGATCGCGAATATTTAAAGGACCTTATATATTTAGAATACGAATATTTAAAGGACCTTGTATTTTAGATCGCAAATATTTAAAGGACCTTATATATTTAGATCGCAAATATTTAAAGGACCTTATATATTTAGATCACGAATATTTAAAGGACCTTGTATTTTTAGATCGGGAATATTTAAAGGACATTATATATTTAGATCGCGAATATTTAAAGGACCTTATATATTTAGATCACGAATATTTAAAGGACCTTGTATTTTTAGATCGGGAATATTTAAAGGACCTTATATATTTAGATCACGAATATTTAAAGGACCTTATATATTTAGATCGCGAATATTTAAAGGACCTTATATATTTAGATCGTGAATATTTAAAGGACCTTATATATTTAGATCGCGAATATTTAAAGGATTAGAGGACCTTATATATTTAGATCGCGAATATTTAAAAGACCTTATATATTTAGATCGCGAATATTTAAAGGACCTTATATATTTAGATCACGAATATTTAAAGGACCTTGTATTTTTAGATCGCGAATATTTAAAGGACCTTATATATTTAGATTGCGAATATTTAAAAGACCTTGTATTTTTAGATCGCGAATATTTGAAAGACCTTGTATATTGAGAGAACCGAGTATATTTGAAGGGCCTTCGTAATGTAGCAATTTGCAGCTTGAGGATTATGTTACCTCTACGTAACCTCGATTTATACCATTGGTGATATGATAAAAGTATATAAGTATATGAATACAAAGTATATGAATATAAAGAAAGCGGTAGAGTCAGGAAACGGAAGCGGTAGTCTGTTGTTTTGAGGATTCCTGACCGCCCTCCCCCCCCCCCAAAAAAAAGAATTGCATGAGAAGAAAGTATTATTATTATTATTAGTATTATTATTATTATTACTTGCTAAGCTACAACCCTAGTTGGAAAAGCGGGATACTATAAGCACAGGGGCCCCAACAGGGAAAGTAGCACAGTGAGGGAAGGAAATAAGGAAAAATAGAATATTTTAAGAACATTGGCAATAGAATAAATATTTTCTATATAAACTGTAAAAAAATTTAACAAAACAAGAGGAAGAGAAATTAGATAGAATAGTGTGCCCAAGTGTAGCCCAGTAATATATCTATGCTCTGCAATTCGTGTGTTTTATCACCTTAAATATTTTTTAAATTCGAACGTTACAATTGAAGCATATTTACCAGCTCTCAGAGATTTAATTACAACACTGTTAATACATTTTATATACATAATGGGTAAACAGATCCGGTATGGGGGACAAATTCGGTCCCTTAATATTTAAAACTGTTTGATTGAAAGTTTTAGATTTTCCATCGACTAGTTCCATCGTTAGTTCATTTTACAGAATTTGAGAGATTGGTAACTCTCTCTCTCTCTCTCTCTCTCTCTCTCTCTCTCTCTCTCTCTCTCTCTCTCTCTCTCTCTCTCTCTCTCTCTCCTATACTGTCGGGTTGCAAAATTGAAGTTTTAGGACGAATATTATCAAAACCCTTTATAAAACCTCTTTTTTTTTTTTTTTTTTTTTTTTTTTTTTTTTTTTTTTTTTTTTTTTTTTTTTTTTTTTTTTTTTTTGTGCATGTTAAGAGGCCTTAACAGGATCTAAAACCTCCATGCCTTTTGCATACCATTACAACGTTGTCTGCATTCCTCAGATTCTTCTTCACTCTTTGTTATAAACAGAAACTAGGAATAAATGTTATATGACATTTGAAGACGTGCGGCTTAGCACCATTTAGGGAGGGTTTAAAATAGCTGCTGTTGTGTACGTGCTAACAAAGCAGAGGTTGATGTCTGTCAACTTTCATGTGCAATCCCAGAGGACATGGCATCCAGAGCTGGGTTATACGGTAGTTTCTGTGTGTCAAGCGAACAGGTGACATTATTTCTCTTGCTTGGTGTTGAATTTAATGAAGTGCCATGTGGTGTGAGGGTGACGTGTGAATGTAGTCCTTTTTATTATGGTTTTTATTTATCTTTCATTTAATTTTTGGTAAAATTAGCGTCGTTTTTGACTTGGATTCGGCTTGTTCAAAATACTCTTATTGGAAATAGCAAATGTACAGGTAGAATAAAAAAAAAATAATTTCTCTGAAATGACAATACCTGCTTATTTACGCAGAAGTCTGAGATTGTTATGCAATTTCAGTTTGCATTGGTAATTTCATAGCGAGCTTAAATTAAGGCTAGATTGTAAGGTTGAAGTTAGAGAGAGAGAGAGAGAGAGAGAGAGAGAGAGAGAGAGAGAGAGAGAGAGAGAGAGAGAGATTCATCCTCCTTTTTCTTAAGGTGTCCCCACTCAGAAAGGGAATATATACAGAGGAGAGAGAGAGAGAGAGAGAGAGAGAGAGAGAGAGAGAGAGAGAGAGAGAGAGAGAGAGAGAGAGAGAGAGAGAGAGAGAGAGAGAGAGATTGATTCATCCTCCTTTTTCTTCAGATGTCCTTCAAATTCATTACGATACTATAGGGATTTATAAGTAAACCGAATACGGGAAAGTATTATTGGAGAAAATGAATTAAAAAAGGAATCATCATCGCTTGCTTAGATGTTAAGTACGAACAATTAAAGAGTGAATATTCGAATGTAAGATCTCAAACTACATAACATCAGATAAGATTTTAATTTTGTTCCTGCTAGCAATAGGTGGGCTATTAAATTTGCATGCTGTCGAAACAATTGCAACTGCAGGATTTCTATAATAAACACGGACGGGACTGGAAGCAATTATTGCTATTATCCTTTTCTGGGAAATGCGGCACGAAGGTCTTTTTGTTATAGGGAATATCGCAGGAATTAGAGAATAGAGAATTATTATTCTAAATCCTTTTGATGTTATAACAGCAAGTACATGATCCGAATAAAGCAATCCGAATTATTTAGCCTTAAAGTTACCATTATTATTTTTAGAATTATTATTGTTATAATTATTAATTTTATTAGAATTATTATTGTATTGAAATTATAAAAATCATTAATATTATTAGTTAGACCAAAGACAATATTTTGCTTTTCTAATAGTTTTCCTATTCTAGTAATGACCTAAAATCCTTCTTTTCTCTCCTTTAGAGAAGAGATATTTACGAATTCCTCGTAAACCATTATATCCTCCTTTAGACAATAGACTGTCTAAGAAAGTAAAACGTAGTACAAAATATCTCTCGATATGTTTGAGTGTGAATGTGCTGTAAACGCAGAGAACATATTAGCTTCTCAATATTGTTTTCTTCCATGTTCTTTTATAGCTTCTCATTTTGGGGGGTGGGGTGGGGGGGGGAGTCTTTCAGAAGACTATAATTATATCAGCACTCTAAGCACTCTGTTCCCTTTCGCCATCGCAGATAGAATATTTACGAGATGTTTTCTGAACCAGCGTCCATATAAGTCTGATAATAGTTTTTGCCCCATTGCGTACGTAAACCACAACAACAACAACAACAACAACAACAAATGCAGCCGTTTCTAGTCCACTGAAGGACAAAGGCCTCAGACATGTCTTTAGTCATGTCTGGGGTTTGGTGATTTTCATCACCACGCTGACCAGTGCGAATTCGTAACTTTGAGAGATTTTAATCTGATCGTTCACACCAAATTAACCCAGTATGGGTGGCTTTGACAAGTACAGCTTTGCTGATAATGGCGATACACAAACCCTTTCACCACTTATAAAGGGATATATATATATATATATATATATATATATATATATATATATATATATATATATATATATATATATATATATATATATATATATATATATATATATATATATGTATATATATATATATATATATATATATATATATATATTATTTAATGGGTGTATATATATGTGTGTATATAATATATATATATATATATATATATATATATATATATATATATATATATATTATATATATATATATATATATATATATATATATATATTTATTTCAGGATAAAATGGAAAAACTTTTTTGAAAATCTTAATCCCCTATAATAAAAAAATAACCTTTCCTTGCAAATTTAAAATTCTGTTTAATTAACTACAGAATACAAAAACACGTTAGCTGTTCAAACAGTCGATTCGTTTTGAACTGTTTGCAAAATAAACAAAACAGAATCCTTTCCTCCTCACCTACAGTGTCATACCGGTGCCACAACTGCCAGACACCAATACAGACTTCTGTTGAGAGTCAGGGTATCGGAGGCAACTAACAAATCAAACACTTCAGTATTTTCTTCACCTGAAGTGTTGAAAGAGTGAAGCGTTGAAAGATTGTCGGGGACACTTGACGATCCTTTTCTCACTCACTCACTCCGGCAGATCGAATCGGGTCAGTTATTGGCTTCTCTTTTATTACTTTGGTGGGACGTCAGACATGTATATCCCAGATCTCTTGAGGTTTAAAAGCTGCTTATAAATTGCAGAAGCAAGGAACAGTGCTCTATTAAGGGCCTGATTGGTAACGTCTCTGCCTGGTGTTTGTCAGTCGGGGGTTCGATTCCCTCTTAGACTCGTTAGTTCCTTTAATGTCAACATCCTTACCATTCTTGTGAGCTAAGGATGGGGTGTTTGGAGGAGTCTATAGGTTTATCTGTTGAGTCATCAGTAGCCACTGCCTGGCCCTCCCTGGTCCTATCTTGGGTGGAGAGGAGGCTTCGGCGCTGATCATATAATTTATGGTCATCTCTTGGGTATTGTCCTGCTTGCTAGGGTAATGTCACTGTCCCTTGCTTCTACCATTCATGAGTGACCTTTAAACAATTCCTAGAGACTGACCATATTACATATGATCAGGGCCCAAGCCCCCCTCTCCACCCAAGATAGGACCAAGGAGGACCAGGCAAAGTCTGCTGGTGAGTCGGCAGATAGACCTATAGGCTACCCCTAACCAGCTTAACTCACAAGGATAGTGAAATTGCAGCTACCAAAGAAAATAACGAGTTTGATTAGGACTCTAACCCCTGTCTGGCAACCAGCAGGCAAGGACGCTACCACCAGGCCACCACAACCCCTACTCTTGCCCAGAGTATTACGACAACCGCGAGAAAAACAACAACAATAACAACAGCAACTGAAAGTAAAATGCTAAGATTGATCTATGGATGCTGAGAGATAGATGTCAGTTCCTATGACACGAGATTAAGCACGGATTAAAATGGATTGCCTATGTCAATTCACGTAATGGTGGGAGATTTTGGTCTGATCGATCACAAAAAACCAACCATGTTGTGTGGACCTGACTAGTACAGCCTTTGCTGATCCTGGCGATACACGAACCCTTTCACCATGTTAAGGTATCCTCACTCAGAAAGGATATATGCATATATATATATATATATATATATATATATATATATATATATATATATATATATATATATATATATATATATATACACACATATAATGTGTGCGTGTGTGTATATAATGTATGTATATATGACTAGCTTTTCTCATCGTTGGTGACATTATTAATACTGATTTAACTATTGGATATAACTTTTATTCATTTTCCATAAGGTTATTCCTAAGCCATTAAATTTAGTAGCCGTATCAATGAAATAATATGTACATTATTGATAATAACAGATTATAAATGACTATGATTGAAATTAGTTTGGTCCTTTATTGAGTTTCCAAAGCAAAAATAACTTTGTGTATTTCGTCGTTAAAGTGTAATGTTTAAAGGTATTTCATGAATGGGAGAGGAAAGGGAATGGAAAATGTCAAAGATTGACTATATATATATATACTGTATATATATATATATATATATATATATATATATATGCATATATATACATACATATATATATATATATATATATATATATATATATATATATATACATATATATATTTATATATATACATATATATATGTATATGTATATATGTATACACATACATACATACATACATACATACACGCATATGATCAACCCTCTCTCCATCAAGTTAGGACCAGGGAGGGCCAGGTAATGGAGGCTAATGACTCAGCAGGTAGACCTATATGCCCCCCCCCCCCCCCCGCATTCTTAGCTTACAAGGATGGTGAAGTTGCAGACACTACTAGAAACTATCGAGCTTGAGCCTATCTCGAATTCCTATCTAACAGATTGCCAGGCAGGGACTTTTGATCTCAATTTCACTTATCATTGACTTCTTTTTTTTTATCAATGCACGTGAATTCTTACCCGGTCAAATTGATTAGATGGAAATTCTTCTGATAATCAATTTTGGGGCCTAATTATATAGCATAGAACAGCCTCTTAGATAAAGAAAGGTTATAGAGATCAAGGAGAATAGAAGTAAGATGTTTAGAAAGCTATGTTAGTTTGAGATAAGAGTTTTTAGAAGATTATTGATTTACACAGCAAACGCATCAGTTCTTAACTGTTGAGCGACAGAAACATATTGTCTATCAAGTGTCTCATCTTATTTTGCTAAATAGATATTGTCTATCAAGTGTCTCATCTTATTTTGCTAAATAGATATTGTCTATCAAGTGTCTCATCTTTATTTGCTAAATAGATATTGTCTATCAAGTGTCTCATCTTTCTTTGCTAAATAGATATTGTCTATCAAGTGTCTCATCTTTATTTGCTAAATAGATATTGTCTATCAAGTGTCTCATCTTTCTTTGCTAAATAGATATTGTCTATCTAGTGTCTCATCTTTATTTGCTAAATAGATATTGTCTATCAAGTGTCTCATCTTTATTTGCTAAATAGATATTGTCTATCAAGTGTCTCATCTTTCTTTGCTAAATAAATATTGTCTATCTAGTGTGTCATCTTTATTTGCTAAATAGATATTGGGTATCAAGTGTCTCATCTTTATTTGCTAAATAGATATTGTCTATCAAGTGTCTCATCTTTATTTGCTAAATAGATATTGTCTATCAAGTGTCTCATCTTTATTTGCTAAATAGATATTGTCTATCAAGTGTCTCATCTTTCTTTT
>NC_090765.1:50877069-50878619 GCF_036898095.1 Palaemon carinicauda | reverse complement strand
TCTCATCTTTCTTTGCTAAATAGATATTGTCTATCAAGTGTCTCATCTTTCTTTGCTAAATAGATATTGTCTATCAAGTGTCTCATCTTTCTTTGCTCAATGAATATTGTCTATCAAGTGTCTCAGATATTTTTCTTGCTAAATAGATATTGTCTATCAAGTGTCTCATCTTTCTTTGCTAAATAGATATTGTCTATCTAGTGTCTCATCTTTCTTTGCTAAATAGATATTGTCTATCAAGTGTCTCATCTTTATTTACTAAATAGATATTGTCTATCAAGTGTCTCATCTTTCTTTGCTAAATAGATATTGTCTATCAAGTGTCTCATCTTTCTTTGCTAAATAGATATTGTCTATCAAGTGTCTCATCTTTCTTTGCTCAATGAATATTGTCTATCAAGTGTCTCAGATATTTTTCTTGCTAAATAGATATTGTCTATCAAGTGTCTCATCTTTCTTTGCTAAATAGATATTGTCTATCTAGTGTCTCATCTTTATTTGCTAAGTAGATATTGTCTATCAAGTGTCTCATCTTTATTTGCTAAATAAATAGTCTATCAAGTATCTCATCTTTCTTTGCTAAATAGATATTGTCTATCTAGTGTCTCATCTTTCTTTGCTAAATAGATATTGTCTATCTAGTGTCTCATCTTTCTTTGCTAAATAGATATTGTCTATCTAGTGTCTCATCTTTCTTTGCTCAATAAATATTGTCTATCAAGTGTCTCATCTTTATTTGCTCAATATATATTGTCTATCTAGTGTCTCATCTTTATTTGCTAAATAGATATTGTCTATCTAGTGTCTCATCTTTATTTGCTAAATAGATATTGTCTATCTAGTGTCTCATCTTTCTTTGCTCAATAAATATTGTCTATCAAGTGTCTCATCTTTATTTGCTCAATATATATTGTCTATCTAGTGTCTCATCTTTATTTGCTAAATAGATATTGTCTATCTAGTGTCTCATCTTTATTTGCTAAATAGATATTGTCTATCTAGTGTCTCATCTTTCTTTGCTAAATAGATATTGTCTATCTAGTGTCTCATCTTTCTTTGCTAAATAGATATTGTCTATCTAGTGTCTCATGTTTCTTTGCTCAATAAATATTGTCTATCAAGTGTCTCATCTTTATTTGCTAAATATATATTGTCTATCTAGTGTCTCATCTTTATTTGCTAAATAGATATTGTCTATCAAGTGTCTCATCTTTCTTTGCTAAATAGATATTGTCTATCTAGTGTCTCATCTTTATATGCTAAATAGATATTGTCTATCTAGTGTCTCATCTTTATTTGCTAAATATATATTGTCTATCTAGTGTCTCATCTTTCTTTGCTAAATAGATATTGTCTATCAAGTGTCTCAGATATTTTTCTTGCTAAATAGATATTGTCTATCTAGTGTGTCAGATACCCTATGCCATCTAGTTATCTCCTGTCAAGGATGTGAATAATGGCTGCGGTTTTTTGCCAATTGACCTCAAGTAATTATATACATGTATACAATCTTGTACGCCCATTGCCGCAATCTTATACGCCCATTGCCC
>NC_090765.1:50862069-50874569 GCF_036898095.1 Palaemon carinicauda | reverse complement strand
CATTTCATAACTAAGTTCATAAGTAAGTTCATACGTAATTTCATAACTAAGTTCACAAATAAGTTCATACGTAATTTCATAAGTAAGTTCATGAATAAGTTCATAAGTAATTTCACAAATAAATTCATAAGTAATTTCATAACTAAGTTCATAAATAAGTTCATAACTGAGATCCTAAGTAAGTTAATAAGTAATTTCCTAAGTAATCTTAAGTATCCTCGTGTGTTGCGTTCTCGACTGCCTAGTCATGGTGTTGTTAGATTTAAGCGAGGGCATGCCTGCATTTCATCATTGCCCCGCACAGTAGCTGCCAAAGGAGGCCAATTGCAGTGTTTATCTCCGAGGTCTCTCCTTTGTGCTTGTTCGGGGACATGCGATGACCACTTAAATAGTTCTTGCATGTTGCTTGTAGCTTCGGGCCTGCTTGGGTCGGACATGAGACTCTCCCTCTCTCTCTCTCTCTCTCTCTCTCTCTCTCTCTCTCTCTCTCTCTCTCTCTCTCTCTCTCTCTCTCTCTCTCTCTCTCTTTTTTCCCTATGATTTGTAGGTTTTTTTTCTTTGGTATGGGATTATCTTGAATATTTTTCTATATTTTGTTGTATTTTCAAGATTATATTTTTTTTATGGATTCTTGTCATATTTTCTAGTTTATTATTTTTTTATAGATTCTTATCGTATTTTTAAGATTATATTTTTTTTCTATGGATTCTTGTCATATTTTCTAGTTTATTATATTTTATATAGATTCTTGTCGTATTATCAAGCTTATATTTTTTTATGGATTTTTGTCATATTTTCTAGTTTATTATTTTTTTATAGATTCTTGTCGTATTTTTAAGATTATATTTTTTTTCTATGGATTCTTGTCATATTTTCTAGTTTATTATATTTTATATAGATTCTTGTCGTATTATCAAGCTTATATTTTTTTATGGATTCTTGTCATATTTTCTAGTTTATTATTTTTTTATAGATTCTTGTCGTATTTTAAAATATATTTTTTTTCTATGGATTCTTGTCATATTTTCTAGTTTATTATATTTTTTTATAGATTCTTGTCGTATTTTAAGATTATATTTTTTTTCTATGGATTCTTGTCATATTTTTTAGTTTATTATATTTTATATAGATTCTTGTCGTATTATCAAGATTATATTTTTTTTTTATGGATTCTTGTCATATTTTCTAGTTTATTATATTTTTTTTATAGATTTTGTCGTATTTTCAAGATTATATTTTTTTTCTCTGGATTCTTGTCATATTTTCTAGCTTATATATTTTTGTCTATAGATTTTATTTTTGTCGTGTTTTCAAGCTTATATTTTTTTTCCATGGATTCTTGTCATATTTTCTATTTTATTATAAAGTTTTTATAGATTTTTGTGGTTTTGTCAAGCTTATATTTTTTCCTATGGGTTCATATCATATTTTCTAGTTTATTATTTATTTTTTTTCTGTAGATTTTTTTTGGCATTTTTTATCGATTCTTGTCATATTTTCTAGCTTATATATTTTTTTCCTATAGTTTTTTGTCGTATTTTCAAGCTTATATTTTTTCTCTAGATTTTTGTTGTATTATCAAGCTTGTCATTCACTTTTCTCCCTTAACTTCACTTATGGTATAAGACTTTGTGTAATCAATTGTGTGTGCCTCTCAAACTCGTTAGTTCCTTTGGTCGCTGCAACCTCACCGTCCTTGTGAGCTAAGGATGGGGGTTGGGGGGGAGGCTGGGGGAGCCTATAGGTCTATCTGTTGAGTCATCAGCAGTCATTGCCTAACCCTCCTTGGTCCTAGCTTGGGTGAAGAGGGGCCTTGGGCGCTGATCATATATAATATGGTTAGTCTCTAGGGCATTGTCCTGCTTGAGAGGGCAATGTCACTGTGCCTTGCCTCTGCCATTCATGGGCAACCTTTAGACCTTTAATGTCTTCTAGATTCAAGTAGACCAATAGATTATGTGGAGTATTTAGATTCCGTCGAATTATTAAAATTAAGATATGAGACTTGACATTTATTTACAGATTTTACCTCATAGAACTGGTATCAAACGCCATATGTGCTCTTATCGAAGAGTTTGATTCCCATGGCACTTAATGTTACTTAACCAGTGACCTTCTGTTAAATGATGTGACCTTTGGGGCAAGTCATTGATATGTTTCTGTGTTTTCTTAACTGAGGATTTATAAATATCCTCCACTGTTTTTTTTTTTAATTTTTTTTTTTTTTTTTTATAATTATGTATAACAATATACTCGAAATTTAATTTCTTTGACTCCAGCCTCTTGGTTTGGTTAATAATGATAATGATAATAATAATAGTTGTAATAATAATAATAATAATAATAATAACAACAATAATAATAATAATAATAATAATAAAAACCTTGAATGGTTACTTCAATCAAAAATTACCACATCGGGATAAACTTAGAAAGAACATATTTGATTACGTGTAGTTGAGATTAATATGAAGAACAGCGTTTCTTAGCTTTACGTGTATCCTTTTTGTACATTTTCTTTTTGAAATGGAAGAACTTTGAAGAGTAATAAAGTGATCTTACTATGATATTTTGTCAAAATAGACATAGTGGGGATTAAACTCAAAGGAATGTACGTTTTTCCTTTTCTTTTAACAATCTCTCTCTCTCCTCTCTCTCTCTCTCTCTCTCTCTCTCTCTCTCTCCTCTCTCTCTCTCTCTCTCTCTCTCTCTCTCTCTCATTTGAAATATTTATCTTTCCCATTTGAAATATTTCTCTCTTGTGAAATATTTCTCTAATTTGAAATACTCTCTCTCTCTCTCTCTCTCTCTCTCTCTCTCTCTCTCTCTCTCTCTCTCTCTCTCTCTCTCTCCTTTGAAGATTATCCTATTCATTATTTATATTCATTAGGATGAGTGATGACATGCTCTCTCTCTCTCTCTCACTCTCTCTCTCTCTCTCTCTCTCTCTCTCTCTCTCTCTCTCTCTCTCTCTCTCTCTCTCTCTCCTTTGAAGATTATCCTATTCATAATTTGTATTCATGAGGACATTCTCTCTCTCTCTCTCTCTCTCTCTCTCCTCTCTCTCTCTCTCTCTCTCTCTCTCTCTCTTTCTCTCTCTCTCTCTCTCTCTCAGGTAAATATATCCCTCATCTTCATTCATGCGAAGATGGAGGGCGGGGAAGATTGAACACTCGCACATTTTCCAAGAGGGAGGAACTATCTGGTGATCATTCGTTGTAGAGATAAGCTATTCATACAGATTAAGACATCAGAGTAAACTGGTTTTCATGCAGCATTTTTCTCTATTCGAGCCTATCCACTTCAAGTGGGATAGGAAACATTAGAAAAGGAACCTTTGTCTTCCTAGTTTGTTAAATAAGAAACTGATGGTTACTGTACACTGTTGAAAATTTGTATTTAAAAAACAGTAAATAACTGGTAACGTTTATTCCTGGATTTTTTACCGTTTTAAAAAACTGATATATTGACGTAAAGGCGTGATATTACGGTCACCAACACGTAAAAGATAATAACAAAGTAAGGTAAATTTACGGTCGCCTGTATTTACTGAAAATAGTATGTTTATACGGATTATTTCCTATTAAGATTACAGTTTTTTTATCAGTTTAGGTATAAAGAAGTTGTGTATTAACCAGAGGAATTAATGGCTAGTTTGGTAAAAAGAAAAATTTGCTGGTTAGGTGTAAGCAAGCTCTGTATTAACTAGAGGAAATGCTATGTAAGCATAGATAGTTTTCATTTAGTTTTAGTCAGTGCTTAACTTAATTTCGAAATATTCTTTGCAAGGTAAATATTTAAACCTTTCATCAACAATAACAACAACAAAAATAGATTTTTTATGTTGTTAATAATTGTTAATTTCTGAAGGCTATTTCACTGATTAATGTGTTAGCATCTAATATATTGCTGAAATTTTCTTTTTTTTGTTTATTATACTTCGTTCTTGATAATGATTTTCGTTGAATTATCCGCGAAATTTGTTCATCTTCCTTATAGGTTGCTATAAAGATAGTCTGAACAAAGGCGTGTTGTTTTTGATAACTTTGTCTCTTGGTAATCTTTATTTCTGAGTATATATTTATACGATATATTTGGTATTTTGTTGCAACCACTTGAATATTCTATAAACTTTAACTTCTCTATTGATTTATGCCGTAATTTGAGTTGCTTTAGAATTAATTTCATTCAATAATTTATATTGCTGAATATATTTAGATAATAGTAAATATATACACCTTTTCTTTTTACATTGTTGCTTTATTATTACACAGTCTTGTTTCCTAGACTAATCACGCAAGACGTTGGGTTTAAAGGTTTAAAGGCTGCTCAAGAATGGTAGAGGCAAGGGACAGTGACATTGCCTTATCAAGCAGGACAGTGCCCTAGAGACTGACCATTTACACTTATTATCAGCTCCCAATTCCCCCCCCCCTCTCCACCCAAGCTAGGATCAAGGTGAGCCAGGCAATGGCTGCTAATGACTCAGCAGATAGACCTATAGGCTCCCCCAAACCCCTTATCCTTAGCTCACAAGGAGGGTAAGATTGCAGCGAGCAAAGGAACTACCGAGTTTGAACGTGACTCGAAACCCAGTCTAGGGATTAGCCTACCAGGCAAGGACATTATCTAACTGGTTACCATAAATGATTTTGTAACACCAGTCTAGTAAAACAATCTTTAATTTAATATAGCAGAAATGTAATTATAAACCAAGTACGTGGCAGCGATGGCATTAACTTAAAATCAATAAACAAATAAATGTAGGGTTGTAATGGCCTGATTGGTAACGTCTCTGCCGGGTGATTGCCAGTCGGGGGTTCGAGTCCTGCTCAGACTCATTAGTTCCTTTAATGCCTGCAACCTTACCATCCTTGTGAGCTAAGGTTGGAGGGTCGGGGGTTCGAGTCCTGCTCAGACTCGTTACTTCCTTTAATGTCTGCAACCCTTGTGATCTAAGGTTGGGGGTTTTGGGGGAGCCTATAGGTCTATCTGCTGAGTCATCGGCAGCCACTGTCTGGTTCCTCCCTGGTCCTAGCTTGGGTGGAGAGGAGGCTTGGGCGCTGATCATATGTATATATGGTCAGTCTCTAGGGCACTGTCCTGCTTGCTATGGCAATGTCACTGTCCCTTCCCTCTGCCATTCACGCGCGACCTTTAAACCTTTAAACTATGAATACTTTGCATAATTACTCTTCGCACTTATTGAAATTACATGACTTGAAAAGGCATTGCCTTAGATTGAATTAAAGTATAAGATTAATTCGCGTCTATTGCATGAACTGACATTTCTTATTATGATTTTGTTTACCTTCCAATTGTTCCTGTTTATACAAATTGAACGAATAAACCTTTCAGTTATTTCTGTATATAATTTTTTTATGCTCTTCTAAACTTTTCCCTGGGATGCCATTAGTGTATCGGAAATTGTATGGGATGAGATATTTCCCGTTAGGTGTTCTCTCAAGATCTGAATGATTTTCATAGCATTAATGATAAACAATTGTGATATAGGTTTAAAGCCTTACGCATACATTTTTTTAACTTTTATTTAATGGTCCATATTTTTGTTTTTGTTTGGTTGGGGGAGTGGGTGCGGAATAAAACTTTCCATTTATCCATACATTGTACATTTATACATGCGAATATATGCAAGTACCTATTTTTTCGTGTAGGTTTGCCTGTTATTATTATTATTATTATTATTGTTGTTGTTGTTGTTGTTGTTGTTGTTGTTAAAGCTACAATCCTAGTTGGAAAAGCAGGATGCGTCAAACACAAGGGAAGTAGCCCTGTGAGGAAAGAAAATAAGGAAAGAAATAAACTCCTTATAAGAAGTAATGAACAAAAAAGCCAGTAACAACGTTAAAATAGCTCATTCATATACAAGCTGTGAACAGAGACTTATACAAACCATTTCAATATGAAAAACATATGCAGCAAGTCTAAAGTAGTCTGAACTTCTGAGGAAATTTCCGAGATTAGCGTTCTGCTTCAAGGAAACAAGCGGCATTAGTGTAACAGTATATGTCTTTGGAGGGTGATTCAACTCGTTATTTGGATATTTCGTAAGAGGGAGCACGTAGGAATCTTGAGGGTAATCACGCAAGTTGAAGAGATTAGGTAATTACGGAGAGTAGGTTGGATTCTTGGAAGCCACATATAACAGGAGGCCAATGTGCATATCCACGCACATCCACGATGAAAACAAAAATATACATACATGTAAGTGGATATAATATATATATATATATATATATATATATATATATTATATATATATATATATATATATATATATATGTATGTATATATGTGTGTGTGTGTATTCAAATAAGCCATATATTTTAATACCTTTATGTGTAGATTCCTCTCACACCTCGGGATCAGAGATCCAAGGGGTAACCAACTGAAAAACAATAGCTTCTGGCCGGCCGGGGAATCGAACCTTGGTCCAGGAAACTTGCATGACAGTGACACAGCATTTAGCCACGAAGAGTGATGCTATGTCACTGTCATGGAAGTTTCCTGGACCAGGGTTCGTCTTATGTCACTATCATGCAATTTTTCTGGACCATTATTCGATTCTCCGGCCGGCCAAAAGCTATTATTTTTGAGTCTGTTCCTCTTTGGGTCTCTGATCCCTAGGTATAAAAGAGAATCCAGACATTAAGGTATTAAAATATATGGCTTATTTGAATATGAAATACACGTCGAAGTGTGCAAAATTTATCATTCATATATATATATATATATATATATATATATATATATATATATATATATATATATATATATATATATATATATATATTGTGTATGTGTGTAAACATGTACATTTATCAGTATTTTATCAACAAAGGGATACTGACAAAATGCGTACATACCATAATTACATGACAGTCTTGATTGGGCGTAGGGAAATAGATTGCAAAAATCAATGAATAATTTAGAAATTGTTAATGAAAGAAAGTAGTGAAGGTCAATTTTCATATTACTTAGAAAATTCTTATTATAATATTTAAGGAATTCCATTCTTCTTCTACCCAGAATATTGTTTCATCTTTGTGGTTTCATTCACCTTCATAAACAAACTCTCTCTCTCTCTCTCTCTCTCTCTCTCTCTCTCTCTCTCTCTCTCTCTCTCTCTCTCTCTCTCTCTCTCATAATTCCAAACTTATTAGTTTCTATCCCCAATCAATCATTCGTCTATTATCTGCAAACAAGAACCATTCTATTATTCCTTTTGCAACTCAATTTCTTTTATTAAAATTTCGCACCAACGTATAATTTATTCTTCTGACCTTTGGCGTCGCTCCATTCATAAAGGAAGTAAACGCCTTTAACTCTTCAAATCAACGACTTTCCCGTTTACGTATTTAACATAGTTTTTTTCAGCAGTCGTTAAACCTTTTAATTTTTTGATTATTATTTTTTTTACGATATATATATACATATATATATATATATATATATATATATATATATATATATATATAATATATATATATATATATATATATAATTCGTTTCACGTAGCATATTTATTGAAATTATTTATGTGTATATATATATATATATATATATATATATATATATATATATATATATATATATATATATATATATATATATATATATAATTTAAGAATATGTAAAATTTACTTCATTTTAATTTTTTTATTTTACAAGGAAAACTGTTTTTATTTCAAGTTGTATGTGTGTGTGTTTTTTTTTTAATATTTTATGTTGTAAATTTTTTTCGAATCACTGTTTTTATTATTGAATATATTATTCTGCAGTTATTCAATTTCTGATTTTCTTTCGTATGTTTAGTTTTTTTTTTACTGTCAATAATGGTTATGCACCTGTTCACAATCTAGTATAGATATATATATTAGAATCATTTGAATATAGAAAAATTTTGTGTAATAGAAACTTTAATTTATTATAACCAAGTTTAAGGGTCTTTATCGAGATGGTATTTTCAAATAAACCCAATATTGTTACCAATTCCTAACGTAGCTTAAAAGCAAACTTTAGGCAGAAATTAATGAAATGAAGTCTGTTTATTGACAATAAAAGGAGGGAAACGGTAGACAAAAAAAATACTTATTATTGGGAGAAAGGTCCTTGACGTATATATATATTATCATTCGATATATGTGTTTGCAATTCAAATTTCGGGAAAGTTAATATATTGTTTCGTATTCTCTTCTATTTAAATGGAATCTGGTGGTACAGTTGGACACATGAATTCCTGGTACTCCTAGCTCTGAAGTGCACCCAGCCACAGCCTTACTACACAGCTAGTTCCTGTTTTAGCCCCGCCCACCACCTCTGCCATCATCCTACAATCTGTTTGGTTACTCGCCGGGAAGTGACGGTGTGGCAGGGTGGACTTCTACGGAGCGAATTGTGCCAGGGATTCCTGTGTCCAACTGTACGTTTGTGCTGGAAGTTCGAGGCTACTCGATGACCTTAAATAGCATAAATCATACACAAAAGAACATATTGTATATGTGTGGCTTATTGAGAAGAATTATCCCCAATGGAAGCGATTCAGATGGTCAGTCTCTCCGCAGTTGAACTGCAAGGCTGATTTTATTTCTTTTTGTTTTCTTTGTCGATATTTATCAAGCAAATGAGAATAATTGAAGGATACCCGTGAAGGGTAACAATTTGTACATCCACGTGCTGCACGGTCCACTTGTGATCAAGTTGAACAGAAAGATTTGGACCCTATTGTTATTTATCAGAATTTATCGTTCCCTTGAATTCTGGTATTTGTTGAAGTTATTAGCTAAAGGATATATATTATAAAGTTAAACAATAAAATTATGGTCCCATTGTTATTTATCAGAATTTATCGTTCCCTTGAATTCTGGTATTTGTTGAAGTTATTAGTTAAAGGATATCTATTATAAAGTTGAACAATAAGCTTTTGGCCCCCTTGTTAATTGTCAGGATTTATCGTTCCCTTGAATTCTGGTATTTGTTGAAGTTATTAGCTAAAGGATATATATTATAAAGTTAAACAATAAAATTTTTGGCCCCATTGTTAATTATTAGAATTTTTCGTTATGAATTTCTCCTTGAATTCTGGTATTTGTTGAAGTAATTTGCTAAATGCTTTACGAGTATATGGTAAAGTTGAACCAAAATACTATGGCTCCATTGTTAAATGTCAAACTTTTCACCAATTTTTTTTTCTTGAATTCTGGTATTTGTTGAAGTTGTTATATAAAGGATATATACGCTTTTTTAACATTGTTCCTGGACGCTAGAATTTGGAATTTGGATGAAAATATTGGTCCTATAACATGAATTATATGATAGTTCTTTAATAAACTTTTTTACTGTTCTACTCCGGATACCATTCTTCATGTACACCAGTTTTTAATGTATCCGGGCCAGTTTTTTTCCTTCCATTCTTAATGTAGATGTTTTGATTGTATAAACTTATTTAATCTTTTACATACAATGAAAAAAAAGTAGTAGGGTTTTATTTTTTTTTTTTTAACCTAATTACAATTCGGCAATAAACAATAAAATCTTCTGTTAAGATAATGAATAGGTTAAATTCTATTCTTGAGGCTTTTGATTTGATTGCAACTTAATCATAATTTCCTTTAATTGAATGGCCCAGGGCAAACTGCAATGCTCCAGTTTATTATGTGCGTGGCTTTTGTTTCCCGAGATTGCTTCTATTGTTAATGTTATTCCCCTTTTGTAAACAACAACAACAAAGAGACCTTGTAAATAGATGATGTTATTTCTCTTCAGATTGCTTTATTGCTCTGAGAATTGCTCACAAAGCGTGAGCACTTTTTTTTTCTTTTTTTTTCTTACAATATTTCTTAGACTTGATTTGAATTTCGTCCTTAATAATATACGTACAAACACACACACACATATATATATATACATATATCCGTTTCGGAGCGGGAATACCTTAACATGGTAAAAGGGTTTACGTATATTTTGTAGCTTAGTATTGGGTATTATTATTATTATTATTATTATTATTATTAGCCAAGCTACAACCCTAGTTGGAAAAGCAAGATGCTACAAGACCAAGGGCTCTAACAGGGAAAAATAGCCCAGTGAGGAAAGGAAATAAGGAAATAAATAAATGATGAGAATAAATTAACAATATATCATTCTAAAAACAGTAACAGCGTCAAAACAGATATGTCCTATATAAACTATTAACAACGTCAAAAACAGATGTGTCATATATAAACAATAAAAAGACTCATGTCAGCCTGGTCAACATAATAACATCTGCTCCAACTTTGAACTTTTGAAGTTCTACTGATTCAACTACCCGATTAGGAAGATCATTCCACAACTTGGTAACAGCTGGAATGAAACTTCTAGAATACTGTGTAGTATTGAGCCTCATGATGGAGTTTTTTCACTAGTCATTAGATTTGTGTTATAATGTATGACTGGTGTATTGACTAGCAATATATTGTCATTTTATTTACATGATTTACGCTAACCAACTTTAAAGATAACGATATCTTATTACTGTGATCTACTTACCCTTACATATTAGTCGTGAAGTGTTTGGTTTGATTATGCTTTTCTTTGGCAAATAACAAAAATTTTTATTCTAGTGTATCGGCTTGTTTACATTTTCAGTGGTATTCTATATTTTTTTAATATTGAGAAATATATGTTTACAATTCTTAAAATTTATATATATGCATCGTAATATATATACATGAATATTTTTTTTTTCTTCTTAACGTATACTGTATTCACAATTGCAAGTTCGACTATTCATCTAAATATGTTTTTAAATGAAAAACCACATCGACTTGTAAATACTTTTTGTAACTTACCATATTGTACCCAGGCATGAAAAGGACTGGTTTCCACCAGTCACCTGATTTTGGTATAGGCCACAAAACGTCTAAAGGTCTCCACAATCTATTTATGGTCGAGAAATTCGACCATATGGTCTTTCAGTCCTTCTCGAGATCAGACGAAATTATAGACATGTTGAGACGCGCTAATGAAACGAAATTGATACATGGTGATGTCGGGGAGTCAGAATGCCTTTAACGCTTGATTATTCTACCTTTTAAGGAGTTGAATCATCTTATGTTGATCGTACACTTTTTATCATCATCTCCTCCCTCCTCCTCCTCCTCCTCCTCCTCTTCACCGTGTTTCTCATTATATTGGTTGTCCAGAGACATAAATGGCACTAAGTAATTGCTAGCGTGGCTATGATAATGCCAAGGTTATTGGCTATAAATTGTGCCGACGTTTCTATCATACCTTCGTGCCTTATGATGGCGCTAGTGGTTAAGTTTGCGTGATAATCTTGATTACGGTGATGTAATCTCGAAGCAAGATTGAAGCAGGGTTGTCAGATTATTCGACTGGATTATCGTACATGAGCCTTAAAATCGTCGTTTTTTCAACCAAAATTATCGTACACAGTTTCAAAATAATTATTTACGAGTTACATGATTGACTTATTTCAAATAATATAGTATAATTGTTTAATCAAACACACACATATATGTATATACATAAGGTATGTATCGTACATCGTATTAGACCTAAAATAATCGTACATGTACGATAATTATCGTACGAATGGCACCCCTGGATTGAAGGTTTCAATGTGTCGTATGTGAGTTTAGGAAAACCTCTGGTTGTTGAAGGAAATAAGGCTGTAGATCATTTCGTTAGCTTTCTTGAAAGGTCAAATTAAGGGGTGTTGCTTTTATGGGTAAAAGTCGATCCAAGTATTGTGCTTTATGTAAAGCAGTGATCTCTCTCTCTCTCTCTCTCTCTCTCTCTCTCTCTCTCTCTCTCTCAAAATTAATAGACTACAACAACCTCTTCACGCTTAGCACAAATCAATTCAAAGGTAACGAATACAAACTGGAATGGAAAAGATACATCGCCACTTAATGTGGTAATTTCTATACACACAGAATAGCAAATACATGGAACAGAGTTCCAGTTGACGTAGTAAACAGGGACACGGTAAATTAATTCAAGAATGAGTTAGACAAGATCATATAGTCTCCAAACAAACGATTTCTGTCTACCCAAGAGCAAATGGAGTCTCCTTGGATGGATTAAAATACTTTGATACATCCAGACTCCTTGTAACTCTCTCTCTCTCTCTCTCTCTCTCTCTCTCTCTCTCTCTCTCTCTCTCTCTCTCTCTCTCTCTCTCTCTCTCTCTCTCCCCATGATAAATAGGGAAGAGAATTTCCTTCTTTTTATGGAAAGTAATTGATCTCTCTGTGAACTCACTTTGAAGTAGAGATGATTAGGGAAGAAATTTTAATCCCTTTTTAAAGGAAGTAATTGATATATAAATCACATTCAAACTACGAGGTATTTACACGGGAATATTTAAACTTAATTAAGTCATTCCGCAGGAACACATATTTATGAATGAATTATCTTAACACTACCTATAAGTCTACATTTTTTGTCTATAATATTTCTTAGACATTCAG
>NC_090765.1:50841985-50849069 GCF_036898095.1 Palaemon carinicauda | reverse complement strand
CCGGCCGGCCAAAAGCTATTATTTTTGAGTCTGTTCCTCTTTGGGTCTCTGATCCCTAGGTATAAAAGAGAATCCAGACATTAAGGTATTAAAATATATGGCTTATTTGAATATGAAATACACGTCGAAGTGTGCAAAATTTATCATTCATATATATATATATATATATATATATTGTGTATGTGTGTAAACATGTACATTTATCAGTATTTTATCAACAAAGGGATACTGACAAAATGCGTACATACCATAATTACATGACAGTCTTGATTGGGCGTAGGGAAATAGATTGCAAAAATCAATGAATAATTTAGAAATTGTTAATGAAAGAAAGTAGTGAAGGTCAATTTTCATATTACTTAGAAAATTCTTATTATAATATTTAAGGAATTCCATTCTTCTTCTACCCAGAATATTGTTTCATCTTTGTGGTTTCATTCACCTTCATAAACAAACTCTCTCTCTCTCTCTCTCTCTCTCTCTCTCTCTCTCTCTCATAATTCCAAACTTATTAGTTTCTATCCCCAATCAATCATTCGTCTATTATCTGCAAACAAGAACCATTCTATTATTCCTTTTGCAACTCAATTTCTTTTATTAAAATTTCGCACCAACGTATAATTTATTCTTCTGACCTTTGGCGTCGCTCCATTCATAAAGGAAGTAAACGCCTTTAACTCTTCAAATCAACGACTTTCCCGTTTACGTATTTAACATAGTTTTTTTCAGCAGTCGTTAAACCTTTTAATTTTTTGATTATTATTTTTTTTACGATATATATATACATATATATATATATATATATATATAATTCGTTTCACGTAGCATATTTATTGAAATTATTTATGTGTATATATATATATATATATATATATATAATTTAAGAATATGTAAAATTTACTTCATTTTAATTTTTTTATTTTACAAGGAAAACTGTTTTTATTTCAAGTTGTATGTGTGTGTGTTTTTTTTTTAATATTTTATGTTGTAAATTTTTTTCGAATCACTGTTTTTTATTATTGAATATATTATTCTGCAGTTATTCAATTTCTGATTTTCTTTCGTATGTTTAGTTTTTTTTTACTGTCAATAATGGTTATGCACCTGTTCACAATCTAGTATAGATATATATATTAGAATCATTTGAATATAGAAAAATTTTGTGTAATAGAAACTTTAATTTATTATAACCAAGTTTAAGGGTCTTTATCGAGATGGTATTTTCAAATAAACCCAATATTGTTACCAATTCCTAACGTAGCTTAAAAGCAAACTTTAGGCAGAAATTAATGAAATGAAGTCTGTTTATTGACAATAAAAGGAGGGAAACGGTAGACAAAAAAAATACTTATTATTGGGAGAAAGGTCCTTGACGTATATATATATTATCATTCGATATATGTGTTTGCAATTCAAATTTCGGGAAAGTTAATATATTGTTTCGTATTCTCTTCTATTTAAATGGAATCTGGTGGTACAGTTGGACACATGAATTCCTGGTACTCCTAGCTCTGAAGTGCACCCAGCCACAGCCTTACTACACAGCTAGTTCCTGTTTTAGCCCCGCCCACCACCTCTGCCATCATCCTACAATCTGTTTGGTTACTCGCCGGGAAGTGACGGTGTGGCAGGGTGGACTTCTACGGAGCGAATTGTGCCAGGGATTCCTGTGTCCAACTGTACGTTTGTGCTGGAAGTTCGAGGCTACTCGATGACCTTAAATAGCATAAATCATACACAAAAGAACATATTGTATATGTGTGGCTTATTGAGAAGAATTATCCCCAATGGAAGCGATTCAGATGGTCAGTCTCTCCGCAGTTGAACTGCAAGGCTGATTTTATTTCTTTTTGTTTTCTTTGTCGATATTTATCAAGCAAATGAGAATAATTGAAGGATACCCGTGAAGGGTAACAATTTGTACATCCACGTGCTGCACGGTCCACTTGTGATCAAGTTGAACAGAAAGATTTGGACCCTATTGTTATTTATCAGAATTTATCGTTCCCTTGAATTCTGGTATTTGTTGAAGTTATTAGCTAAAGGATATATATTATAAAGTTAAACAATAAAATTATGGTCCCATTGTTATTTATCAGAATTTATCGTTCCCTTGAATTCTGGTATTTGTTGAAGTTATTAGTTAAAGGATATCTATTATAAAGTTGAACAATAAGCTTTTGGCCCCCTTGTTAATTGTCAGGATTTATCGTTCCCTTGAATTCTGGTATTTGTTGAAGTTATTAGCTAAAGGATATATATTATAAAGTTAAACAATAAAATTTTTGGCCCCATTGTTAATTATTAGAATTTTTCGTTATGAATTTCTCCTTGAATTCTGGTATTTGTTGAAGTAATTTGCTAAATGCTTTACGAGTATATGGTAAAGTTGAACCAAAATACTATGGCTCCATTGTTAAATGTCAAACTTTTCACCAATTTTTTTTTTCTTGAATTCTGGTATTTGTTGAAGTTGTTATATAAAGGATATATACGCTTTTTTAACATTGTTCCTGGACGCTAGAATTTGGAATTTGGATGAAAATATTGGTCCTATAACATGAATTATATGATAGTTCTTTAATAAACTTTTTTACTGTTCTACTCCGGATACCATTCTTCATGTACACCAGTTTTTAATGTATCCGGGCCAGTTTTTTTCCTTCCATTCTTAATGTAGATGTTTTGATTGTATAAACTTATTTAATCTTTTACATACAATGAAAAAAAAGTAGTAGGGTTTTATTTTTTTTTTTTTAACCTAATTACAATTCGGCAATAAACAATAAAATCTTCTGTTAAGATAATGAATAGGTTAAATTCTATTCTTGAGGCTTTTGATTTGATTGCAACTTAATCATAATTTCCTTTAATTGAATGGCCCAGGGCAAACTGCAATGCTCCAGTTTATTATGTGCGTGGCTTTTGTTTCCCGAGATTGCTTCTATTGTTAATGTTATTCCCCTTTTGTAAACAACAACAACAAAGAGACCTTGTAAATAGATGATGTTATTTCTCTTCAGATTGCTTTATTGCTCTGAGAATTGCTCACAAAGCGTGAGCACTTTTTTTTTCTTTTTTTTTCTTACAATATTTCTTAGACTTGATTTGAATTTCGTCCTTAATAATATACGTACAAACACACACACACATATATATATATACATATATCCGTTTCGGAGCGGGAATACCTTAACATGGTAAAAGGGTTTACGTATATTTTGTAGCTTAGTATTGGGTATTATTATTATTATTATTATTATTATTATTAGCCAAGCTACAACCCTAGTTGGAAAAGCAAGATGCTACAAGACCAAGGGCTCTAACAGGGAAAAATAGCCCAGTGAGGAAAGGAAATAAGGAAATAAATAAATGATGAGAATAAATTAACAATATATCATTCTAAAAACAGTAACAGCGTCAAAACAGATATGTCCTATATAAACTATTAACAACGTCAAAAACAGATGTGTCATATATAAACAATAAAAAGACTCATGTCAGCCTGGTCAACATAATAACATCTGCTCCAACTTTGAACTTTTGAAGTTCTACTGATTCAACTACCCGATTAGGAAGATCATTCCACAACTTGGTAACAGCTGGAATGAAACTTCTAGAATACTGTGTAGTATTGAGCCTCATGATGGAGTTTTTTCACTAGTCATTAGATTTGTGTTATAATGTATGACTGGTGTATTGACTAGCAATATATTGTCATTTTATTTACATGATTTACGCTAACCAACTTTAAAGATAACGATATCTTATTACTGTGATCTACTTACCCTTACATATTAGTCGTGAAGTGTTTGGTTTGATTATGCTTTTCTTTGGCAAATAACAAAAATTTTTATTCTAGTGTATCGGCTTGTTTACATTTTCAGTGGTATTCTATATTTTTTTAATATTGAGAAATATATGTTTACAATTCTTAAAATTTATATATATGCATCGTAATATATATACATGAATATTTTTTTTTTCTTCTTAACGTATACTGTATTCACAATTGCAAGTTCGACTATTCATCTAAATATGTTTTTAAATGAAAAACCACATCGACTTGTAAATACTTTTTGTAACTTACCATATTGTACCCAGGCATGAAAAGGACTGGTTTCCACCAGTCACCTGATTTTGGTATAGGCCACAAAACGTCTAAAGGTCTCCACAATCTATTTATGGTCGAGAAATTCGACCATATGGTCTTTCAGTCCTTCTCGAGATCAGACGAAATTATAGACATGTTGAGACGCGCTAATGAAACGAAATTGATACATGGTGATGTCGGGGAGTCAGAATGCCTTTAACGCTTGATTATTCTACCTTTTAAGGAGTTGAATCATCTTATGTTGATCGTACACTTTTTATCATCATCTCCTCCCTCCTCCTCCTCCTCCTCCTCCTCTTCACCGTGTTTCTCATTATATTGGTTGTCCAGAGACATAAATGGCACTAAGTAATTGCTAGCGTGGCTATGATAATGCCAAGGTTATTGGCTATAAATTGTGCCGACGTTTCTATCATACCTTCGTGCCTTATGATGGCGCTAGTGGTTAAGTTTGCGTGATAATCTTGATTACGGTGATGTAATCTCGAAGCAAGATTGAAGCAGGGTTGTCAGATTATTCGACTGGATTATCGTACATGAGCCTTAAAATCGTCGTTTTTTCAACCAAAATTATCGTACACAGTTTCAAAATAATTATTTACGAGTTACATGATTGACTTATTTCAAAATAATATAGTATAATTGTTTAATCAAACACACACATATATGTATATACATAAGGTATGTATCGTACATCGTATTAGACCTAAAATAATCGTACATGTACGATAATTATCGTACGAATGGCACCCCTGGATTGAAGGTTTCAATGTGTCGTATGTGAGTTTAGGAAAACCTCTGGTTGTTGAAGGAAATAAGGCTGTAGATCATTTCGTTAGCTTTCTTGAAAGGTCAAATTAAGGGGTGTTGCTTTTATGGGTAAAAGTCGATCCAAGTATTGTGCTTTATGTAAAGCAGTGATCTCTCTCTCTCTCTCTCTCTCTCTCTCTCTCTCTCTCAAAATTAATAGACTACAACAACCTCTTCACGCTTAGCACAAATCAATTCAAAGGTAACGAATACAAACTGGAATGGAAAAGATACATCGCCACTTAATGTGGTAATTTCTATACACACAGAATAGCAAATACATGGAACAGAGTTCCAGTTGACGTAGTAAACAGGGACACGGTAAATTAATTCAAGAATGAGTTAGACAAGATCATATAGTCTCCAAACAAACGATTTCTGTCTACCCAAGAGCAAATGGAGTCTCCTTGGATGGATTAAAATACTTTGATACATCCAGACTCCTTGTAACTCTCTCTCTCTCTCTCTCTCTCTCTCTCTCTCTCTCTCTCTCCCCATGATAAATAGGGAAGAGAATTTCCTTCTTTTTATGGAAAGTAATTGATCTCTCTGTGAACTCACTTTGAAGTAGAGATGATTAGGGAAGAAATTTTAATCCCTTTTTAAAGGAAGTAATTGATATATAAATCACATTCAAACTACGAGGTATTTACACGGGAATATTTAAACTTAATTAAGTCATTCCGCAGGAACACATATTTATGAATGAATTATCTTAACACTACCTATAAGTCTACATTTTTTGTCTATAATATTTCTTAGACATTCAGGGGTTGTGGTGGCCTATTGGAAACGTCCCTGCCTGGCGTTCTGCTGGATGGGAGCTCGAGTCCAGCTCAAAGTCAATAGTTTCTCGTAGTGTCTGCAACTTCACCATCTTTGTGAGCTAAGGAGGCGGGTTTGGGGGATCCTATAGGCCTACCAGCTGAGTCATCAGCAGCCATTGCCTGGCCCTCTCTGGTCTTACCTTGGTTGGAGAGGGGCATGGGCGCTAATCGTATGGATATATAGGCAGTCTCTAAGTCATTACCCTGCTAGGGCATTGTCAGTGTCCCTTCCTTGTGCCATTCATGAGTGAACTTTTAAATGTTTATTTGCGAAGGTGTTAACATACACACATCCACCTTTAGGACCTTTGATTCTGGATTTATTATTCCTAAAATTAAAGATAATAACTATACTAATTTTTTTACTGAGGCACATTATCACTGACTCTCAGTGGTGCCCTTTTAGCTTTGAAAAGTTACCTACTAGCTGATTGGTCAAAATTAATTTGTCCAACCAATCAGCTTTTAGGAAACTTTTCTGAGCTAAAAGGGCACCCCTACGAGTCGATGCAAATGCGCCTCAGTAAAAAAATAGGAGTATAGAATGTATCGAATATCAAGACTCCATTAATCAATTCTGTATTATTTAATTTAAAAGGGCAGACATCATTATAACTTACTGAACGACCTTCAACGCATCGCTTGACCTTGAAGGATGAAGTTCCAGTCCAGGACAGGTTGTTGTTGGTTACAATCCTTTCCCCGTGATATGTGGGAGTGTCATTTAATCTCATGGAAAATTTCATTCAGCTGAATAGAATTATCTTTACGAATAGGATGTAGTGGTTTTTTTTTTCTTTTTTTTGTCATAATATTTCTTAGACTTCATTTGAATTTTGATCATTGATGATATAAGTACAAACACACGTACATATATGTATATATATATATATATATATACATTTACATATATATACACATATATATATATATATATATATACATATATATATATATATATACATTTACATATATATACATATATATATATATATACATTTACATATATATACATATATATATATATATATATATGCATATGTATATATATACACACATATCTATCTATATATATATATATATATATATTATACTCGTATATCTAAATGGAGAAGTATTGAATTAAAAGCTCAAGATAGAGACGACTGGCGAAATCTAACCAAGGCCCTTTTCGTCAATATGCGTAAGAGGTGATTATATATATATATATATATATATGCATACATACACACATATAACCATTTATGAGCGGGAATACCTTAACATGATGAAAAAAGTTTGCGTAACGCCATGACCAGCAAAGCTGCATTAGTCAGGGCCATCCATACTAGGT
>NC_090765.1:50816985-50831985 GCF_036898095.1 Palaemon carinicauda | reverse complement strand
TGTCTTATAACCCCCATGGATTCGTATGCTAGCATGTTTATTACGCATAAAAGACTGTAATTATTCTTTGAAGCAGTTTAAAAACCCCTTTTATCTTCTTGCATCTTGAAATAAAATAATTGGTACAAGTTAATTACAGAACGCTGTTCATTACGTTTAAGAATGACTGAATGCTCGGAGGAAATTACACGAATCATGACGTGAGCTCTTTATCAAATGAAGAGACCTCGAGATTTCGCGTGTCTGAACCTCGTTTGGGAGATCAGGAAGCCGAGTGCGTGCAGGGATGAGCTGGGAGATGAAAGGGGCAGAAGAGGGTGCTCGCTGGAACGGGCTCTTAGGGATGAAACGGAAGGTGGACTTTGCGTTTGAATGTTTATGAGTAAATTCACGAAATTGGCCTGCGTTTTTTATTATTTAATCATGAACAGGGTATTTTCTCTCTCTCTCTCTCTCTCTCTCTCTCTCTCTCTCTCTCTCTCTTATTTTGTGCTGTTAACAGCCATCAGTCATAATCATGAACAGGGTATTTCTCTCTCTCTCTCTCTCTCTCTCTCTCTCTCTCTCTCTCTCACATACATTCATGGCTGTGATGGTTACAGACACCAGCCATTGTTTTATTGAGTACATCTCTCGTAGTGTGTTAAATTTTTATGGAAGGTTTCACTTTTCTTTTTTTTTTTCACTTTCATTTATACATTCATGCATTGATATGTATGCATGCTTGTTTTTGAATAATTTACTTACATACATTATTTGAGATGCGACGGCATAGTTTATGAGGAATTAACGTTTTCACTATATTAACAGTATATATATATATATATATATATACTATATATATATATATATATATATGTATGTATGTATATATATATATAATATATATATATATATATATATATATTATAATTAAATTTAGAATTTAGATATATTCTTTACTCTCTTATTATTTCATGAAACACTTGACATTCTATCTAACATATGTATAAACAATATTGATCTCATTAATTAGATTTTAAGAATTCCCCTCTCGCTTCAATTTATTCAGCTGCTGCTTCGATACGAATGATTACCAAAGGATGTTTAATATTAAAGCTGTTTTCTTGTTTACTCTCTGTAGTTGAAGTGCTTTAGGGAGGAAACACAAGACGAGGAAGAATATTAAGATTTCAGTGTAACAAAGACTGCATAATGTCATTGCGTTTAGTAAGCCTGTAAAAGTAAACATATACTCCCATTAATACTATTTTGATTCTTAAGACATATTATAAACCTGTTATTAAAATTCACTTCTATTTTGTATGGTTAATTTGATATATCTTTCATTGCTAATTCTGTGGAGAAAACACTTCTTCATATGAAAACACCAAAGAACATTTCAGCGACCTATTTTTAAATCATTTATATTGTTTATGATAATTATTTTATTTTGTTCACCTTGATTTTTTAATGGTTTTGATTTTTGTTTTCGATAATTATCCCTTAGTGTTCATATAAGTCTTGGATATGATTTATTTTATCTATTAAAACTTAATATTGATTGCATTCTCTCGTCAGCTATATCTTAAGTTACTCATTTTGTTATCAACGGTGTCCTAATTATTATTTTACTTAGTAAACATCTATCTATTATGATTATGTTATGTAAATATCAAGCTAAAGTAAACACGTTTAGTTATGGAGTTTAATATTTATTTACCCAGACCTTCCATCAAAAGTTCAAAGTTGCAGCAAATGTTTTTATATTGAACAGGCTGACATAAGTTTTTTTTATTGTATATATGAATTATCTTTTTTAATGTTAATGTTTTTTAAAATATTTAATTTTAATTTTTTATTACTTCTTATATCGTTTATTTATTTCCTTTTTTCCATTCCTCAATGGGCTATTTATCCCTGTTGGAGCCCTTGGACTTATAGCATCTTGCTTTTCCAACTAGGGTTGTAGCTTGGCTAGTAATAATAATAATGATAATAATATTAATAATAATAATAATGATAATAATAATAATAATAATTTTGTTATAAAAATATCTTAGTTATTATTTTACTTAGTTATCATCTCTCTATTATGATTATATTATGTAATCTTGAAGCTAAAGTAAACAAACTTAGTAGCGAAGTCTAATATTTATTTACCTAGACGTTTTCCCATCTGCGATTCAGAGAGCTACTGAACGCAACCATACCCAGACCTTCCTTTCCCGCCATAGATTCAGAAAGCCACTGAACGCACCCACTGTTGGTTCATATACGCATTGACCCATTGGCTGAAGACGCTTTTATTCGCATGATTAAGATCTTCATAGACCCGACCGGCATAGCCTCGTTGACAAGCCAACTCTTGACGTCACTTTCGTCTCCAAGTGACATAAATGTCAAATGATTTCGGGATAGATTCGAACAGCTTCTAGTTCGTAATGCCTCTCCGAGATGCCAGGCGCAACGTCACCCTACAGAACAGGATGCAGTTTTTCTGGGTGTTGCATAATTTCAAGTGGTGGAATATTTTCTTAATTACCTAAGAATACTAAGGTTTTTTTTTTTTTTTTTTTTTTTTTTTTATTTAATGCCGTTGTGTACTTCTATAGTTTTAGCGGAAAATTTCTGCTTTCGAATTAATTATATTAGATACTTTACTATTTCTTTTATATGGAATATTCCTGAAACTAGATTTTTCATTAATGTATATTAAAAAATAACGCCTATAATACAGTAATTTTAGGAATTTGTGTAGATACAGTATATTGACTTTTTACGTAGAGAATCGTAATTTTTTTTTATTTTACTGAAGAATGTTATTATTTTTTTTTTCTTTTTGTAACTTTGTTCTTGATGCCATTGCGTAAGATTGCAGACTTTTAGCGTAGAATTCCTCCTTTCGAGTTCTTTATTGAAAATTCTGTACTATTTCTTTTATTTGAATTATTACTGAAACAAAATTTTTCATTAATGTATTTTTTTATTTATCTGTAATACAGTACATCTAGGAATTTGTTTAGATATATTGATTTTTACGAGGAGAGAAGTAATTTTTTTTTTTTATTAATTATAATCCTGAGTAATCTAATCGTATCAATAAAACTCAAACAGATCATGTTGTTATTTAGATTATTGACAGATAATAAATATTTAATCTACTATTTTATTATATTAATCCTAATATATATTATGATAGAAACGATAAATGCCTAAATTTACTTAATGTAGTTTATGATAAGAGACACTCCCAACTTATAGACTTTTTGAAGACATTCGGCAAATAACCAACCTTTATTTGGGGTCAGGAAGCTGAAGAAACATTTCAAACGAACAGAGTAAAACCTCTTAAGAAAATAAGCTTCATAAACCATAATTATCACGTACTGAATGAATCGCTCAGAGACATGAAAGGCCGAAAACGGCCCACTTGAGCAGAGCAAAGCCAGATATGGGGATTTATCCCTAGATTTTGGGGATTTTTGGGTGTCTGATGGGGTATTCTGTACAAATTTCTATGAAGAAGAAATAAAGATGAGTAAACCTTTATATTGTTGCAATTAGTTTACTTGTACTTATATTATTATTATTATTATTATTATTAATGTACTTATATTATTATTATTATTATTATTATTATTATTATTATTATTACTTGCTAGGCTACAGCCCTAGTTGGAAAAGCAGGATGCACCAACAGGAAAAATAGCCCAGTGAGGAAAGGAAAAAAGGAAAAAGAAATTATTTTAAAGAGTAACATTAAAATAAAGTATAGTTAGTCATTTCTATATTAGCGAAGCCTAAATGAATAGAAGGAAATATATTTGTGGAAATTGGGATTTTTGGATTGTTTTGGGGAATTTTATAGTCAAATTTGGGGATATTTAGACAATCTCATCTGGCAACATTGTTAGAGGGTGATATCAAGACAGGGTTGCCAAGTTGGCCTTTTTTCATGACAAAAAACTCAAATTTGGCCTTTTAGAAATTAGTTTTTAGTAATATTATGAAAAAAGTAGGCCTTAAATACTATACTTTTGGTCTTCTACTAATTGGTTGGCATTTTAAAGCTGCGTTTGATTTGAAGTTCGCCTTTTCTCATTTAGAAAACCTGGCAACACTGTATCGAGATGACATTCTCGATAATCCTGCTTCTTCGATCTGTCAAGAAGTGGAAGCCAATTTGCCGCTAGGTGGCGGGGAGGGGAGACTATAGGACGAATGGTTATTGAGCATCTCTCTCTCTCTCTCTCTCTCTCTCTCTCTCTCTCTCTCTCTTTTATATTTATATTTATTTATTTAAATGATGGATTTTTATTACACAGTATCTGTACGTTATATTTATATATACTGTATACATATATGTGTGTATATATATATATATATATATATATATATATATATATACACTTATATATATATATATATATATATATATAGACATACATACATACATTTATATAAATTGTATGTATTATAAGCAAATATATGGAGTTATAAACGCAAACACATACATATGTATATATGTGTGTATGTATGTATATCTACATCTGTGAAAACCTGGTTCAAAGTAAATACTTGAGTATTTATTATTATTATTATTATTATTATTATTATTATTATTCAAGGCAACAGAATTTCCTTTTTACTAATAAATTTACGGTCATTTAAGGTTATCTTTAGATAAGCCATTATCGTTTTCATTAGGTTGCATTTCCATTAGCCTTTCCGATAAACGAGAGAATAAAATTACAGCCTGTGATTTTAATTAGAAAGCAACACGCGTGCAATACGGAATATTAGTTTTTGTTAAATGGTCTCCTACTGTCATGTCTAGGTATATGTGCTATGCCTGTTGAAGGTACGGTTATCTGATAATATCAGATTTTGATGCCAACATATAAGTACGCTCATCACTTCCTCTACTTTTTTTTATTCATCTGCATGTTTATTGATAGGGAATATTTGAAAAAATAAATTTATCTGCAATTTTAATGACAAGGAATATTTTTTTAATTTTTTTTATCTGCAATTTTAATGATAAAGAATATTTTAAATTTGTGTTATATATTTGCAATTTTAATGACAAAGAATATTTTGAATTTTTGTTATTTGTCTGCAATATCAATGAAAAAGAATTTTTTGAATTTTTGTTATTTGTCTGCAATTTCAATGACAAAGAATATTTTGATTTTTTTTTATTTATCTGCAATTTCAATGACAAAGAATATTTTGAATTTTTATTTATATGCAATTTTAATGAAAAAGAATATTTTATTTTTTTATTTATCTGCAATATTAATGAGAAGGAATAATTTAAATGATTTTAAAATGTTCTTGCTTGGGTAGATCTTATCAGATACTTATGCACTTGAACAACTGCATAGACTTGCTTGGAGAAGACCGTGGACATAGCAAATATGGCTGTAGCTCACAGCTGTGGCATCAGCATTACATATACAGTAAACAAACATCTCACACACACACACATATATATATACAGTATATATATAAATACTATATATATATATATATATATATGTGTGTGTGTGTGTGTGTGTGTGTGTTTGTGTGAATATACAGTATATATATATGTATATATATATATATATATATATATGTGTGTGTGTGTGTGTGTGTGTGTGTGTGAATCTTCTAACTGTAGTCTGATAGTTTAACATGTTTCTTAGAAAGGCCCAAACAAGAAACAAAAATTAAACTGGTTTCTTTTGTGGGCGTTTCTAAGAAACACACACACACACACACACATATATATATATATATATATATATATATATATATGTATATATATATATATACATATATATATATATATATATATAAAATATGTGTGTGGGGGGGAGTTACTCTTCGATGGCATCTACTATCATCTCCGTTTCGAGATTTACTTTCACCCCTTCCCTCCCGTTTTGATTAATGATGTTCCGTCGTTCATTCAAGTAACTGGTTTCATTCCTTCCTTTCAAACCTTCACCTTCTACATCTCGATTTTATTGGGTTAATGTACGTGTTGACGTTATGATATCTTTACTTTGGAGATCAGTTATTGATATGCCTTTTATTTTATAAACATGTACTCACAATGATGTATGTAACTATATGTACACACAGACAAACACACACACACACACACACACACACATATATATATATATATATATATATGTATATATATAGAATGTGTGTGTACGTGTTATCTCTCTCTCTCTCTCTCTCTCTCTCTCTCTCTATATATATATATATATATATATATTCAAATAAGCCATATATATTTTTGACATATTAATGTCTGGATTCTCTTAACGACCTCGGGATCAGAGCCCCAGGCGAAATCACACAAAGACAAGAGCTTGGCTCCGGCCGGGAATCGAACCCTGGTCGGCAAGCTTATATAGACAGTGACTAACCCACTTGGCCACGTGGGTTAGTCACTGTCTATATAAGCTTGCCGACCAGGGTTCGATTCCCGGCCGGAGCCAAGCTCTTGTCTTTGTGTGATTTCGCCTGGGGCTCTGATCCCGAGGTCGTTAAGAGAATCCAGACATTAATATATCAAAAATATATATGGCTTATTTGAATATGAAAAAACACGTAAAAAATGTGCAAAATTTATCATATATATATATATATATATATATTTATATATATATATATTTATATATATACATATATATATATATATATATATATAGAGAGAGAGAGAGAGAGAGAGAGAGAGAGAGAGAGAGAGAGAGATACAATAAGAAAGGTTTACGTTAATGAAATTGTCCTTTTTCAAAATTTGTTGAAGGTATATAAGGAGATATTCCATATTCTATAAAATACATTTTTATTGATCTGCCATTAATTAATTTGTCTTTCTTATGACAGGTACGTGTGCCAACCATCGATTTCTATAATGGAACAAGAATTCCGTAAGTTTTTTTTTTCGATTTGATTCCCCATAGTTTTTTTCTAATTTTATTTTAGTTAGATAATTTGTATAATGTTTCTCCTGGTGTATCTCCTTATGGTCATGGGGTAAAGTCTTCATCCCCATTCTACTTCCACTAAGGTTTGTTATTTTGTGGGTTAGCAAATTATATTTGAGAAGGAATTAAATTATCTTAACATAATTTTTTTTTAGTGAAATTTACTCTATTTATAGTTCGATACCACTAAAACTATTTCCATTTTAAGGAGTTGTTTAACAAATGTTAATTATTTTGTGTTTACAAATCCAATATATCTGCAAGATGATATTTTATTCTCTCCACACATCCACACTTAGACGATTCTCATCTCTTTGCATTCTTCATAGTAGTTACATATTTCAAAGATCTTGGCGTCTTTATATACGAACGATATAGATTTATTTCCTGAAGGGATTAATATAAAAAAGATAAACTACGAGGAATACGTATGCATTGGAAAGGAAATTGAAAATCATCTTTGATTCCAATCATTACAAGTAACTTTGGTGTACCATCCAGTTGTCAAATAATTTGCAGCCATGATAATCACTTGATGTTTATATACTTCGGTTGAGCTACTCTTTACCGTACCGATGGCTAGATTGAATAAAGAAGGTTGGTAGAGATTTAACTTGGCATGTTCAAAATGTAAATCCAAGCTGGGCACCATTCCCACGACTTCCCTGACATCTAGAAAAGCGGTTCCTTTTTTTTCATTCTTGTAAAATCTTCGGATATATTTAAAGAATTTAATGGCCGCTCATGAATGGCAGAGGCAAGGGACAGTGACATTGCCCTAGCAAGCATGACAATGCCCTAGAGACTGACCATATTTCCACGACCTTCCTGACATCTAGAAAAGCGGTTCCTTTTTTTTCATTCTTGTAAAATCTTCGGATATATTTAAAGAATTTAATGGCCGCTCATGAATGGCAGAGGCAAGGGACAGTGACATTGCCCTAGCAAGCATGACAATGCCCTAGAGACTGACCATATTTCCACGACCTTCCTGACATCTAGAAAAGTGGTTGCTTTTTTTCATTCTTGTAAAATCTTCGGATATATTTAAAGAATTTAATGGCCGCTCATGAATGGCAGAGGCAAGGGACAGTGACATTGCCCTAGCAAGCAGGACATTGCCCTAGAGACTGACCATATTTCCGCGACCTTCCTGATATCTAGAAAAGCGGTTCTTTTTTCAATCTTGTAAAATGCTCGAACACGAACCCCAGTCTGGCGTTCACCAGTCAGGGACGATAAAAAGAACGTGTAAAAAAATATAGTTCACAAGGATGGTGAGGCTGCAGCGACCAAAGAAACTAATGAGTTTGAGCGGGACTTGAACCCAAGTCTGGCGTTCACCAGTCAGGAACGTTAAAAAGGACGTGTAAAAAGTATATATATAGCTCAAAAGGATGGTGAAGTTGCAGCGATCAAAGAAACTGACGAGTTTGAGCGGGACTCGAGCCCCAGTCTGGCGTTCACCAGTCAGGGACGTTAGAAAAAAAAAGAGTTTTCTTTAAGAGATACAATCAAATTCTCTGTATCCCAGGATGCTTCCTTCACTTCTTGCCAGTTACAATATGCAGACTTGTTTATCTCGCTCATTGGTATGCGCACTCACGTGCAATGCTCGGACGTGTGTGAATGCAATACTAGATAAATGAATTTGATGAATTCATACAAGAAATTTATTTGTAATATTTGTTTTTGTCGTAAAAACTACAGTCATTAGTGATTGTATTACAGTCTATTATTATTATTATTGTTATTATTATTATTATTGTTGTTGTTGTTGTTGTTGTTGTTGTTGTTATTATTATTATACAAATATATAAAGTTTGAATTACAATCACTACTACAATCATTAGTAGTTGTATAACAGCCATTATTATCATCATACAAGTATATAAGTATACAATAATAAGGGTAAACTTTTAAAATAGGTTTAAGGTGGCCCATGTGATATCGTCCCTGACTGGTGATTCGGGTCCCGTTCAAACTCGTCAGTTCCGTGGGTCGCTGCAACCTCTCCATCCTTGTGAGCTAAGGATGTAGGGGATTGGAGGAGCCTATAGCTCTATCTGCTTAGTCATCAGCAGCCATTGCCTGGTCCTCCCTGGTCCCAGCTTGGATGGAGAGGAGGCTTGGGCGTTGATCATATGGTATATATGGTCAGTCTCTAGGGCATTGTCCTGCTTGATAGGAGAGTGTCACTGTCCCTTGCCTCTGCTATTATTGAGCGGCCTTTAAACCTTTAAAAGTAAAAAGATTAGACGGAAACTAAGACCAGGTTTTCTTTACTTTCATTCTTAGCAACGAAGACGAGGCACAACTCGTAGTTAAGACTTTAGTTAAATATTTAGAATTAGATATTTGAAGTATTAGGATTGAGAGAAAGCTTTTCGAATGGGCCGCTATCAGCCTCTGATATTTATGAAAGATTCATTCTGTACGTGATAATTAGTTTATGAAGCTTATTTTCTTATAAAACTTTACTGTTCGTTTGAAATGTTTCAATTTGAGTTATATATTTATACGATTACATCACTCAGGATATAATTAGTAGAAGAACATTACTTCTGTGTACGTAAAAAGAACATCTACCCAAATTACTAACGTTGGAATGTATTATAGATGGTTAATTCATTTGAATAAATACTTTAGAGAAATATAGTTGAAAGAATTAAATATCTAAAGTATTAGGTATTAGAGAAGGCTAATCGAAATGATAACTGTCTGGTCGTGGCTGATTGATTAAAATTAACTGTCGTCACATATGACTGCGGTCATAGACTTAGCGTGACCCAAAGTAGATGTACAGTTGGACACAGTAATTCCTGGCACACGTTGCTCTGAAAAGTGCACCCTGTCACACACTATACTATCTGTTTGGTTACTCGCTGTGCTGTAGTTGTGGGGCAGGTTGGACTTCCTCAGAGCGAGGTATACCAGGAATTCGTGTGTCCTACTGTACATTGAGGAAATTATTCAGCGATCTTAATTTAACAGTTTAAATAGTTTCCTATTAAATATTTAAAGTTATTTTAGTATTTAGAAGTTTTGGAACCTTTGTGGTTGAGTAGGACTGATTGGGTGTAAAACTTCAAAATTAATGGCTAAAACAAGATTTTAAATGTGAAACAAACACAAGAAAGCCACCTAAATTAAGGTTTCCTAACCTAGGAGCCATATCCTCCCCTACTTACTCGGTTGGGTGGGGGGTGGGGGGGGCCACCCTTAGCTTACCCTAAATATTAAGATTGCTTCTCACCACGCTTCATTCTTGAGAAGGTAACACTAAATAATAATATTTCTTAAACGTAAAACTAACTTCATATTGTCGTATTTCATTCGAAGGTAGAATACATTCTCAATAAATAAAATCGAGTTAACAAATAATTAGAAAGTTTACGCCTCGTCCACACTTAAAAAACCGTAAATTTAATAGGAAATTCTCCGTAAAAATGTACTGTTCTTAGCTGTATATCAGTAAAATACAGGCGACCGTAATTTTACCCTACTTCGTTATTATCTTTTACCAGTTGTTGACCGTAATATCACTCCTTAACGTCAATGTATCTGTTTTTAAAACGGTAAAAGCCAGGCAACATTTATTCCAGGATTTTTACCGTTTTTTACAACAAATATTTAACAGTGCAACGACTTACATTCACCCACAAGTTTTTATCAGGTGTCCAAAATCATCAATATGAACATTTTCTTCCCTTTCCCATCTCCAAAATCAAACCATTGTTCTCTAATCTTAGGTAGTACCTTAGCCTCTGTACCATGGTCTTCCACTGTCTTGGGTTAGAGTTCTCTTGCTTGAGGGTACACTCGGGCAAACTGTTCTATCTTATATCTTATTTCTCTTCCACTTGTTTTGTTAAAGTTTTCATAGTTTATAAAGTGATATTTATTTTAATATTGTTGCTCTTCTTGAAATATTTTATTTTTCCTTGTTTCCTTTCCTCACTGAGCTATTTTCCCTGTTGGAGCCCCCGGGCTTATAGCATCCTACTTATCCAACTAGGGTTGTAGCTTAGCAAATAATAATAATAATGATAATAATAATAATAAACGCCATACAATTCTCCCCATCTCTTCCCTAACTGGTTACCCCTTTTTTTTTCATGAAGGGTATTTTTTTATTCCATCGTGATGGGCACTTCATGATTGACGATGCCCTCCGTTGGCACTCGATGCCACATTGGGGTCAGTGTCCTCAATATCCGACAGCTGGTCCTCCAATACAAAAGGGCAACTCACTCTTCGGTGCCAAGGATATCGAGTCGCGGGGAGGAGCGAATATGATAATAATAATAATAATTATTATTATTATTATTATTATTATTATTTATTATTATTATTATTATTATTATTATCATTATTATTATTATTATTTTTTTTTTTTTTTGCTAAGGTACAACCCTAGTTGGAAAAGCTGGATGTTATAAGCCCAGCGGCCCCAACAAGGAAAATAGCCCAGTGGGGAAAGGAAACGGAAAAATAAAATATTTCAAGAACAGTAACATCAAAATAAATATTTCCTATATAAACTATAAAGACTTTGATAATAAAACAAGAGGAAGAGAAATTAGATAGAATAGTGTGCCCGAGTGTACCCTCAAGCAAGAGAACTCTAGGAAGAGGGAAATGTAATTAATAGGATGCGTCAAATATAATCAGAGAAAGGAATGATGGAAAATGCTGGTATTGGATGATAGGATTTAGTCATGTCTCCCATTATTATTATTTTTTTTTTTTTTTTTTGAATGAATGAATGAATGAATTCATATGATTCCTTTGTATGTTGGCGTTTTCTAGAACTAAAAAAAAAAAAAACTTTTCCTATCCGGTATTTTTTGTTATACACTATTTTGAGATCACTGATGGTTTTAATAGAGTTGTTTCATATAAATTTCTGGTTCTTGAAGTACGTCAAAGATACTTAGTAGAGCTAAACGGTTTTTATTTCTGTTTATTGTAGAACAAAATAGTTTTTATTTCTGTTTATTGTAGAACAAAATAGTTTTTATTTCTGTTTATCGTAGAAGAAAATAGTTTTTATTTCTGTTTATTGTAGAACAAAATAGTTTTCATTTCTGTTTATTGTAGAACAGAATAGTTTTCATTTCTGTTTATTGTAGAACAAAATAGTTTTCATCTGTTTATTGTAGAACAAAATAGTTTTTATTTCTGTCTATTGGAGAACAAAATAGTTTTTATTTCTGTCTATTGGAGAACAAAATAGTTTTTATTTCTGTTTATTGTAGAACAAAATAGTTTTTATTTCTGTTTATTGTTGTACAAAATAGTTTTTATTTCTGTCTATTGGAGAACAAAATAGTTTTTATTTCTGTCTATTGGAGAACAAAATAGTTTTTATTTCTGTTTATTGGAGAACAAAATAGTTTTATTTCTGTTTATTGGAAAACAAAATAGTTTTTATTTCTGTTTATTGGAGAACAAAATAGTTTTTATTTCTGTTTATTGTAGAACAAAATAGTTTTTATTTCTGTTTATTGTTGTACAAAATAGTTTTTATTTCTGTCTATTGGAGAACAAAATAGTCTATATTTCTGTTTATTGTAGAACAAAATAGTTTTTATTTCTGTTTATTGTAGAACAAAATAGTTTTTATTTCAGTTTATTATAGAACAAAATGTTTTTATTTCGTCTATTGTAAAACAAAATAGTTTCTATTTCTGTTTTTTTTGTAGAACAAAATAGTTTTATTTCTGTTTATTGTAGAACAAAATAGTTTTTATTTCTGTTTATTGTAGAACAAAATAGTTTTTTATTTCTGTTTATGGTAGAACAAAATAGTTTTTTTATTACTGTTTATTGTCTCACTGAATTCATATATACTTTTTTTAGTAATATACGTCTGGAGAACGGAGAGGAAAATTTAGAATTATGTAAGCATTATTTCAAATAGCCGTGGATTAATCTTTAAAGGTTTAAAGGTCTCTCATGAATGGCAGAGGCAAGGCACAGTGACATTGTCCAAGCAATCAGGACAATGCCCTAGAGACTGACCATATATTATATGATCAGCGCCCAAGCCTCCTCTCCACCCAAGCTAGGACCAGGGAGGGTCAGGCAGTGGCTGCTGATGACTCAGCAGATAGACCTATAGGCTCCCCCATACCCCCCAACCTTAGCTCACAAGGGTGGTAAGGTTGCAGACTCTAATGGCATTAACGAATCTGAGCGGGACTCAAACCCCCGACTGGCAAACACCAGGCAGAGACGTTACCAATCAGGCCACAGCAATTAAGATGAGATACTTAGAAATCAGCACTTCGAGAAATTACGATTAAATATTCAGAACTAGTTTCAGCACTAATGCCTTGACGGTAGGTCACGTGTCTCTAAGACAAGTCCAAGGTGAAGTGTTCAAACCCTTTGGAGTAAAATCAAAGATTTATCATAAATATATTGATATTTTATATGAGTTCGAAGCGGTTTTCAGAAAATTTTATTTGTTTTATTTTTTCATAAAATTTCATTTTATTTTCTTAAGTTATTTTTAAAAATTAAAATAGAACTTTTCATGTGTCAGCCGGGGAAGATAGATTCATGTCACTTGCATGCAATATTATTAAGAAGCTTAATCTATCCGTTGTTGAGTTGAAATTTCCACTGCTGTCAGGGCTGGCTTTGGGTAATTGGTTCTCAATAATTGCTTAGAAACTCTTATTTGTCTTTATAATTGTTTGTGTATATCCTAATTTGTTTTGATAATTACATATGAATCTCTTAGTTTGGTTTAATAATTGCTTATGAATCTCCTAATTTGTTTTAATAATTGCATATGAATCTCCTAATTTGTTTTAATAATTGCATATATATATCTCCTAATTTCATATAATAATTACATATGAATCTCCTAATTTGTTTCAACAATTACTTGTGAATCTCATAATTTGTTTTAATAATTGCATATGAATCTCCTTATTTGTTTCAACAATTACTTATGAATCTCATAATTTGTTTTAATAATTGCATATGAATCTCCTAATTTGTTTCAACAAATGCATATATATATCCTAATTTCTTTTAATAATTTCATATGAATCTCCTAATTTGTTTCAACAATTACTTATGAATCTCATAATTTGTTTTAATAATTGTATATGAATCTCATAATTTGTTTTAATAATTGCATATGAATCTCCTAATTTGTTTTAATAATTGCATATATATATCTCCTAATTTCTTTTAATAATTTCATATGAATATCCAAATTTGTTTCAACAATTACTTATGAATCTCATAATTTGTTTTAATAATTGTATATGAATCTCATAATTTGTTTTAATAATTGCATATGAATCTCCTAATTTGTTTTAATAATTGCATATATATCTCTTAATTTCTTTTAATAATTTCATATGAATATCCAAATTTGTTTCAACAATTACTTATGAATCTCATAATTTGTTTTAATAATTGTATATGAATCTCATAATTTGTTTTAATAATTGCATATGAATCTCCTAATTTGTTTTAATAATTGCATATATATCTCTTAATTTCTTTTAATAATTTCATATGAATCTCCTAATTTGTTTCAACAATTACTTATGAATCTCATAATTTGTTTTAATAATTGTATATGAATCTCATAATTTGTTTTAATAATTGCATATGAATCTCCTAATTTGTTTTAATAATTGCATATATATCTCTTAATTTCTTTTAATAATTTCATATGAATATCCAAATTTGTTTCAACAATTACTTATGAATCTCATAATTTGTTTTAATACTTGCATATGTCTCCTAATTTCTTTAATAAGTGTTTATTAATCTCCTAATTTATTTTAACAATTGCATACAAATCTCCTAATTTGTTTTGATAATTGCATATGAATCTCCTAATTTCTTTTAATAATTGCCTATAAATCTCCCAATTTGTTTTGATAATTGCATATAAATCTCTTGATTTGTTTTAACAAATGCTTAGGAATCTCATAATTTCTTTTAATAATGGCATATAAATCTCCCAATTTGTTTTAACAGTAACTTGTGA
>NC_090765.1:50811985-50814485 GCF_036898095.1 Palaemon carinicauda | reverse complement strand
ACACGACATATCAACGAATCCTTTCTTCAACATGATGATTTCGAATAATGAATTCAAATCAATTATGTTTTTATGACGGCGGTGTCCTGTGTCTTTATGTGGTGGGGATTCTTTAGCATATGCAAATTCTGCCCAGTTTTATATCTCGAGTCTCGTGTTCTTGAGAGCAATGGCGTTCTTTAAGGGAATGGACTGACTGTTTTCATGAGGTTTTAAAGGTTATTAAAGGTTGTTATTCAACGTCATTTGGTGTTACTTGCTTCATTAATGGCTTATGATGGGACAGAAACAAATTTCAATGAAGGAAATTGCTCATTTTGTTTTTACATTTTTTTTTCTACCCGGCCCTTTATGCTTAACGAAAATGATGCTAGAATTTCGGACAGATTTTCATGTTGTTGGAATTATATGTTGGTTGAGAGGCTATGTTTTTTGTTTTCTTGTTTATATGTTTATGTTTATTGTTTTTTGTTTGCTTGTTAGCGGAATTTGTTGTTGTTATTTATGGCGATAGTTTGGGCATGCTCCTCGCACTCCTCAAGAGAGATTAGTTCAACAAACTTTCCACTGGGCTCCACAAGGCACTAGAAGAGTTGGAAAAACCCAGGCCTACATGGCTGAGGATTATGAAGCGTGAAGTAGGAGATGATGAATGGAGAAGTATTGATTTAAAAGCTCAAGATAAAGGGGACTGGCGAAATCTAACCGAGGCCCTTTGTCACCAATAAGCGTAGGAGGAGATGATGATAATGATGTGAGGATTATTGAATCTCAAAAAGAGTCGAACAGAATACAGCACAAATAGATTAACTTTAAAGGGAAATCTAGAAAGGGTTGGGTAATGAATAACTTAATTTTCCTTAAAACGAGTTTTCGCGCTCGTTATTAACATCGGTGAAGGTGCGTTGGTTAGTGATAGTAATGAAACATGAGACTGGTGTTAGATTTTTTTCTATGTTGCAATAGAATCTATTGGAACGTTCATGATAAAAACTCACGTGAAGTGTGAATATGGATAAGAAATATGTAGAAACCAAGAAGAATTTGTTGACTCTAATGAAATATTTTTGTAGAGCACAAATTATAGCGCCTAAATGAGTCTTGAGTATAAAGTTGTGTTTTTTTGTTATTCTTGAGGTTTTGAAGATTTTAAAGGCCGCTCATGAATGGCAGAGGCGAAGGACAGTAACTTTACCCAATCAAGCAAGAGAATGACCTAGTATGTAAGATTTAGTAAATCACAGTAATAAGAGGTTATCTTTAAGTTGGTTATCGTAAATTGTGTAAATAAAATACCAATATATTGCTAGTCAATACACCAGTCATACATTATAACACAAATCTAATGTCTAGTGAAAAAACTCCATCATGAGGCCAATACTACACAGTATTCTAGAAGTTTTATTCCAGCTGTTACCAAGTTGTGGAATAATCTTCCTAATCGGGTAGTTGAATCAGTAGAACTTCAAAAGTTTAAAGTTGCAGCAAATGTTTTTATGTTGACCAGGCTGACATGAGTCTTTTTATTGTTTATATATATGACATGTCTTTTTTTTTTGACGTTGTTAACAGTTTATATAGGACATATCTGTTTTGACGTTGTTACTGTTTTTAGAATGATTTATTGTTAATTTATTCTCATCATTTATTTATTTCCTTATTTCCGCTGTTACTGTTTTTAGAATGATTTATTGTTAATTTATTCTCATCATTTATTTATTTCCTTATTTCCTTTCCTCACTGGGCTATTTTTCCCTATTGGAGCCCTTGGGCTTATAACATCTTGCTTTTTGCAACTAGGGTTGTAGCTTGGCTAGTAATAATAATAATAATAATATGATCAACGCCCATGCCTCCTCCCCACCCAAGATAGGAGCAGGGAAGGCGAGACAACGGGTGCTGATGACTCAGCAGATAGACCTAGAGGCTCTCCCAAACCCCTCATCCTTAGCTCGCAAGGAGGTTGGGGTTGCAACGACCATAGGAACTACCTATTTGAGTAGGACTCGAACCATAGTCTGGCGATCACCAGTCAGGGGCGTTACCATTTAGGCCAACACAGTCCTTACAGTAGAGAAAGAAGTATTTCTTTGCATGGTTGTTAAGACGTTTGTTATAAGTTACTTCGCAAAAAAATTATGAAACCATATAGCTTCGATTTTTGGAATCTCCTATGAAGAGAGAGAGAGAGAGAGAGAGAGAGAGAGAGAGAGAGAGAGAGTTTTATTGGTTACTTCTGGAAAAAAAAATATGTAACCATATAGCTTTGATTTATGTAATCTATGAAGAGAGAGAGAGGGAGAGAGAGAGAGAGAGAGAGAGAGAGAGAGAGTTTTATTGGTTACTTCTGGAAAAAAAAATATGTAACCATATAGCTTTGATTTATGTAATCTCCTATAAAGTGAGAGAGAGAGAGAGAGGAGAGAGAGAGAGAGAGAGTTTTATTGGTTACTTCTGGAAAAAAAAATATGTAACCATATAGCTTTGATTTATGTAATCT
>NC_090765.1:50801985-50804485 GCF_036898095.1 Palaemon carinicauda | reverse complement strand
TGTAGCTACTATAATCCCTCTCTCTCTCTCTCTCTCTCTCTCTCTCTCTCTCTTTATTTAGTTTTTTTCTAGTTAAAGACCGAAATTTTGTTTCACCCAAAAGGCTGTTACCATAATTCTCTCTCTCTCTCTCTCTCTCTCTCTCTCTCTCTCTCTGGTTATTTGAATTGTTTCCTAGTTATAGACCCAAATTTGTTTTCACCCAAAATGCTGTTATTATTATTATTATTATTATTATTATTATTATTATTATTATTATTATTATTATTTATGTTGATGGGCACCATAGTGATTATAGGAATGTGACATCCGGTGTTCCACAGGGTAGTGTTCTTGGCCCATTACTTTTTATACTATATACACATGACATGTGGTTTAGCCTAGAAAACAAGCTTGTTGCATATGCAGATGATGCTACTCTCTTTGCATCAATTCCATCCCCTGAATGTAGATCTAGGGTTGGTGAATCCCTTAATAGAGATTTAGCTAGAATTAGTTCTTGGTGCAAATTATGGGGTATGAAGTTGAATCCTAACAAAAACTCAAAGTATGATTGTAAGTAGGTCAAGGACGGTGGTTCCTCAACATCCGGATCTCAGTATTGATAATGTTTCTTTAAATATGTATGACTCTTTCAAAATTTTAGGTGTGATTCTCGACAGTAAATTTACTTTTGAGAAACATATAAGGTCTGTGTCTTCTTCAATTTCACAAAAAATAGGCTTATTGAGAAAGTCTTTCAAGATTTTCGGTGATCAATCTATTCTGGGGAAGTGTTTTAATTCTTTCATTCTACCTTGTTTTGAGTATTGTTCTCCTGTTTGGTCTTCAGCTGCTGATTCTCATCTTAATTTGTTGGACAGAAACTTACGGTCTATTAAATTTTCTTATTCCTGATCTAGATATTAATCTCTGGCATCGTCGTTCAATTAGTTCATTATGCATGTTGCATAAGATTTTTCACAACTCTGACCATCCTTTACATTCAGATCTCCCTGGACAATTCTATCCTGTTCGTAATACTAGGCAGGCAGTTAATTCTAATAACCAGGCCTTCTCCATCACGAGGCTCAATACTACGCAGTACTCTAGAAGTTTTATTCCAGCTGTGACCAAGTTGTGGAATGATCTTCCTAATCGGGTGGTTGAATCAGTAGAACTTCAAAAGTTCAAAGTTGGAGCAAATGCTTTTTTTTGACCAGGCGGACATAGTCTTTTTTTAGTTTATTTATGACATATTTGTTTTTGATGTTGTTGATAGTTTATTATATGACATGTCTGTTTTGACATTGTTTCTTATTTTAGAATGATTTATTGTTAATTTGTTCTCTCCATTTATTTATTTCCTTATTTCCTTTCCTCACTGGGCTATTTTTCCCTGTTGGAGCCCCTGGGCTTATAGCATCTTGCTTTCTCCAACTAGGGTTGTAGCTTGGATAGTAATAATAATAATAATAATAATAATAATAATATTACTAGCTAAGCTGCACCCCTAGTTGGAAAAGCAGGATGCTATAGAGGCCAAGGGCTCCAGCAGGGGGAAATAGACCAGTCAGGAAAGGAAATAAGGAAATAAATAAACTATAAGTATTTTAAGGTCAGTAACATTATTAAAACAGATGTTTAATATATAAGCTGTAAAAAGAGACTTATGTCCACCTGTTCAACATAACTGAGGAAACTGCTTTTTTGCAGTTGGACTGCTAAGTCAAAAAGTTAGGCCCACTACCATTAACTGTGGTTGATGAATGCAAGGGCGTGCGATAGTAAAAACCCTCTGCTAAATTATCGCATCATGCAACCCGACCCCTTAATTTAGCGATAGCTGGGGATAGAAGAGTTGATTTATGTACTTTGGTTTTTACTAATTGTTTGTAGATAATTTGGTTGTATAATTTTGTTGTTCTTCATCTTTTAAGTTAAAATTTACAACCTTTCCCTTTAAAACAGATACCTTCATAGTTCTGTATAAAACTTTCCGTACACTTGGTCTTTTGGCTTTTTATTATTATGTCGTTTTGATAAATTTAAACCATTTTATGGCATTTTTGTAATAGGTAGCCAAGAATTTTATTACCTCTGATTACCCATGAAATGATTGGAGATTCTCTCTCTCTCTCTCTCTCTCTCTCTCTCTCTCTCTCTCTCCACACTTGTGTAAATATATATATTGGGTTATTCGAATTAAATGCTTTCAATTGTGTCACCTGGTGGGCCGGGAAGTCGGGGAAAATTCGCTAGTAAGAGACTGATGTCTCGCCAGGTAAATCCTGAATTGCAATTAGCAGTTAGGTTCCGACTGCTTTTGAGCCTCTGATAGCATGGTTGGAAGCGACCTGGCCTTTTATTTGAAGGGGCTAGGGTTCAATCCTGTACACACACACACCACATATATATATATATATTATATATATATTTGTGTGTGTGCGTGAATTTTTTTTAGCAGTGAAACCGCCATGATTCCGCCAGTGTTTGTAGTAATTATTTTTTTTTTTCCGAA
>NC_090765.1:50796950-50801485 GCF_036898095.1 Palaemon carinicauda | reverse complement strand
TACGTTACCAGGCTGACATGAGTCTTTTTATAGTTTATATATGACATATCTGTTTTTGACGTTGTTAATAGTTTATATAGAACATATCTGTTTTGACGCTGTTACTGTTTTTAGAATGATATATTGTTAATATATTCTCTTCATTTATTTATTTCCTTATTTCCTTTCCTCACTGGGCTATTTTTCCCTGTTGGAGCCTTTGGGCTTATGCCATCTTGCTTTTCCAACTAGGGTTGTAGCTTAGCAAGTAATAATAATAATAATAATAATAAAGAAATGTCAACAACAAAATCAATATCAAGAATATAATAATATATGAATCATAATCATCACTTTTGTCGATAAAAGTTGATAATTACAGAAGCAAACAATACATCAACACGCAGAACTTCTTATCATACAAGTAAATTGAAAAAGTACTCAAGATATAATTAAGAAGTTGATCACAAACATTAGCATTATTAGTTTCGTGGCTACTATGACCTTGAACTCCTTAAGATTGTACCTCTTTAACAATCAGCAATGCTTTCAGTTATGAGGTGTATATAACTGCTTCGCCAGATAAAAAAATATCAATCAACGTAAATTTCATTGCAATGGTAAATTACCAAGCACGAACTCCATCCAGTGAAATATTACTGAATAAATAGCAATCATATATGATCAAAAAGCAAATAAATACTAGTAATGGGTAATATAAATCTATTAGCTAAATCCAAAGGTTAAAAGTCACGATCTGGCTTCGAATGAACCATGGCTTCAGTCAGGAGAGAGAGAGAGAGAGAGAGAGAGAGAGAGAGAGAGAGAGAGAGATACACTGATTTTGGATGTCTCAAAGACTTTTTAGCCCATCCGGGGAGACTCCATTTGCTCTTCGGTAGAGCGATTTACTTTAAGCATTTAGAGTTCTTATGATCTAGTCTAACTTATTCTTGAACTCGAGAGAGAGAGAGAGAGAGAGAGAGAGAGAGAGAGAGAGAGAGATTAATCAAATTGAATAATGACTACTAAGAGAAATATGTTCATTTTGTATGAGGCTGAGTATCAGAAAACATCATGGAATATATACCAAAATGTCCTTACAGTAGCAGAATGATCCCTAGTCTGGAAGCAAAACTAAACGTAATATCATTAATATGAAGCCAAAAAGAAGCTGTGCTTTCAACAAGACTAATGCTAAAGGAAAGCAGAACCCTTAATAAGCATTTGGTTGTTGTTATTATTATCATTATCATCATTATCATTTGCCAGAACCTCCAATTTATAATATAAGACCTCAACAGAACTCGAATTAATGTTTTGCTTCTGAACAGAGGCCAAAATTGAACATGGCAAAGCTATCTCAAACATTGGCTTTGTTCTGAGATGACGTCGAGATTCAACTTGGTAAAGTAAGTTCGAACAAAGGTTTTGTTTTGAATAAATAAGTTCGAACGAAGGTTTTGTTCTGGATAAATAAGTTCGAACGAAGGTTTTGTTTTGAATAAATAAGTTCGAACGAAGGTTTTGTTCTGGATAAATAAGTTCGAACGAAGGTTTTGTTCTGGATAAATAAGTTCGAACGAAGGTTTTGTTCTGGATAAATAAGTTCGAACGAAGGTTTTGTTCTGTTCGAACGAAGGTTTTGTTCTGGATAAATAAGTTCGAACGAAGGTTTTGTTCTGGATAAATAAGTTCGAACGAAGGTTTTGTTCTAGGTTTTGTTCTGAATAAATAAGTTCGAACGAAGGTTTTGTTCTGGATAAATAAGTTCGAACGAAGGTTTTGTTCTGGATAAATAAGTTCGAACGAAGGTTTTGTTCTGGATAAATAAGTTCGAACGAAGGTTTTGTTCTGGATAAATAAGTTCGAACGAAGGTTTTGTTCTGGATAAATAAGTTCGAACGAAGGTTTTGTTCTGGATAAATAAGTTCGAACGAAAGTTTTGTTCTGAATAAATAAGTTCGAACGAAGGTTTTGTTCTGAATAAATAAGTTCGAACGAAGGTTTTGTTCTGAATAAATAAGTTCGAACGAAGGTTTTGTTCTGAATAAATAAGTTCGAACGAAGGTTTTGTTCTGGATAAATAAGTTTGAACGAAGGTTTTGTTCTGAACTTCAGAACTTCGACATCATTTCAGAATCTGAAATGACGTCAGAGTAGAACAAAACCGAGCTGGCTTGAATAATAGTTTCGTTCCGATTTAATGTTAAAACTGAAAAGGTAAAATGAACTATAACATAAGGTTTTGAAGCGACGTCAAAATGGACATGGGAAAGTTAGTTCCAAAGAAGACTTAGTGCAGAAATTGTGTCAAAATTAAACATAGTAAATTGAGCTTGAACTAAAGCTTGGTACTGAAATTAGGTAAAAGTAAAACTTCAACCTGACAAAGCTTGCTCCACTCGTGTTTTGTTCTGAAGTTATATAAAAATCAAACACGATAAATTGTGCTTCGTCAAAACTCCCATTTTGAAATGACGTCCAAATTGAACATGGTCAAGTGAGCTCAACTGGATGCTTTATTCAGAAAATTCAGCCAAATCTTCATCACTAAATAATTAAATAACACCCAGTAATGTTATGATAACGTGTTGTATTATGTTATATCTTTGTTGTCTGGAAGTCCTGTATTTCCTTCACACCACCTGCTCTGTGACTAGATTCTTTTTTTTCCCCAGAGTTCTATCATTATTCAAGCAATTTTTGTTCCAACATAATTATCATTGTCATCGTAATTTTCTTTTACTCCCTCTCTTTTTGTTTGCTGATATGCATGCTATCATCATTATTAAGCGTTATTGCTATTATGATTTTGTTTCCAAGACCTTAGAACTCTGTGGTCAACCTGCTAATTGATGTTTGTAATATATCACCGATATTATTGCATATCTCATCTTTTTTTTTACTGATGTCAAAAATGTAAGATCACTGTACCCCTATTGTAATTCTGTATATGGCTTTTGCTGAAATAAAGATTATTATTATTAATATTATTATTTTTATCATTATTATTACTATTATTATTATTAGAAACGAGGTAAAAATTTAACATGGACAAGATGACTTCGTTGAAGATATTGTTCCACAATTAAGCCAAAATTGACCATGGGGAAAACTACCTTAACCGAATGTTTTGTTCTAACACGGGATAAAAATTGATAAAATGTTGAAGGAAAAATTAAACAGCTAGATATGAAGAGAATAAGATCCATGGATGGAAAATTAAAGATGTAAAGAACAGGCTTGCAAAAGTCCTTTTATAGTTTATAAATTAAATATGTTGTAATGTTGTTAATGTTTTTGAAGTATATTATTTTGATTTTCATTACTTCTTATATCGTTCATTTATTTCCTTATTTCCTTTTCTCGCTGGGCTATCTTTCCCTGTTGGAGCCCTTGGGCTTCTAGCATCTTGCTTTTCCAACTAGGGTTGAGGCTTAGCTAATAATAATAATAATAATAATAATAATAATAATAATAATAATAATAAGAGCGGCAAAGGAATAAGACATACAGCAAAGATCATTTATTACAGAGCCAATTATATTGCACCAATCCCTACCCCCTTCCCCTCCTCAAAATAATTAATGAACGACTAACAACACTAAACGAGAGACAGATAAACAAACTTGATTAATGAAAGAACGTTAAGACACAGGGATAGATATATAAACAAAAAAACATAGACAAATTACTATCTAGAATCCTCGGTAGCAGATAGAGAGATCCCTTTCATGGAGACTGAGTTACACAAACAAACGCAAAAACTTCAGATCATTAAAACAGCAGACCAGTATCGAGAGTCGGGTCACCATTAATCATAATGATTTGAAAAAATAGATTTACAGTAATTTCTGGCCTTCGCTTCAAGCAATCATCATTTCGTCATGTAAAGCTATGCTTTGCCTGTCAGTTGCATTTAATTAATTTGAGGCAAATGGATAATTATATGGTTGTTTTCGTAATGAATAGATGACCATGAGTAATTCATGATGCAGGGTGTTTTCGAATATTGCACACACACACATACATACACATATATATATATATATATATATATATACACACTATATATATTTATGCATATATATACTACGTATATATAAACATATTTAAACATTATATATATATATATATATATATATATATATATATATATATATATATATATATATATATATATATATATAGGAACACGTTTACAGACGCAATTGAAAGGACATATCTAATGCCTTTGTTCTGCAGTGGACTAGTAAGGGCTGATGATGATGATGATAATAGAACATAATTAATATATATATATATATATATATATATATATATATATATATATATATATATATGTGTGTGTGTGTGTGTGTGTGTGTGTGTGCTTTTGCGTATAACTATTTACACATCACATTAAAACAACTACATGCAACCCCACGTCATGATACATGTGCCACTAAAGAGGTGACGACCTTGTTCCCCATTCCCCCCCCCCCCCCCAAAAAAAAAAAAAAAAAAAAAAAAAAACACTAAAGTGTGTCGGGAATGGATGGAAGCCCAAAGAA
>NC_090765.1:50764450-50786950 GCF_036898095.1 Palaemon carinicauda | reverse complement strand
ATAAAATACGTAAAGAGAAGTCAGGAGGTATTCAAAATAGTTTATTTACTACCCAATTTTGGGGTCATCATCAAATGCTTTTAATTTCAAATTACACATTTAATCTAAAAGATTTTTTTTACGATATCGAAATTTATTTGAGTGTTCTCTCAGTGACACTATATAGAAAAAATCTTTCTAATACTCGTAATATAAGTGTATCTACCTATTACGGAATCAGTTTTTAGCATAGGACAGCTAATAAACATTTCGTTACATGGGGTCTATAACTTAGTGTGTCTGAGTGTGTGTGTATATATATACTGTATATATATATATATAAATATATAAATATATATATATATATATATATATATATATATATATATATATATATATATATATATATATACACAGTATATATATATATATATATATAATCTTCTGATATTAGAGTCGAATTTTATTAATTTTTCTATTTTTTTTTTTTTTTGACGTATCAAGTTTATAACATCAGAACTAAAATATATTGAGACAATAATATGAACAACGCGTTAATCAATGTAACGTTGTGTTGTCAATATCAGTGCTTTCATTATCATATGATTATTTAATCATTCGAATCAGTAGAACTTCAAAAGTTCCAAGTTGGAGCAAATGTTTTTATGTTGACCAGGCTGACATGAGTCTTTTTATAGTTTATATATGACATATCTGTTTTTGAGGTTATTAATAGATTTATATAGAACATACCTGTTTTGACGCTGTTACTGTTTTTAGAATGATATATTGTTAATTTATTCTCATCATTTATTTATTTCCTTATTTCCTTTCCTCACTGGGCTATTTTTCCCTGTTGGAGCCCTTGGGCTTATAGCATCTTGCTTTTCCAACTAGGGTTGTAGCTTGGCTAATAATAATAATAATAATAATAATAATAATAATAATAATAATAATAATAATAATAATGGCTGTATCGGCAGAGTTTATTTTCTTATCCAATTTTTCTATTTTCCGGATAATTCTCTTCTCTAGAGCGCTGCAATCAGCCAGCAGACTTGAATACCACAATAATAATAATTATAATAATAATAATAATAATAATAATAATAATAATAATAATAATAATAATAATAATAATAATAATTACAACATGAATACAAATGAAGAAGGGTAAGAATTCGAAGGGGTTGAAGTAGTTCATCAAGCAGAGTTCTAGAAAATACTTGGTTGAAAGGCTGAAGGTTAAGAATGTTCAGAAGTAGAGAATATCCAAAGGCAAAAGAGAAAAATATTTGGATATTGAATTTACTAAGTAACACAAAGATGATTTTTTAACATAACTATTAAAATATTGTTTGAGGTACGAAAGAGCAGTAATCTGATCTCTCTCTCTCTCTCTCTCTCTCTCTCTCTCTCTCTCTCTCTCTCTCTCTCTCTATATATATATATATATATATATATATATATACATATATATATATATATATATATATATATATACATATATGTATATATATATATATATATATATATATCTTTTTTACGTTATTTAGTTTCCATTCTCTAAGCTTCTTCCTATTGTTATCTCTCTCTCTCTCTCTCTCTCTCTCTCTCTCTCTCTCTCTCTCTCTCTCTCTCTCTCTCTCTCTCTCTCACACACATTTTTTTACGTTTTTCCTTTCGTTTCTATTCCCCAAGCTTCTTCCTATTGTGATCCTCATCTCTCTCTCTCTCTCTCTCTCTCTCTCTCTCTCTCTCTCTCTCCTCTCACAACAACTTTTACCCCGTTATACCAATACACGTCATAATGATGTTAAGTCACAACACCGTTCCTTACGCGAGACGTAAACATAATGCACATCATAATTGCCCAGAAATGATTCCCTACGAAGTAATTACTAACAAATTCAGAAGACATCTTTAAACACACTAAACAACCTAAAATTGTAACACTTTATCATACTTATCAAAGGAAAAACTCTAAACAAACAAACTTCTGAATTCGATCATAATCACAAAAATAAACTAGTGCCACACAGTAGAGCGTAGACCTCCTACACAGCAACTTATTTCTCACCCTTTTTCTCGACAATGACATTGACCTTTGACCTTCCAAAATTTAATAACTTCCAGCTTTTTACATAGAAGTAATCTGTGCAAGTTTCATTACTCTACGATTAAAATTGTGGCCAAGAAGCTGTTCACAAACATACACACACACACAAACAGGGGGTAAAACATAACCTCCTTCCAACTTCGTTGGCGGAGGTAAGCACTCTAAGTTTCATTACTCTACGATTAAAATTGGGGCCCAAAAGCTGTTCACAAACACACACACACACAGGGGGTAAAAAATACCGTCCTTCCAACTTCGTTGACGGAGGTAATCACTGCAATTTTCATTACTCTACGATTTAAATTGTGGCCAAGAAGCTGTTCACAAACACACACACACACACACACACAGGGGGTAAAACATACCCTCCTTCCAACTTCGTTGGCGGAAGTAATTATCATAAAAAATATCTTTAAAATCCAACCTGTTTTGAATATCAGCTCAACATTGTTTATTTGTTTATATGACTATTAAAAATCCTTCCCAATTAAGAGTCAGGTCTCGTTAACCTACTTTATGACATTAGATACGATCTCACAGGTTAGCCTTATCCCGTTCATGTATCTAGGGATATAAATATTCGATGATATTCTTGCCTATAATTATTCCTTTTAGGGTGTGCTATTGTTCTTTTTATCTTGTATGAGAGAGAGAGAGAGAGAGAGAGAGAGAGAGAGAGAGAGAGAGAGAGCCTTACCTTATTGCCTTATTTTTTTTTTTTTGTTTGGGTTCCCCCAGGTCCCTCAGTGTGAGGCACCTCGTATATCCACCAGAGAGTTGCTAATACATCTTCCAGTGTATTTTGCATCTTCCAGTCTTGGATGGTCTGGGATGCATCTTAGGTATTTATCGAGCTGCTTTTTAAACGCATCTACGCTCACTCCTGATATGTTTCTTAGATGAGCTGGCAGCACATTAAATAGTCGCTGCATTATCGATGCTGGTGCGTTGTGGATTAATGTCCTGTGCGCCTTTCTCAGTTTACCTGGAATGCTTTTTGGCACTATTAATCTACCTCGGCTTGCTCTTTCTGATACTTTAAGCTCCATGATGTTTTCAGCAATTCCTTCTATTTGCTTCCATGCTTGTATTATCATGTAGCGTTCTCTTCTCCTTTCTAGACTGTATAGTTTTAAAAATTGCAGTCTTTCCCAGTAATCAAGGTCCTTAACTTCTTCTATTCTAGCAGTATAGGACCTTTGTACACTCTCTATTTGCGCAATATCCTTTTGGTAGTGTGGGTACCATATCACATTGCAGTACTCGAGTGTACTACGCACATAAGTTTTGTAAAGCATAATCATGTGTTCAGCTTTTCTTGTTTTAAAGTGTCTGAATAACATTCCCATTTTTGCTTTACATTTAGCCAACAGTGTTGCTATTTGGTCGTTGCATAACATATTCCTATTTAAAATTACACCAAGGTCTTTAATTGCTTCCTTGTTTGTGATTGTCTCATTATTAGGTCCCTTGTATGCATACACCATTCCTTCTCTGTTTCCATAATTTATTGATTCAAATTTATCGGAGTTAAATACCATCCTATTTATCTCCGCCCATTCATATATTTTGTTTAGATCTCTTTGTAGTGAGTTCCTATCTTCATCACAAGTAATTTCTCTACTTATTCTTGTGTCATCGGCGAAACTTCTCACTACGGAGTTTTCAACATCACAGTCTATGTCTGAGATCATAATAACAAATAGCAGTGCAGCTAATACCGTACCTTGGGGCACACCAGATATTACCTGGGCTTCATCTGATTTCTCGTCATTTGCAACCACTATCTGTTTTCTGTTTTGCAGGAATTCTTTTACCCATTTTCCTATCTTTCCCACAATATTATGCTTTCTCATTTTTTTCTCCAATATGTTATGGTCTACCTTGTCAAAGGCTTTTGCAAAATCTAGATAGATCACATCTGTGTCTTTTTCATATATCATATTATTGTATATGTTTTCATAGTGAGCTATCAGTTGGGTCTGTGTACTTTTTCCAGGTACGAAACCGTGTTGACCCATATTAAACAAATTATTTTTGACCAAATGGTTCATTATTTTCTTTTTTATTACCCTCTCATACACTTTCATAATATGTGATGTTAGACTAACAGGTCTATAATTGCTTGCCTCTAGTCTTGATCCACTTTTGAAGATAGGGGTTATATAAGCTAATTTATGTTTAACATATATCTCGCTCATATCTATACTCTGTCTTAGCAGTATTGCAAGTGGCTTCGCGATAGTGTTTGCAGTTTTTTTTAACAAAATCGCTGGAACTCCATCTGGTCCGGCTGCCGATCCATTTTTAATTTCGTTTATAGCCGTGACAATATCTGCTTCATTAATATCTATATCCGTTAGATATTCAACATTTTCTTCTCTCATTTCTGTTTCATTATTCTCATTCGCAATTCTTGGCGTGAACTCACTCTTATATTTTTCTGCTAATATGTTGCATATTTCCTTTTTTTCATTCGTTAGCCGTCCTTCAATTCTTAGAGGGCCTATTTCTATTCTCCTTTTATTCATCTTTTTTGCATAGGAGTAAAGTACTTTGGGGTTTCTTTTTATATTTTGAAGTGTCCTTTCTTCTAAGTCCCTTTTTTCATTTTCTTTCGACTGTATAATCTTTTGTTCTGCATTTTCTATCTTACATTTTATTTCCCTCATTTTCCACACATTTTTTTCTTTTGCAAGATTTTTCTTCCACTTTTTAATTTTCTGAAATAAGATCCTTCTGTCTCTTGGTATGCACGTCTTTTGTTTATTGTTTTTTTTCGGTACATATTTTTCAACAATTTTCTCCAGTATTTTGTACAGTATATCCGTATTTACCTGTATATTATCACTTATAAATACATTTTTCCATTCTTTATCCAGTTCTTCATTTATTTCTGACCATTTTATATTCTTACTGTAAAAGTTATATTTTCCATATCCTTCCCAAAGTTTTGTGTTTTTATTAATTCTGTGATCACTTGCTTTGGAATGAACTATCAATTCTATGACATTGTGGTCTGAAATTCCCGTGTTATACACTATTATTTCTTTAACATAATTCACCTCATTCACAAATACTAGATCTAGGACATTTTCCTTTCTTGTTGGAATGTGGTTTATTTGTTGCATATTATGTTCTAATAGCATATCTTGAAGCTTTTCAAATTGCCTCTTATCTTCTGCGCTACTATTACTATCTTTTTTATATGTATACATACAACCACTTTCTTCTATCCGTTCTTTCCAATCCACGAAAGGAAAGTTAAAATCTCCGGATAGGAGTATATTCCAGTCTTTATGGTTTCTACATATACCATCTATTTTTTCTATTATTATGTCAAACTCCTTAGTGTTTGGGGGTCTGTAAACTACAATATTCATTAGTTTTTCAAATTCAAATTCTACCGCAATCAATTCACATTCTGTGTTGCTGTATTTTTCACATACTTTTCCTTGATTTATGTCTCTTCCATATATTGCGGTTCCCCCTTGATTCCTATTTTTTCTGTCTGATCTATAAGTTTGGAAACCCTTTATCTGGTCATCACTGCCAGTCTCTTGGGAATACCATGTTTCACTTATATTTAATATATCTATTTTTTCAATTTGGGTTAGTTCTTCTAAGAACTCTATTTTCCTTTTAGAGTTACTCGTGACTAAACCCTGTGCATTCATTACTATTATGGTTTGTGTTTCATCCCCATTATTTAATATTGGTAGTAATATGGATTCTCCCATGCTTCCTTCCTGTTCTGATATGATGTTCTTTTCTTCATTTCCCGGAATTCTGCCATTAAAAAATCCAACTTTTCTATTATATTTGCTCTTTCGCCTTCATATTTATTTGTGTGTGTATACCTGCAACTGTCCCCATATCTGCACCAACCCCTGGCATTATAGATGCATTCTTTGTAGTTGGGTTCTACATGTGCCGGTTTAGGTTGAAAGGCCTCATATCTTGGGGCTCTTGGTTCAAAGCGCGGTATATACACGGCCTGCTTTTTTGTTTCTTTTTTTGTTTCTTTTTTGCTTTCATTTTTCTTTTCAGTTTGCTGAGTTTTCTTACTTTCATTCATGGTTGCAGGATGCATATATCGACATTTTTTGTTGTAAATGCATCCTTTTCCTTCTTTTAGGTTTTTGCATATTTTTGGATGGAGATCTCTGCATTCGTCTCCATATCCGTCTAAATACGCACATTTACCATATATTTCATAATTATGGCATATCTTTGGATGCTTGTAGTAGCATCTTTCGCCAAATCTGCAATTCCCTCTTTTCAGCATATTGCAGACTATATCCTTCTTTTCTATTTTTTCTTGTTCTTGCTCTTCCCTAAAATTATGTAGGTCCGGGTAGAGTCTCTTGGGTCTATTATTTGTTTCCATCTGGTAATTTATTTCTTCATAAGTATGTTGTTGGATGGCATCATAGGTTATATCAATGATTTCTTCTGCATCCTTACACATATCCTGTTCATTGTTCTCTTCTTCTTCTTCTTCTTCTGTTTCTTCTTCTTCCTCTTCTTTATCTTCAACTATTTGCAGATTTAGTCTCGACTTAATTATATTTTCTATCCAGACTAAGCATGTTGAGCAGAATACCTTTGTGTCTTTATTTTTTATTTTTTGCTGTATTTCAGCACATGTGGGATGTGTTGGGACATGACAGGCATCACATTTTCTAATCAATTGTTGAGGATTATTAATGGAATACCATATCTTACATGTATTACACCATTTTGGCATTCTTTTTCCCATTGCATCAATCAGCATATTCACCATATTGGACTTCTTATTGTTTTTTGATGGAATGTGTTGATTGATGTAGACTTTCTTTATAAGTTTCTTTAACACTTGGATTTTCTTTGGAATTTCTTCTATTATTTTGCTGATGTTTTCCGCAGATTTGCTCCAGTTTATTGGATCATATTGTTTCAATATGTCTGCGAATATTCTTCCGTCACATTGGTTGACGTTACTAGTGACCTCTGTTATCAGACGGTCGAGCTCCTGTTTCGCCAACTCATGGAATTTATTTTTGCTGAGTCCAGCGATGTCTCTCCAAGCCTTGCCCGTGTTGTACATAGCCATCTTGATTAGATTTTTAGTAATTCACAAGATAACTATTCTATGCCGACGTTTTATCCCACTTCTCCGACCTCAAACTAATCACTGACTTAAATCATGATATTTATAGGGCCGCAAAAGTTTAATCACTCACCGGCACACAGATACAAAACTGAGAGAGAGAGAGAGAGAGAGAGAGACATTGTTCCCTTGTCCTCTTCTTACCATAGAAGAGAAAAAAATCATCAGAAATATATTTCCCTTCACATAAAAAAAATTGACGAAAGTTTGTGTTACGGTTTGCAAAGCAAACTCGCATAATCAAATATTTTGCAAAAGGATTAAATTTTCAACAATTTGAGAATAACAAGTAAACTTATAATGTTTATATATATCTCCATCTACCCATCCATCACATATATAGTTTAGATTTGAAACATCTGCTTTAATGTTATTAATGTTTTAAAATGTTTTATTTTAAACTGTACACTACTTCTTATACCGTTTATTTGTTTCCTTATTTCTTTTCCTCACTAAGCTCTTTTTCCTTATTGGAGCCCTTGGGCTTATAGCATCTTGATTTTCTAACTAGGGTTATAGTTTAGCTACTACTACTACGACTACTATTACTACTACTACTACTACAACTCTACTACTACTACTACTACTACTACTACTACTACTACTACTACTACTACTTACTACTACTATTAATATCATTAATAATAATAATAATAATAATAATAATAATAATAATATATCTAATTTACGCAAATAGTAACGCCATTGATTGAAATCATTAATTTCATATTTCTTCAGCAACGCCACAAAAGAACAAATTTCAAAGTACAACAAACTTCTTAGAAAAAGTAAACGTAATTTTTTCAGCTTAATAAGGGCATTCAAGTCGATCCATTTCAACGAAGCATTATGAAACAAACCACTAAACATTTCGAAATGGAAAGAAAAAAACCAGTTATTGAAGGCACTTTCCCGGTTTGGAAAGCACCACAATTACAACTTCAGAAATCAAGATGAATCTGGCGGTCCGAAGCACCTTAAAAGGTCCTAATCTGCCAAGGGAAGGAAATGGACGAGGACCAGAGAGAGAGAGAGAGAGAGAGAGAGAGAGAGAGAGAGAGATTAGGCTATAGATTGACGTAGTCTTACAGATTTTTTAAGATAATTATGACTATATGCTATGACTATTATAACTTGAGAGAGAGAGAGAGAGAGAGAGAGAGAGAGAGAGAGATTAGGCTATAGATTGACGTAGTCTTACGGATTTTTTTTAAGATAATTATGACTATATGCTATGACTATTATAACTTGAGAGAGAGAGAGAGAGAGAGAGAGAGAGAGAGAGAGAGAGATTAGGCTATAGATTGACGCAGTCTTACAGATTTTTTTTAAGATAATTATGACTATATGCTATGACTATTATAACTTGAGAGAGAGAGAGAGAGAGAGAGAGAGAGAGAGAGAGAGAGATTAGGCTATAGATTGAAGTAGTCTTACAGATTTTTTTAAGATAATTATGACTATATGCTATGACTATTATAACTTGAGAGAGAGAGAGAGAGAGAGAGAGAGAGAGAGAGATTAGGCTATAGATTGAAGTAGTCTTACAGATTTTTTTTAAGATAATTATGACTATATGCTATGACTATTATAACTTGAGAGAGAGAGAGAGAGAGAGAGAGAGAGAGAGAGATTAGGCTATAGATTGAAGTAGTCTTACAGATTTTTTTAAGATAATTATGACTATATGCTATGACTATTATAACTCGAGAGAGAGAGAGAGAGAGAGAGAGAGAGAGAGAGAGAGTGTGTGTGTTTTACAGGGATTGTGGATGTCTCAAAGTCTTTTTAGTCCATCCGCTGAGACTCCCTCCATTAATTTTGGATTCTGGATGTCTCGAAGTTTTTAGTCCATCCGTGGAGACTCCATTTGCTCTTTGGTAGACAGATTTACTTTAAGCATTTAGAGTTCTTATGATCTTGTATAACTTATTCTTGAACTAGAGAGAGAGAGAGAGAGAGAGGAGAGAGAGAGAGAGAGATTCCATGAGTATCCGTTACTTCTGAACTGATTTGTGGTAAGCGTGAATACATTGTCGTAATTTACATTTGTTATTCCTTTAAGAATTTTGAATGCCTCTATTAACTGTCCCTTTATTCGTCGAGTTTGTAGAGAGAGAGAGAGAGAGAGAGAGAGAGAGAGAAATGGGCACCCCCACTAAACCTTTTAATCTTTCCCATCCAGTCAGCCAACCATTTTCATTCGTCAACCTATTGTGTGGTCTGTCGGGCCGCGTTCAGTAGAGAACAGCTCTGCAGAAGCCAAGCGCTCTGTTTACACTCATAGCGGTAAATACTTTACGCCAGAAAGATAACAGAGACTTTAATGTAGATAAAGGGTAGTGTTTATATAGAGCAAGTATCTGAATATATATATATATATATATATATACTGTATATATGTGTGTGTGTGTATGTATAAAGGTAATAGGGTAACAAATAGAATAGTGTGCCTGATTGTACCCTCAAAAGAACTCTACTCCAAGAAAGTGAAAGATATGGTACAGAGCTATGGCACTACCCAGGACTAGAGAACAATGGTTGGATTTTTAAGTCTCCTTCTCATAGAAGAGCTGCTTACCATTTCTAAAGGGTCTCTTCTACCCTTATCAAGTGGAAAGTAGCCACTGAACAATATTATAGCAGTAGTTGACCCCTTGAGCAAAGAAGAACTGTTTGGTTATCTTAGTGTTGTCAGATGTCTCGAGGACGGAGGTGAATGTGGAACGAATAGGCCAGACTATTCAGTGTATGTGTAGGCAAGGAAAAATTAGCCGTAACCTCTGCTCTTGATAAATTTGTATTTAATAATTTCTATAAAGAAATTAAAATAATTTTTTTCTGTACGATTTTACTAGAAAGCTAAAATGATACGTCTGAAAATCTCTCTCTCTCTCTCTCTCTCTCTCTCTCTCTCTCTCTCTCACACAACAAACACACACACACACACACATATATATATATATAATATAATAATGTCACGGTCAGCTCTCCCTGTCCCCTCGGGTAGGAGGAGAGGGAGTAGCCATAACCTGGTGAGAGGGGATATGTTTGTGCATATCTAAATATTCGGCCAATTTTTGACGGGTGCGTACACTACTTATAAATTTGCAGCAATCAACCATTAAAACACTTGAAGCACCCAACGCCCAATATAAAAGGGTGTTACCCTTTGCTTTACCTTTAAGAGAACATTCATTTAAATATAGAACTAATCCAAGAAATAATGATTTCAATAATTTTAATAATAATAATAAAAATAATAATAATAATAATTTTTACAATATTAATTATATACTTTTTTAAAATTTTAATAATGATTTTATTGGGTGTATGTAAAAATTATCCACATCTGTTATGATTATAGAGGGAAATTGTAGGGGGGAATTTTGGCAAAATTTTGAAAAAAAGAATAAAAAAAAAAACTCAATAGCAGCGTTTTCAGAGAAATTCAATTTGATTATAGTACGAATAAAAAATTTTAAAAAATCATGAAACTCACTTCCTCAATAACAGCATGTCCAGAGAACTTCCATGTACAGATAGACTGAATCAAAGAAATAGAAAGGAAATCAAGAAACTAGCTTTGTCAAAAACAGCACGAACAGAACTTCCATGTACATATAGACTGAATCAAAGAAATAGAAAGGAAATCAAGAAACTCACTTCCCCAAGAACAGCATGAACAGAGAACTTCCATTTCATTATAGAACGAATCAAAATAAAAAATAATTCAAGAAACTCACTTCTCCAATAACACCAGGAACAGAGAACTTCCATTTCAATATAGAACGAATCAAAATAAGAGAAAAAAATCATGAAACTCGCTTTCTCAATAACAGCATGAACAGAGAACTTCCATTTCATTATAGAACGAATCAAAATAAAAAATAATTCAAGAAACTCACTTCCCCAATAACATCAGGAACAGAGAACTTCCATTTCAATATAGAACGAATCAAAATAAGAGAAAAAAATCATGAAACTCGCTTTCCTCAATAACAGCATGAACAGAGAACTTCCATTTCATTATAGAACGAATCAAAATAAAAAATAATTCAAGAAACTCACTTCTCCAATAACATCAGGAACAGAGAACTTCCATTTCAATATAGAACGAATCAAAATAAGAGAAAAAAATCATGAAACTCGCTTTCTCAATAACAGCATGAACAGAGAACTTCCATTTCATTATAGAAGACGAATCAAAATAAAAAAATAATTCGAAGAAACTCACTTCTCCAATAAGCACCAGGAACAGAGAACTTCCATTTCAATATAGAACGAATCAAAATAAGAGAAAAAAATCATGAAACTCGCTTCCTCAATAACAGCATGAACAGAGAACTTCCATTTCATTATAGAACGAATCAAAATAAAAAATAATTCAAGAAACTCACTTCCCCAATAACATCAGGAACAGAGAACTTCCATTTCAATATAGAACGAATCAAAATAAGAGAAAAAAATCATGAAACTCGCTTCCTCAATAACAGCATGAACAGAGAACTTCCGTGTACATATAGAACGAATCAAAATAAAAAATAAAAAATATCAAGAAACTCACTTCCCCAATACCAGCGTATTCAGGTATATTTGGTACTATTCCCTTTCGGGTACCGAGATCCATACAATTAACATTGGCATCCTAAAGCCACAAAGTTAAGGGGACCACTTCCATTTATGGTCGCTGACCGGCCACAGTTGGTTTTCGCCAAATATGGAAAGGGTTTTTGTGTCGCGTTCGCGGTTTTCTCAACTCGATTCCATTTTACGTTAACAAATTTTTTGGGAGAATGGGCGGATAGGTGATTTGCATATCTCCTGATTATGATGAATACATGGCCTGGATGAAAAGGGCCTTTTACAATAGAAATTAGGGGGGTTTATATTAACTGTGTGTGTGTGTATATATGTGTGTATATATATATATATATATATGTGTGTATATATATATATATATATATATACATATATATGTATATATATATATATATATATATATCTGTTAAGGTTCTTAAAATAGTTTATTTTGATTTTTCATTAGGCTACTTCTATTGTAGTTTATTTCTTCATTTCCTTTCCTCAATGGGCTATTTTTTCCTGTTGGAGCCCTTAAACTGTATAGGCATCCTGCTTTTCCAACTAGGGTTGTAGCTTAGCAAGTAATAATAGATAATAATAATAATAATAATAATAATGAATAATAGATAATAATAATAATAATAATTATTATTATTATTATTATTCTCAATCAGCGATTACAAATACAATATTTAAATAGGTCACAAACAATATATTCATATTTCTCTTGAACAATCTATCGTTAGGATAAAGAACCTATTGTAGATTATCTACCTATTCTTTACCATAAACCTCTTCCTCTTCAAGATGACCTCAGATGAGGCTAACCTCCCAGTTCTTAACAAAACAGATAATTAAAGTTTAAAATATAAACATTGTATTAATCTTTATTTATTGCATTATCACCTATACTCAATTTTTTTAATGAGGCGCATTTTGCACTGACTCGCAGCGGTGCCCTTTTAGCTCGGAGTAGTTTCCTCCTATCTGATTGGTTAGAATTTTCTTCCCCAACCAATCAGCGATCAGTAACTTTTCCCAACTAAAAGGGCACCCCCTGCGAGGCGGTGCAAATCTGCCTCACTAAAAAGAATTCGACTATGGTTTTGTTTTATTGTGTTTTGTAAAATAATTACCTGATTAATTAATGTTAGTATATGCAAATGATGAATTATAAACCACAAAGGGAAAACCAATATCAAAGTATATATGTGTCCATCATCATCATCTTATACTACCTATTGATGCAAGGGGCCCTTAGTTAGATTTCACCAGCCGTCTCTATTTTGGTGGTAGCAACAAGTTGAATGTATTTATTATGAATATATGTTAGTAAAAATGAACGTGTAAACTAAATATTTTTCTTAATAAAGTAAAAAAAAAAAAAAAAAAAATCGCCAGTCGTCTCTATCTTGGTGGTAGTAGCAAGATAAATGTATATATTATAAATATATATTTGTAAAAATGAACGTGTAAACTATATTTTCTTAATAAAAGCAAAAAAAATGGGGGGGGGTGCCAGTTTAGATGTGGCCCAGCTTTTCAATTCTGGTTTAGTATGTGGCTTATCTGGCTTGTTAGGTTACGTTAGGTTAGGGCAAGGCAAGGCAAGGCAAGGCAAGGTAAGGTAAGGTTAGGTTAGGTTAGGCCACATACTAAAAAAGATAAAATTTCGTAAGCCATATTCGAAAGGTAGGCCACAAACTAAGCTGGCACCCAAAAATGTTTTCGCCAGACGCCTCCATCTGTAAAAAGTGAACGTGTATACTTTATATTTTCTTAATAAAAGTAAAAAAAAATCAAAAAAACATTTTCACCAGCCGTCCTGTATCTTAGTGGTAGTAGCAAGATAAAATGCATATATTATAAATATATATTTGTAAAAATTAACGTGTAAATTCTATATTTTCTCAATAAAAGTAAAAAAATCAAAAAAACATTTTCACCAGCCGTCTGTATCTTAGTGGTAGTAGCAAGATAAATGCATATATTATAAATATATATTTGTAAAAATTAACGTGTCAATTCTATATTTTCTCAATAAAAGTAAAAAAATCAAAAAAGACATTTTTCACCAGCCGTCTGTATCTTAGGTGGTAGAGCAAGATAAATGCATATATTATAAATATATATTTGTAAAAATTAACCGTGTAAATTCTATATTTTCTCAATAAAAGCTAAAAAAAATCAAAAAAACATTTTCACCCAGCCGTCTGTATCTTAGTGGTAGTAGCAAGATAAATGCATATATGTAATAAATATATATTGTAAAGAAATTAACGTGTCAATTCTATATTTTCTCAATAAAAGTAAAAAAATCAAAAAAACATTTTCACCAGCCGTCTGTATCTTAGTGGTAGTAGCAAGATAAATGCATATATTATAAATATATATTTGTAAAAAATTAACGTGTAAATTCTATATTTTCTCAATAAAAGTAAAAAAAATCAAAAAAAACATTTTTCACCAGCCGTCTGTATCTTAGTGGTAGTAGCAAGATAAATGCATATATTATAAATATATATTTGTAAAAATTAACGTGTAAATTCTATATTTTCTCAATAAAAGTAAAAAAATAAAAAAAAATTCGCCAGGCGTCTCTATCGTGGTGGTAGTAGCAAATTAAATGTATATATTATAAATATATATTTGTAAAAATGAACGTGTAAAATTTATATTTTCTTAATAAAAAAAAAAAAAAAAAAAAAAAAAAGCTAGAAAATTATACCTCGTATTTCCCGTTTCTTCGAAAAACGACTGAACGTAGCTCGCATGCCATCATCTGGAACTAGCTCATTAGCTCCCAAATTTGTCCTTATACGGTGACCCCTCGCGTCTTGGGTGGGTCTCGCGTCACACTCGGTTTACGCTTCCCTTCTTGCTACACTTCCTGAAAGCGAGGTCGGACAGCTTCCTTGATCTTGAAGCGTCCGAGTCGCTCATGGGATGTGATGCTTTCTTTTCGAGTGGAAGATATTTGATTTGTTTTAAAAGAGGGGGAAAAAAGAGATTTAGTTATAATGAAAACGACAAGGGGGCCGAGGAAGGCAGAAAGTGCTTGCTTGTTCAAAGATATAGTTCTATTGAGAGAGAGAGAGAGAGAGAGAGAGAGAGAGAGAGATTCCTTTTTAACTAAGTAATTAAGCACTTTTTAAGAGTAAGAGATTTTTTTATTAAACTAAGTCACTTAGCATTTTTCGAGAGAGAGAGAGAGAGAGAGAGAGAGAGAGAGAGAGAGATTCATTTATAAACTAAGTCGAACAACAAAGTCATTTAGCAATTTTTTAACACTGATTCCTTTATCAACTAATTCATTAAGCAATTTCTATGAGAGAGAGAGAGAGAAGAGAGAGAGAGAGAGAGAGACTTAGTGTAGTATCATGTCATTCCAAGATGCTTACGAGGAAAAAAGCATCATGGGAGTATCTTATGAACGAATTCATTCAAGTTTTCATTGAATATATTTTCATGGAGAAATTGCCACTCACGTCTGTCTCTCTCTCTCTCTCTCTCTCTCTCTCCCTCTCTCTCTCTCTCTCTCAGCTTCAAAAGAACTAGGTGTCTAGATTAAGACATGCTAGATTTAACAAAACCCTTTATCATCCAACCCTCATCCACATTAAAAAACCGAACACGAGAGAGAGAGAGAGAGAGAGAGAGAGAGAGAGAGAGAGAGGAAGGATTTTGGATGTCCCGAATGTTTTAGTGCATTCGTAGACTCCATTTGCTCTTGGGTAGAGTGAATTAGTTTAAACATTTAGTGTTTTTTTATCTAGTCTAATATATTTCTTGAATTCGTTTACTGTTTTACTGTTTACTACATCCACTGGAAGTGTCGTTTCCTGTATTTGCTGTTCTGTATGTAAAGAAAATAACCACATTAGGTGGTGTTGTATCTTTTCAATTTACAATTTGCATCCATTACTTCTGGATTGATTTATGTAGTCTACCCATTTCTTGAGAGAGAGAGAGAGAGAGAGAGAGAGAGAGAGAGAGAGAGAGATTCCATGAGTAGGGACTTTGGAATGCTTTAGGTTGAAAAATGTCTGAAAATAAGCAGATATCCTGAACAGCGTCCCTGGCTGTTAGAACCAATTAAAATACTCAACATTCGACTTGAAATGAGATACTCCCTTGAAATAACAGCTGCCCGAAAGCAGAGATCTGAGAGAGAGAGAGAGAGAGAGAGAGAGAGAGAGAGAGAGAGAATAATGAAAGATATTCAAACTAGCAGTAAATTATTCGCTTCGAAACATAACCTAAAATAAATAATTGTGCGAGAGAGAGAGAGAGGAGAGAGAGAGAGAGAGAGAGAGAGAGATTCAAACTAGCAGTAAATTATTCGCTTCGGAAACATAACCTAAAATAATTAATTGTGCGAGAGAGTTGAGGTGAATGCAACTAACTTTATTTGAACAGAGAAGCGAGCTTATATATAAGAGTTTTAGAGCAAGAAGGTCACAAAATTCAAACATAACAATTCCTGAAAAGACAGGCTTATATAGGTTATGTTAACAATGAAGTGTAGGGCGAGATAACAATAAAAATGAAAGTACCGTTACAGTGGATGGGCGTGTGTGATACGTGTTCGATACAAGATTATAATCTTGCCACCTGTAAGTTATCAAGTACAGTGTTAATTCTTAGAATCCTGTTATATAAAATGCAGTGTTTATCCGTAACTCTAGATTTCAGTGAGTGCTTCACAGATAGTCTAGATGTACTCAACTTCATGTTCAACACTCAAAAAATATCTTAAAGAGCCAATGCATAGCAATATAATGTACTTGATATTAGTGATGGAAAGCAACATAACTTACATATAAAAATATTGCAGAGCAACATAATGTATATATACAAGTATTTCAAAGCAACATAATGTATATACATACAAATATTGCAAAGCAACATAATGTATATACATACAAATATTGCAAAGCAACATAATGTATATGTGTATACTAATATTGCAAAGCAACATAATGTATATATACAAATATTGCAAATCAACTTAATGTGAATATATACAAATATTGCAAAGCAACATAATGTACTTATAAAAGTGATTCCAAATCACACAAAATATACCATGATACAAGTATGATACAAAGCAACATAATGTACTTGACACAAGTACGAAGCAATTGCAAAATTAACCCAGTACACCAGATCATTTTTACGAGACAGCTTTTCTATTGGTGAGTCAGATTATATAAAGACCACAAAACCTTATCCTCTGGGTACAGGAACAATAGATATATTTCCGGTTTTTTTTTTTTTTTTTTTTTTTTTTTTTTAAGGTCACTCATGAATGGCGTCAACGACTTAAGATGCCAGAATGGCAGAAAACTTCAAATGAATCAATCATCAATGAATGGCAGAGGGAAAGAAAAAGTGACATTGCCCTAGCAAGCAGGCAAGTGCCCCTAGAGACTGATCATATATACATATGATCAGCAGCTAAGCCACCTCTCCACCCAAGCTGGGACCAATAAGTGCCAGGCACCGGCTGCTGACGACTCAACAGATAGACCTAACAGGGTCCCCCCAAATCCCCCATCCTTAGCTCACAAGGATGGTGAGGTTGCAGACATTAAAGGGACTCACAAGTTTGAGCGGGACTCGAACTCAAGTCTGGCGATCGCCAGTCAAAGGTTTACCGCAGAGGCCGTATGAAAAAAAAAAAAAAAAAAAAAAAAAGAACTCGGAAAACATTGTGACGTCCATACAAACCAAAATATGAATGAAAAAAAATGAACAATAAAAAGATGTATCAAACCGAAAATAATTAACATGGGACAAACTTGCAACCAATGTTTTTTATGTTGAAGACGCTGACATAAGACTCTTTTTATAGTTTATATATGAAGGATCTATTTTAAGGTTGTTACTGTTCTTGAAGTGTTTTATTTTAATGGTTCATTACTTCTCTTGTAGTTTTTATTTTTTTTTTGTTCCTTTCCTTCACTGGGTTTATAGCATCCTGGTTCTCCAGCTAGGGTTGCTAACTTAGCTAATAATAATAATAATAATAATATTAATAATAATAATAATAGTTATAGTAATAGCAACAATAATAACAATAATAACAATAGTTCAAATAGGTTAAAAAAAGAATAGAAGTAAAAAAAAAAAAACGAAATAGAAAGAAATGGGGAAGAACAAAGTAACGATAAACGAATAAAGAATCCGATAATTTATACCGGAATACTTTGCTTATATATATATATATATATATATATGATGGTAAATCTCTAAGTTGAAGATCGAGATTTACTTTCTACCCACATTTTTTTTTTTTGTTGGTTGACTTTTCTCTTGATTTACATAAAGATATTTTCTTCTTTATATTACAATATAGAGTAAAGGGCTTTGCCCTATTTCAATCAAATGTGCGCTAGGTGAATAACAACAACGACAACAACAACCGCAACAACAACAACAACAAAAAAGTATTATTATTACTATTCAATTAAACGTGCGTAGCTGAATAACAATAAACCCAATAACAACAAAAATTATCATCATCATCATCATCATCATTATTATTATTATCATTATTATTATTATTATATCATAAATCAAAATGTAGAATATATATAAAACATAACGAAATCAAAAGGAGCAGTATCAGTTCTTAAAAAACAACACAAGAAACCAAAACATACCCAAAATGACAATAAAGAAAATAAATAAAGGAAATAAAAGAACTGAGAGGTAAAACGACAAGCAGAGAAAAAGCACATCAAGCACAGAGAGAGAGAGAGAGAGAGAGAGAGAGAGAGAGAGAAATATCTAGATTATAGATAAGACTCCCGCACATAGGATCAGAGCCAAAACCTGCCTGCTGGGGCATCTCTCAGTGTCGTATTACGACATGACATTTGTCCTCCAATGTCACGCCTGGCTGCAACCCAAACGTCTGTGTTCCTTAATGTATGCCAGGATTTTATTTATTTTTATTTTTTTTTTTTTTACTTTTTTTGGCCACACAGCGGATGGCACTTCTTTTTTTATCGCTGTTTGTCTAAAAAAATCAATTCCTCTGTGTAAGATATGACATCCATAATCGGTTGGTTGGTGTATGATGTCGCATAATTCAGGGAGAGAGAGAGAGAGAGAGAGAGAGAGAGAGAGGAGAGAGAGATTCATTTTATTAGGAGGAGATTTACCAGCCTAGTGAATGAAGTTCGACTCCTACAGAGCTGACAAAGAGAGAGAGAGAGAGAGAGAGAGAGAGAGAGACTTCTCTTTCGCTTGTGAGATTGAGAAATCAACTCCTTTTCAATCTTTACTATTGTGGGATAATTAAAGTATATAATCAATTGCCGGTAGTTCAATTTCAAAAAAATATTATCTCTCTCTCTCTCTCTCTCTCTCTCTCTCTCTCTCTCTTGGTGAGCTCTGTAAGAGTCGAACTTCATTCACTGTGCTGGTAAATCTCCTCCTAATAAATGAACTCTCTCTCTCTCTCTCTCTCTCTCTCTCTCTCTCTCTCTCTAAAAAAATAAATAAATAAATGAATAAAAACCACACAATGAAAACCAATCTGCATCGCCTTAACATACTTTATGCAAAATATACCTTTCACAAATATAAGCCGTTTCGGTTTGCGACACACTTTCACTAGCACAGCCAATTTGGGATACTTAAAACTGCTGATCTATTTCCATAGTAGAAAGTAACTGATAAGATTCTCTTCCACGCAGACTTTACTCACTCGGGTAAAAACCAGGGGCTATGATAATTTAACCACATGCTCAAAAGATAATTAACTTAACAACAGAAAGGAGAAAACCCTATGATATTCTAAAACATTTAAAGAAAATAGAAATGGGACAAGGGCAGGACATACAATGAGAATGGCAGATCATAGATGGGCATTAAGAATAACAGAATGTGTCCCTTGGGTATTGCAAAAGAAGCAGGGGAAGGAAGAGAAGATGTTGGATTGACGAACTAAGAACATTTGAGGGTATAAACTGGCATAGAAGGACCATAAACAGACGTGAGTGGAAGGACATAAACCTTTGTTCTACAGTGGACTAGTTACGGCTGATGATATATATATATAGTATATATATATATACTGTATATATATTATATGTATATTTATGCATATATATATAAAGAGAGAGGAGAGAGAGAGAGAGAGAGAGAGGGGGGGACTTAAACGTGAGTAAAGGACATATCTGAGGCCCTTTTTCTACAGTGGACTAGTCACAGCTGATGATGATAATGATGCTGACAATGAGAATATACTCTATTTCATTATGATGTTTTAATGAGCGCATGTACAAACTGCGGAAAGAATTTCTATTAATGTTAATTAGGATTATCATTTACGACTGCTACAGTTGATGGGCAGTTCCAATTAGAGCAAGAATTAACTAGGCTTCGCTCCATGAATAATCCTAAAGATGCAATAAGAATGGGAAAACTGAATGACCTTGGTAAGAAAAGTAGACAGTCATGGGGCACTACGGATAGAAGTAAATAGAAGCTTATATACTCAGGAGGAACTATCCTTCATCAAAGGGAGCTTATGGAGACGCTTATACAGCAAGATGTATGGGTGTGTGCGTGTGTCGGAGAACTTCCTCTTTTACGAGTGATCTAATTAAGAACGAATTCCTACTTTGGCTGTCTGTTATCAGTCCCTCGTCGTAAAAATCGGCGTCGGAGGATGTAACGGATTTTGAATCAGATGATGGTAAGGTGAAAAAAAAAAAATTTATATCTTATAGGAAAGAGGGCACACACCGTTCGTTACAGAGCAAAAACGTATAATAAGAGATTGCTCGATTGAGAATCATCTGGCATCCTGGAACATCTAAGGTCATTGACGCCTATATATTTGTTTATAAATAAAGAATAAAAGGAAATTAGAGTTAAAACAATAAAAATAAAGATGTTCTCATCAAAATTAAATAGCTTTCAGAAGACCTGCTTCTGAAATAAATCTAAAAATACCGCTATCATAGCACGACACTTATAATAGAGATCTTATCAAATCCGCTATCAAAGCAACTGACACGAGTATACTTTACTAAGCCACCATTAGAAAAGGACAACAGGCAATCAAAAGGGGACATCACTGAAAATCGACGGTAACCACGAAACGACTGGATGATGTATTATGGCAAGTTACTTATTACAATGAAATAAATTGATTACAAAATCTAGGCCTTAAGCCATGCACTGAGGCATCAAAAGCCATTCAAGTGCTGTACAATGCAAATTAATCAACCATAAGGGTACTCTACATTTGGGATGACAAATAATAGATGGACATTATGAATAACAGAATGGTGTCTTGAGATTGTAACAGATGATAGATAGACATTAATAATAACAGAATGAGTCCCGAGAGACTGCAAAAGAAGTAGGGGAAGAAAAGAAGACGATGATTTGACGAACTAAGAAAATTTGAGGGTTTAATCTATAATAAAAATACCATAAACAGACGCGAGTGGAAGGACATGTCTGAGGCCTTTATTCTGCAGTGAACTAGTAACGACTGATAATACCACCCTACACATTAACGGGATTATATGCTTAATAAGTGATAAAAACGTTCCAAGTATGAATGAATAAGGAAAATTAAACAGTTGCTAAGTTCTGTATATTGAAATTAATCTACCTGTAGAACACAAATTCTCTGTATGTGTAATGGAGAAAGCGCAACATCTTTATCGAGAGAGAGAGAGAGAGAGAGAGAGAGAGAGAGAGAGAGTTAGTTTCTAGTTAGAGCAAACATCATTAATAAATTCAACTATTCATGTAAATGTTCGTAGGAGAGAGAGAGAGAGAGAGAGAGAGAGAGAGTGTTAGTTCTAGTTAGAGCAAGCATCATTAATAAATTCAACTATTCATGTAAATGTTCGTAGGAGAGAGAGAGAGAGAGAGAGAGAGAGAGAGAGAGAGAAAACCTTGTGCAGCGCTTTACAAAAGTACTTCAAAAATAAAACATCCTTAAAATGCGTTTTCTCTCAAAACAGTTTATTGCAATTTGACCCTGTCTGAAACATGTTTGACCCTCAGTTTATACGTATGAAATTTACGACGACTTCGCTACTCATCCATAAACCTAATTAATTATTATAATACATTACTTGCTAAGCTACAGCCCTAGTTGGAAAAGCAGGATGCTATAAGCCCAAGGCTCCAACAGTGAAAAATAGCTCAGTGAGGAAAGGAAATAAGGAAATAAACTACAAGAGAGTTATTGAACAATACACAATATTTTCAGAACAGTAGCAACATTAAAATAGATCTTTCATATGTATAAAATCTTAAAAAAAAGGCAAGAGGAAGAGAATAAGATAGAAGAGTGTGCTAGAGTGTATCCTCAAGCAAGAGAAAATGAGTACCATAGATAGTACAAACGCTAGATTAAGAAACCAAATTAACAAATCATGTCTTAAACAAGTTAACGTAAATGAAAAAAGGTTAAGTAACAGGATCACTATTGATTATAAATTTTCTGAGCTTTTACCCAAATGAGAGAAGAACATACAAACTAAAATTGGGATCTCGGGAGATTTAACACTGAGAGTTCTTTCCAGTGTTGGTAACTCTACAACCCTTTTAAAAAAAAAAAAAAACCTTAATTTTAATCTGAAATTCTCTGCAAAATTATACTGTTCACAGCCGTATTTTCACT
>NC_090765.1:50759365-50763950 GCF_036898095.1 Palaemon carinicauda | reverse complement strand
AAAATAATAATAATAATAATAATGGGTATCAAAAATCCACAATTATATGCGTTGTATTTCTAAATATACAACGCATATAATAGTGGATTTATAATACCCAAGATCTTCAGACACGACATGGTGTTTTATTCAAGTTATAATAATAATAATAATAATAATAATAATAATAATAATAATAATAATAACAACAACAACAACAACTAAAAGGCCCTGTTTCTAAATAATGCATAAAACTAATTATCAAATTTTATGCTGAACAAAAATAAAGCGATCAAACAAGTTCCATTTTTCTGCAAGCAAAATCACCGTCTTCAAACGGAACAAGCAGTGGCTGAAAAAAATAGACTTGATAGAAAGTCAACATGTACCATCATATCGCTATTTTAAAGCTCATTTCTGATTCAAATGTCAAAGTTCACTCAACATCCCTCTAAACGAGACTAGGGCTCAATAAAAGTTGGACCCTCATTGACTACGTATGACACGAGGTTTATATTCAGGTTGCTAAGGATATGGGTTAAGGAGCAAGTCACATTAAGGAGCAGGTCACATTAAGGGGCAAGTCACAGGCTTAATTGCGTATGTTGTTAGTCAAGAGTTATCAAATCTAAAAAAGCAGTATTGTTCTAATCAAGGATGCTTATTATCAAAACACCTAGCCACTTGATGCTAAATGCATGGGATATATATATATATATATATATAATATATATTATATATATATATATATATATATATATATCACACACACACACACACACACACACATATATATATATATATATATATATATATATATATATATATATATATGCAGGTAGTAGGTTGGCTTGGGCACCAGCCGCTCCGTTGAGATACTACCGCTAGAGAGTTATGGGGTCCTTTGACTGGCCAGACAGTACTACATAGGACCCTTCTCTCTGGTTACGGTTCTTTCCCTTTGCCTACACAGACACCGAATAGTCTGGCTTATTCTTTACAGATTCTCCTGTCCTCATACACCTGACAACACTGTGATTACTAGACAATTCTTCTTCACCCAAGGGGTTAACTACTGCACTGTAAATGTTCAGTGGGCTACTTTCCCCTTGGTAAGGGTAGAAGAGGCTCTTCAGCTATGGTAAGCAGCTCTTCTAGGAGAAGGACACTCCAAAAATCAAACCATTGTTCTCTATTCTTGGGTAGTGCCATAGCCTCTGTACCATGGTCTTACACTGCCTTGGGTTAGAGTTCTCTTGCTTGAGGGTACACTTGGGCACACTTTTCTATCTAGTTTCTCTTCCTCTTGTTCTGTTAAAGTTTTTATAGTTTAAATAGGAAATATTTATTTTAATATTGTTACTATTCCTAAAATGTTCTATTTTTCCTTATTTCCTTATTTCCTTTCCTCACTGGGCTATTTTCCCTGTTGGGTCCCCTGGGCTTATAGCATCCTGCTTTTCCAACTAGGGTTGTAGCTTAGCATTTAATAATAATAATATATATATATATATACTATATATATATATATATATATATATATATATAATATATATATATATATATATATCCTCTGAAAATAGGTTTCACAATAATCAAAATAATGGCTACAAGCATCTTAATTGTATAAACTGAACGAAACTATTGGATGAAGACAGACAAACTGAACAAACCTATTGGATGAAGACAGACAAACTGAACAAACCTATTGGATGAAGACAGACAAACTGAACAAACCTATTGGATGAAGACAAACTGAACAAAACTATTGGGTGAAGACAGACAAACTGAACAAACCTATTGGATGAAGACAGACACAACTGAACAAACCTATTGGATGAAGACAAACTGAACAAACCTATTGGATGAAGACAGACAAATTGAACAAACCTATTGGATGAAGACAAACTGAACAAACCTATTGGATGAAGACAGACAAACTGAACAAACCTATTGGATGAAGACAAACTGAACAAAACCTATTGGATGAAGACAGACAAACTGAACAAACCTATTGGATGAAGACAAACTGAACAAACCTATTGGATGAAGACAGACAAATTGAACAAACCTATTGGATGAAGACAAACTGAACAAAACTATTGGGTGAAGACAGACAAACTGAACAAACCTATTGGATGAAGACAGACAAACTGACAAACCTATTGGATGAAGACAAACTGAACAAACCTATTGGATGAAGACAGACAAATTGAACAAACCTATTGGATGAAGACAAACTGAACAAACCTATTGGATGAAGACAGACAAACTGAACAAACCTATTGGATGAAGACAAACTGAACAAAACTATTGGGTGAAGACAGACAAACTGAAACAAACCTATTGGATGAAGACAGACAAACTGAAACAAACCTATTGGATGAAGACAAACTGAACAAACCTATTGGATGAAGACAGACAAATTGAACAAACCATATTGGATGAAGACAAACTGAACAAACCTATTGGATGAAGACAGACAAACTGAACAAACCTATTGGATGAAGGACAAACTGAACAAACCTATTGGATGAAGACAGACAACCTGAACAAACCTATTGGATGAAGACAAACTGAACAAAACCTATTGGATGAAGACAGACAAACTGAACAAACCTATTGGATGAAGACAAACTGAACAAACCTATTGGATGAAGACAGACAAACTGAACAAACCTATTGGATGAAGACAAACTGAACAAACCTATTGGATGAAGACAGACAAATTGAACAAACCTATTGGATGAAGACAGACAAACTGAACAAACCTATTGGATGAAGACAAACTGAACAAAACTATTGGTGAAGACAGACAAAACTGAACAAACCTATTGGATGAAGACAGACAAACTGAACAAACCTATTGGGTGAAGAAAGATAAATTGAACAAACCCTATTGGATGAAGACAGACAAACTGAACAAACCTATTGGATGAAGACAGACAAACTGAACAAAACTATTGGGTGAAGACAGACAAACTGAACAAACCTATTGGATGAAGACAGACAAACTGAACAAACCTATTGGATGAAGACAGACAAACTGAACAAACCTATTGGATGAAGACAAACTGAACAAAACTATGGGTGAAGACAGACAAACTGAACAAACCTATTGGATGAAGACAGACAAACTGAACAAAACTATTGGGTGAAGAAAGACAAATTGAACAAACCTATTGGATGAAGACAGACAAACTGAACAAACCTATTGGATGAAGACAAACTGAAACAAAACTATTGGGTGAAGACAGACAAACTGAACAAACCTATTGGATGAAGACAGACAAAACTGAACAAACCTATTGGGTGAAGAAAGATAAATTGAACAAACCTATTGGATGAAGACAGACAAACTGAACAAACCTATTGGATGAAGACAAACTGAACAAAACTATTGGGTGAAGACAGACAAACTGAACAAACCTATTGGATGAAGACAGACAAACTGAACAAACCTATTGGATGAAGACAAACCTGAACAAAACTATTGGGTGAAGACAGACAAACTGAACAAACCTATTGGATGAAGACAGACAAACTGAACAAAACTATTGGGTGAAGAAAGACAAATTGAACAAAACTATTGGGTGAAGAAAGACTTGACGTTCGAAGAGGAATCATATACTGAAGACCAAAAATCACTCAAACACTATCAAAAGGCCTCCGGGAAAATCATGTCTTCACAAGCGACAGGTATACCCGAGATTATGCAAAAGTGGCCTAACTAACACGGGTACCCAGAGACCTGTTTGGTAGAAAGGGCGGGAGCAGGCTGGGACTGAACCATGGGCCTTGCAGATGTGATACCAGTGCCCTACCACTGAGCTATGCCCTATGGTAGAGTCTTGGTAGGTCAGAATGAAAGTACAGAATAAAATGACAGGACTTGCAAAAAGTTAAAAAAGAATAAAGTCTTCTGGAAGCATTTTAAACATTACAGAGCTGTTTGAACAAATATCTAGCAGTAATTTTAGTCTTCTGGAAGTGTTTTAAACCTTATAAATGTTGGCAGAGCAAAGACCTGCCAGTAATTTTAGTCTTCTGGAAGCGTTTTAAACCTTATAAATGTTGGCAGAGTAAAGACCTGCCAGTAATTTTAGTCTTCTGGAAGCGTTTTAAACCTTATAAATGTTGGCAGAGCAAAGACCTGCCAGTAATTTTAGTCTTCTGGAAGCGTTTTAAAACCTTATAAATGTTGGCAGAGCAAAGACCTGCCAGTAATTTTAGTCTTCTGGCATTTATGTAATGGAGGAAAAATGGTAAAAAGGTTCTGAGGTTCTCAACAATAACATTCTTGGTAATTTCAAAAAATATGAATTTTTAAATTTAAAATTAATTTTCGAACACTTACCTGTATAACTTAATTCAGCCGATCACATCTGTGTTGGAGCCGACACAGATGTGATCGGCTGAATTAAGTTATACAGGTTAAGTGTGAGACAAATATCTATTTACCCAGATATAAAAGAGATAACTATCATAGAGAAACAGAGCTAAAACATGAAATATACAGATAGCAATTACGTTGGTTTGTAAATAGCGATGAATATCACAGCTATCATGAATTGAAGATAATATACAGAGCAGCGTCTAACCACTT
>NC_090765.1:50731865-50754365 GCF_036898095.1 Palaemon carinicauda | reverse complement strand
CTGAACAGTATTCCAAGATCAACATCTCTCAAGAAAAACTGGACGAAGCGGTGACCGCTCTGTACAGTATTCCAAGATCAACATCTCCCAAGAAAAACTGGACGAAGCGGTGACCGCTCTGTACAGTATTCCAAGATCAACATCTCCCAAGAAAAACTGGACGAAGCGGTGACCGCTCTGTACAGTATTCCAAGATCAACATCTCTCAAGAAAAACTGGACGAAGCGGTGACCGCTCTGTACAGTATTCCAAGATCAACATCTCCCAAGAAAAACTGGACGAAGCGGTGACCGCTCTGTACAGTATTCCAAGATCAACATCTCCCAAGAAAAACTGGACGAAGCGGTGACCGCTCTGTACAGTATTCCAAGATCAACATCTCCCAAGAAAAACTTGACGAAGCGGTGACCGCTCTGTACAGTATTCCAAGATCAACATCTCTCAAGAAAAACTGGACGAAGCGGTGACCGCTCTGTACAGTATTCCAAGATCAACATCTCCCAAGAAAAACTGGACGAAGCGGTGACCGCTCTGTACAGTATTCCAAGATCAACATCTCCCAAGAAAAACTGGACGAAGCGGTGACCGCTCTGTACAGTATTCCAAGATCAACATCTCCCAAGAAAAACTGGACGAAGCGGTGACCGCTCTGTACAGTATTCCAAGATCAACATCTCCCAAGAAAAACTGGACGAAGCGGTGACCGCTCTGTACAGTATTCCAAGATCAACATCTCTCAAGAAAAACTGGACGAAGCGGTGACCGCTCTGTACAGTATTCCAAGATCAACATCTCCCAAGAAAAAACTGGACGAAGCGGTGACCGCTCTGTACAGTATTCCAAGATCAACATCTCCCAAGAAAAACTGGACGAAGCGGTGACCGCTCTGTACAGTATTCCAAGATCAACATCTCCCAAGAAAAACTGGACGAAGCGGTGACCGCTCTGTACAGTATTCCAAGATCAACATCTCCCAAGAAAAACTGGACGAAGCGGTGACCGCTCTGTACAGTATTCCAAGATCAACATCTCTCAAGAAAAACTGGACGAAGCGGTGACCGCTCTGTACAGTATTCCAAGATCAACATCTCTCAAGAAAAACTGGACGAAGCGGTGACCGCTCTGTACAGTATTCCAAGATCAACATCTCTCAAGAAAAACTGGACGAAGCGGTGACCGCTCTGTACAGTATTCCAAGATCAACATCTCTCAAGAAAAACTGGACGAAGCGGTGACCGCTCTGTACAGTATTCCAAGATCAACATCTCCCAAGAAAAACTGGACGAAGCGGTGACCGCTCTGTACAGTATTCCAAGATCAACATCTCTCAAGAAAAACTGGACGAAGCGGTGACCGCTCTGTACAGTATTCCAAGATCAACATCTCCCAAGAAAAACTGGACGAAGCGGTGACCGCTCTGTACAGTATTCCAAGATCAACATCTCTCAAGAAAAACTGGACGAAGCGGTGACCGCTCTGTACAGTATTCCAAGATCAACATCTCCCAAGAAAAACTGGACGAAGCGGTGACCGCTCTGTACAGTATTCCAAGATCAACATCTCCCAAGAAAAACTGGACGAAGCGGTGACCGCTCTGTACAGTATTCCAAGATCAACATCTCCCAAGAAAAACTGGACGAAGCGGTGACCGCTCTGTACAGTATTCCAAGATCAACATCTCTCAAGAAAAACTGGACGAAGCGGTGACCGCTCTGTACAGTATTCCAAGATCAACATCTCTCAAGAAAAACTGGACGAAGCGGTGACCGCTCTGTACAGTATTCCAAGATCAACATCTCTCAAGAAAAACTGGACGAAGCGGTGACCGCTCTGTACAGTATTCCAAGATCAACATCTCCCAAGAAAAACTTGACGAAGCGGTGACCGCTCTGTACAGTATTCCAAGATCAACATCTCTCAAGAAAAACTGGACGAAGCGGTGACCGCTCTGTACAGTATTCCAAGATCAACATCTCTCAAGAAAAACTGGACGAAGCGGTGACCGCTCTGTACAGTATTCCAAGATCAACATCTCCCAAGAAAAACTTGACGAAGCGGTGACCGCTCTGTACAGTATTCCAAGATCAACATCTCTCAAGAAAAACTGGACGAAGCGGTGACCGCTCTGTACAGTATTCCAAGATCAACATCTCTCAAGAAAAACTGGACGAAGCGGTGACCGCTCTGTACAGTATTCCAAGATCAACATCTCCCAAGAAAAACTTGACGAAGCGGTGACCGCTCTGTACAGTATTCCAAGATCAACATCTCTCAAGAAAAACTGGACGAAGCGGTGACCGCTCTGTACAGTATTCCAAGATCAACATCTCTCAAGAAAAACTGGACGAAGCGGTGACCGCTCTGTACAGTATTCCAAGATCAACCTCCCTGTAACAAAAACATGGTCGAAGTGGCGGCTATCTATTTCCTTACGAAGTATTTCAACGATTGTTGAAAAATTTCCTGGTTAGCCATCTTTTTATACGTTTCATCTCAATGATGACCTTGGGTTTGTCTAATATTCCCATTACAATTAAAATCCTTATTCTGTACAATATCACATTATTATTATTATTATTATTATTATTATTATTATTATTATTATTACTTGATAAGCTAAAACCCTGGTTGGAAAATCTGGATGATAGAAGGACAGGGGCTCCAACAGGGAAAACAGCCCAGTGAGGAAAGGAAACAATTTTAAGAACAGTAACATCAAAATAAATATTTCCTATATAAACTATAAAAACTTTCACAAAACAGGAGGAAGAGAAATAAGATAGAATAGTTTGCCCGAGTGTACCCTCAAGCAAGAGAACTCTAACCCCAGACAGTGGAAGACCATGGCACAGAGGTTATGGCACTACGCAAGACTAGAGCTTTTGCATCGTTATTCTGTTCATCTGCCTCAAAAGGCCCACAATGTAACACTTCGTAATACGAGAGAACCTTCTTTATAACGCTAGTGTACGCGACCCTTCAAAAATGACAGCTAAATATATAGATAGATATGCGCACACACGCACATACACAGATTCAACCCTTCACAACCCCTACCCCTTTCCCTCTCTGAGTACCTCCTTTCACCAGAGTATGACTACTCCTCTTTATATTTATAGGGGGGATTGTAATCAATGAAATCATTTCCCGGGTTAGTATTCTGTGTATTGACGCGATTTTCGTAAAACTTGAAAGGTGGCCCGTACTTCACATTATACGTTAATGAAAAAGTTATAAATCTATTCAACTTTGGTTACTGGACTTTAACAAAACTCTAAACATCATACAGTTGCTTTTTTGAAGGAGTAATCGAGAGGTGGATTCACTGCACTCGGTTATCATTCTCGTCCTGTTATTATTATTATTATTATTATTATTACCTCCGCCAGGGGAAGAGCGCATTTGATTTGTTTTCAACAAAAAAATATAATGTACCGAGACTAAAAGGCAGAAATAAGTACATGAATAAAGCAGTATGTAGTTGGTATACGTAGCAAAGACCAGACCGAGAAGACCGTATAAAAACCATCAACAACAACAAAACGATTATACAAAATCCCTTGAATAAGATGAAAAACTAAAATCAAGATCAGGGCGAGAGTGACAAATTGGTGTGGCCGTATGCGAACCAACAGGTGGTCAGGACGGAAAAAAAAGTGAAGAAATCTTGTACGTTTGAGACCGAGAGTTGAGTATAGCCTCAAATGCCTTTGACGATTGAAGTAATACTTATTCGATGGGCACTTTGGGTGGTTGGGATATTTACCTCGGCCAACGGAGTTGGAAGGAGGTTATGTTTTTACTCCTGTTTAGGTTTGTGTGTACAGTATGTGTGTTTTGTTTGTGAACCGCTTCCAGGCCACAATTTTAATCGTAATGAAACCTGAGAGGATTAACTGTTATGCAAAAAGCTGGAAAAGATTAAATTTTGGAAGGTCAAGGTCAAAGGTCAAGGTCACAGTCAAACAAAATGTCCAATTCCCGTAATCAGCCATACGTTTGGACATCGTAGTCACAGAGACTTCAAACTTAGTTCATATTTAAGTGTAAGAAAATCCACATAAATCAATATACGTCAAGGACAAAGATCAAGGTCAAGGTCGAGAAATCCGCAACGGAGGTCTGCACTCACTGAGTGCCCATCTAGTTTTCAATAGACTGAGTCAAATCAAAGACCAAAATGCGTCAACAAGTTTTCTCCATTTCTACGCAAATCAACATATATAAAAACTTTATTGCAGGATTTAAATGTAAAAATGGTAATGTATAGTAATTGTGAGCTCCTAAAATAAAGTTTTCATTTTCTTTATCAAACTACCAATGACAAAAATGTACACACTTTCATTAATTATCAATAGAATTATCAAATCAAGAACGTGTCTATAAAAACACGTCTCCCTAACAAAATGCAACATTTGAAAATCCACTTTGAAAAGATTACCTTTCAATTCAAAATGATTATCAAAATCTAGTATATGAAAACAAATCTCAAACAAACACACCAAGACAGTTAATGTCGATCTGTTCTCGTACCCATACAATCGAACAAAAATGATTCCATTCGTGTAATATTCAGCCACCCGTTGAGATGCTACTTCTAGAAAGTTATCAGGTTCTTTTACTGGCCAGATAGCCCTTCATTGGATACCTCTCTGGTTACGGCTCATTTTTTTTCTTTGCCTACACATACATCGAACAGCCTTGCCTACTCTTTACATCTTCTTCCTCATACACCTGACAACACTAATATAACAGAAAGATTCTTCTTCACTCAAGGGGGTTAACTACTGTACTGTAATTGTTCAGTGGCTTCTTTCTTCTTGGTAAGGGTAGAAGAGACTCTTTAGCTATGGTAAGCAGCTCTTCTAGGAGAAGAACACCCCAAAGTCAACCACTGTTCTCTAATCTTGGGTAGTGCCATATCCTCTGTACCATGGTCTGCCACTGTTTTGGGTTCGAGTTATCTTACTTGAGGGTACACTCAAGAACACTACTCTGGCTCTTTTTCCCTTTTGGTGCCTAGGGCTTGTAGCATCCTGCTTTTCAAACTAGGGCCGCATCTTAGCTAATAATAATAATAATAATAATAATAATAATAATAATAATAATAATAATAATAATAATAATCTATAAAGTATACCATTCAATATTGACTGTAAAAATTTGACGTGCAAGGCTTTGATAATGCTTACATCTTTTTCTTTAATTGCAAAACATCATTCATTTCCAGTACACGTTATTCTTGATACCAAAAATAGGGAAAATGCTTCTTTCTCTATTTACCATACCTCTCATAATTCATTCAAAATAAAGTAAATATCTAACCAATTTATGCAAAGTACCCTTCAAAGTTCATAGTCTTCTCAACATAAGTAGGGTACACTTTCCTTCCAAACGTAATATTTTCTTTTATTTCGTGCTAAGCTGTTACACAAACTCCGAAAGAAAAAAGAGAGATTTAAGTCTTTTTTTCTCTCTTCAACCCATCTCATTTAAAGGCCATTACTTTTATACCCAAAGTACCCACCTCTTAGTAAACTAAATCGCTTTTATCCAAGAGAGTCACAGACAGACTGGATATTACATGCAATTATGGTGCAACAAACTTTGCTTATGACTGAAGATATTTACTGAAATAAATAACTATAGTCCATTTCATTTAGCGATGCATATTTGCACCGACTCGCAGCGGTGCCCTTTTAGCTCGGAAAAGTTTCCAGATCGCTGATTGGTTGGACGAGATAATTCCAACCAATCAGCGATCAAGAAACTATTCCGAGCTAAAAGGGCACCGCTGCGAGTCGGTGCAAACATGCATCGCTAAAAGAAATGGACTATAGAGGGGCACTCGATAGGGCGCAAACCTCTCGGCAGCTTATTTCTCGACCTTTCAAGTTAACATGTATTAACTGGCGTGGATTTTTCATAAACTTAAAATCCAAGTTTGAAGTCTTTGTGACAACGATGTCAGAACTTATGGATGAATACGTGAATTGGACATTTTGCTTAACCGTGACCTTGACCTTCCAAAATTTAATCATTTCCAGCTTAATATATAACAGTTAATCCCTACATGTTTCATTACTCTACAATTAAAATTGTGGCCAAGAAGCTGTTCACAAACAAACAGGGGTGAAAACATAACCTCCTTCCAACTTCGTTGGCGGAGATAACAACCTCTCCTATAACAATACTAAATAGGATGGATATGAAAGCTTTAATTCATTCTCATGTCTATTAATAACTAATGTATTAATGTAGAGATGGGGAAAACTTGACAACTTGTGTATTGCAAAGTTACATCACAACACGACGCTTGAAGGTCGGGTTTGCAATCATTCAAGGAATATGTAACACAGTTCTGTAACTTGTTTAAAAGGTAAATATGTCTGGTTTCAAGTTCATATAGAATAGAATGCTCACCAGAACGTCAGCCGGGCAAACCCCCAACCTGTGGTGACCAAGTACAAGCAGTGGCCTCCCCAGTAAACAGCTTTAAACTCAGGATCACGAGCTGGATAGGTTCTGCTGCCATGAGAAAGATAGGCGAACACGTTACCACTGTACTTTAGTAAGCAATTTAAAAAAAAAAATAATTACATCATACCATGGAATCTGTGAGCAACATTATGCTCGAGGTCAAATTATGTCTTAATACTGAAACAAGATTGAAAATAACAAATGACTATGAATTAAATTATGGTTATCCGAGAAACCAAAATACGATTCATACTAATGTGAAAATATTTAATAGATCCAAGGATGCTTTTATATTCATTGTAGCATTAGGTGTCTACGATTTCAGAATGAACGACATAAGACCCCTTCATGTAAAAGATATGAATGAATACTACGTAAACACAAACTCAAAACATTAATAGCGACAAATCAAAATCATCTATTACCCACAAGTAATTATTAATCGGATTTCCTCACTATCTTTATGTGGTTTTATGATTGATGTACTTCCGTACAAATATCTTCAAGTGTTCTAACATAAAATTCATCTATTTCTTATCTTTGAAGGGCTTTCATTACTGCTGAAGTTTTGACAGAATCGAAAGCTTTCTCATATTCTATACCATACATACTGGTTTTGTGTATACTGTTGATTTTTCCCATTAGTTGGTTAATTACATGGATATAGTTAGTTGTTGAATACCCGCTTCTAAGACCAACTCTCTCGGTACGTCATTCCTTCCTTGCTATATCGTAACTATAAATAAAATTATAAATGAATACCAGGTAACCGAGAAGAGAATGTTGTAATCGACCTTGACAGGAAATAGAGTCTTTAGGTATATGACAGCTACGCGATGTCAGTAAATATAAGAGCCAATCAGAACACACGAAAGAGGTAACAGAGGCAATAACAATAAAGTGAGCTACATAATTATTCTGAGAGACGAGAGAGAGGAGAGAGAGAGAGAGAGAGAGAGAGAGAGCATTTTCAAAAGATCTAATGATATACAATTTTTTAAAATATGTGAGAGAGAGAGAGAGAGAGAGAGAGAGAGAGACCACTTTCAAAAGATCTAATGATACACAATTATAAAATGAGAGAGAGAGAGAGAGAGAGAGCGAGAGAGAGAGAGAGAGAGGGGGGGGCGCTGTTTCAAAATCTACTGATACACAGTTTTAAAATATGAAAGAGAGAGAGACGGGACGAGAGAGAGAGAGAGAGGAGAAAGAGAGAGAGAGAGAGAGAGAGAAGGGGGGGCGCTGTTTCAAAATCTACTGATACACAGTTTTAAAATATGAAAGAGAGAGAGAGAGAGAGAGAGAGAGAGAGAGAGACCACTTTCAAAAGATCTAATGATACACAATTATAAAATGAGAGAGAGAGAGAGAGAGAGAGAGAGAGAGAGAAGGGGGGGGCGCTGTTTCAAAATCTACTGATACACAGTTTTTAAAATATGAAAGAGAGAGAGAGAGAGAGAGAGAGAGAGAGAGAGAGACCACTTTCAAAAGATCTAATGATACACAATTATAAAATGAGAGAGAGAGAGAGAGAGAGAGAGAGAGAGAGAGAGAAGGGGGGGCGCTGTTTCAAAATCTACTGATACACAGTTTTAAAATATGAAAGAGAGAGAGAGAGAGAGAGAGAGAGAGAGAGAGGAGTTGGTATAAGGCCCAGCTCCTTCTTCGTGTTAATGCATAAGTGACCCCGTCTGGAGGAGATCTTAGCGAGAGACGTTGTGGTAGCGAGAGGGAATTGGGCATTCTTTGTCCGGAGGGGGGAGTGGAGTGAGGGGTAGGGGGGGGGGGGGGTTTAGCAAGTAAGAAGCAGTAGCAGTGAGCAGTCCAGATCATGATATCAAGGCATGATAAAGGAGTCTTTTATGGGCTGACACGCAGTGGCTTTTAAGGTTGCTATTGAGGATAATGAGAGAGAGAGAGAGAGAGAGAGAGAGAGAGAGAGAGAGAATGCAACATGCACAGATACATTGCACAATATGGGAGAACAAGAAACAAGCAAGAGATAAATTTTATTGTTAAATTTTAATATAGTTAAGAAAAAAAATATTCTATTACGTTTAAAATATTGAAAGTGAAAGAAAACTATGTTTATTTCAATGATTTCAAAATTAAATTATTATTAGTCCTGTAATGGTGTGCCTATTTACGAAATAATTAATTAAAACACAAATAATCACAAAAATATATTTTTGATTGAGCCAACAAAATTTCTATACATTGCGATGCCAGTATTAACTATATCAAATTAATAATGGAAGGACATAACGTTTCTTGAAATATAATAAGAGTATTTTTCTCACTAAATTGATTATAATCAAGAAATAGACCACTTTCTGAAAAGAACAATCAGTCACAAGGCGGTGAAAACTACATTACCATTGCTTAATAAATGACCAAGTTTGATGTATGAGAGAAGTCTAAGTCAATAAAGTGAATGTAAATGTATTTGTTTTTTCAATTGCATACAAGAGAAAAACAGAGCAAGAAATCATAAGCCTAAACGAAGGAGAGACATACAGTAGGCCTATAACTGAAAAACAAATAATATAGCAAAGCCTATCCTAAAAAAATAATACATTCACGATGCAAATTTTAAAGTAATATACAACCTAACCTAAATCAGATCTCATAATAAAAATAATCGCAGAACAAAAAAAATACATAAGAACCGACTTAGCCTCAAGACCCACTGAGTACCAAAGTCGATCTCATGCGGGAAAAAATTCCAATTCACCAACGATTTTTAGAGAGAAACGTTTAATGAAACGTCCACGGTAGTAACTAAATTAGATAAGAGGCACTTAAACCCCTTGAAAAGAAATATACCGTAACGATTAAATTGACATGTAACTAGAGGCAACTGATAGCCTAAGTGGCACTAAAGATAGACCTAAGTACGCACAGAGGAAAGAGCATTTAGGATCTTGATCGCCTGTGAAGTTGTGTGAACTTACTCTTATATCTTTCAGCGAAGAGAGGTTATTTATCTCTTGTCATCACTGGAGATTTAGTACTTATAATAAAATGGGAGTTCATATAAGGTAAGAACTGCATTAATGTCCAAGTCCTTCTCTAGACTATGAATAAATTGGACTTTTAAAAAGTCCCTCCTTACGTAAATGAAAAAAGTTTTACTCAAATAATGCTCCAGTAAATGTTCCCACCTGTGATGCACTACGTTTGGAGATCTGGTTTAGTCTCTCTCTCTCTCTCTCTCTTCTCTCTCTCTCTCTCTCTCTCTCTGTACTTGAACACTTGTTTCAAATAATAGAATAAAATGTTTATACTAAATCAAGGCCTTTCTAAATGAAAACCGATCACAAACTATTTCAATTAAGCTTTATGCAAATGAATATAATTAAATATTGTCTTAATTATTATCATTATTATTATTATTTGCTAAGCAACAACCCTAGTTGGAAAAGCAGAATGCTACAAGCCCAGGGGCCCCCAACAGGGAAAATAGCCCAGTAAGGAAAGGAAAGAAGGATAAATAGAATATTTTAAGAAGAGTAACAACATTAAAATAAATATTTCCTATATAAACTATGAAAACTGTAGCTTATCTAAAGGTCGCTCATGATTAACAGGGACAAGGGACAGGACAATGTCCTAGAGACTGACCATATATACATATGATCAGCGCTCAAGACCCCTCTCCACCAAGCTAGGATCAGGGAGGGCCAGGGAATGGCTGATGATGGCTCAGTTGACGGCTAACCATTCCTAGCTCACAAGGATAGTGAGGTTGCAGACACTACAAGAAACTACCAAGCTCGAGCGGGTCTCGAACTCCCGTCTAGTAGATTACCAGGCAGGGACGTTTCCAATATGCTACCACAACTGTAATGGCAATGTAATGGTTGAGGTGTAATGAGCGAAGACAGCAGTATCTCTCTAGTTATGAATAAAAAACTTTTCTTATAATACCAAAGATGATGATGATGATGATGATGATGATGATGATGATGATAATAATAATAATAATAATAAATGGGGATAAATAAAATGTTAGTCATTGATTGCATAGCTCTGTAATGAATTACTAAGAGATAAGCCGAGACATATGTCTTGTTTTACATTTTTTTATGTAACTGATATATTTTAACATTGTTACTGATATTAAGATATTTTATACTTTTCATATATAGTTTAGATATTTCCCGTCTTCCTCTCCGGGCTATTTTCCTTGTAGGAGCCCTTGGGCTTGTAGCATCCTGCTTTTCCAACTAGGGTTGTACCTTGGCTAATAACAACAACAACAACAACACAATTGATAATAATAATAATAATAATAATAATAATAATAATAATAATAATAATAATAATAATAGCCAAGAAATGTTTAAGAAAATAAACAATCACTCTTTATCCAAGGGCCAGTGGTGAGAGAAGTTAATCCCTGACTGGAAAACGGCAAAACGACACTTTTGAGACTATTGCCCGAAGACTATCGTTGCAATAGTGGATTTTGTATAATACACATTTGAGTAATATCAAAAACCTACTTTTCATTACATTCATGAAATGGAAATTAACATTAGAAAAGGATGGAGAGGGAGGCAGAGAACTAGATGGCGAGATAAGGTGAAAGATGATATGGAGAGAAGAGGTTTGATGGAAGAGGATGCCTTTGATAGAAGCCATTGGAGAGGACGCATCAGGCAACCGACCCCTTAATGTAGGGAAGAAGAAGAAGAAGAAGAAGAAGAAGAAGAAGAGAAGAGGAGGAGGAGGAGGAGGAGGAGGAGGAGGAGGAGGAGGAGGAGGAGGAGAATTGCAATGAAAATACGAAATAAGATGCATTATACAGGGCATTTCCTCCTCCCTCACATGCCCATGTGTTTACGTAATCCTCGATATCCTTCATCCATTGAAATTGTAATTGGATAAAGGTGTGCGCGAGGGCGCCGGCCCTCCGTAAGCCTCCTAAGCCCTTCGGAATGCCCGCCATGCTGATTGGAGCCATTGTTCGGCGCCCTTCCTTTGAGGTTGTTTTTGTTTTCGATAAATCCCGAGAAGGAGGTCGTGCAAAGGATTCCTTCTTCGTGGTTTTCATTTCATCTCCTGATTTTATAGTTTTATTTTCGTTGTATAAACAAAAGTAGGTCTAAGGTTATATAGTCTATGAATGTAAATTTTTATAACTCAGATTTATACTAATGTTATTACCTCCACCAACGAAGTTGGAAGGAGGTTATGTTTTACCACCTGTTTGTGTTTGTGTGTGTGTGTGCTGTTTGTTAGTGAACACCTTCCTGGCCACAATTTCAATCGTAGAATAATGAAACTTGTAAGGATTAACTGTTATGTAAAACGCTGGAAATGATTAAATTTTGGAAGGTCAGTGTCAAAGGTCAAGGTGACGGCAAGCAAAATGTCCAATTCCTGTAATTAGCCATAAGTTTGGACATCGTTGTCACATTAACTTCAAACTTGATTCATATTTTAGTGTATGAAAATCCACGCCAATTAATATATGTTAAGGTCAAAGGTCAAGGTCAAAGTCGAGCAAAAGGTTGAGAAATAAGGTGCCCCCGAAGGTCTGCGCCCTACTGAGTGCCCCTCTAGTTTGGTAGTGTTATTTAGTCTTACTCTTTTTTATTATACTGTGTAGTGTTATTATTATTATTATTAAATGCTAAGCTACAACCCTAGTTGGAAAAGCAGGATGCTATAAGCCCAGGGGTCCCAACAGGGAAAATAGCCCAGTGAGGAAAGGAAATAGGGAAAAATCAAATTTTTAAGAATAGTAACAACATTAAAATAAATATATCCTACATAAACTATGAAAACTTTAACAAAACAAGAGGAGAGAAACTAGATAAAACAGTGTGCCCGAGTGTACCCTCAAGCAAGAGAACTCTAACCCAAGACAGTGGAATACCACGGTACAGAGGCTATGGCACTACCCAAGTGTTGGGTATTATGATGGAGAGGGCAAAACTATTAGAATTTTGTATTAACTGAATACAAAAAATTCTCAAAATTATGAATAACCTTATGTAAAATGCAACCAACTTCACGACGGTGCCCATAGATACACATCCAGATCAGGAATAAGAAATCTAATAGCTTGCAAGTTTTTTGTCCAACAAATCAAGATGAGAGACGTCCTTTTTGACATGAAAGGGTACTGGAGTTGTCTTGTGAAAGAACAAAACCATTTAAGCTTGGACAGTGACAGACAGTGAAATATGGACAGACATGAAGATAGAGAAGATGAAGAGGTCTCGTCAAAACTGTTAGCTGAAAATGAGTTTAATGGTTGGAAAAACATAGCCATATATATAGAATTTTTTCCTCAATAGTGAATTATACTGCAATAAAAATTTGTTTTTTTTATATATTTCAAAAGGTCTTACTTAAAACCGTACATATTCATCATTATTAGCAGTATAAGCAGTTGGAAAAGCAGAATGTTAAAAGATTACCATAAGGGCTACATTAGATAATAGAAGACACAAAGAAAAAAATAGTAAAAATAAAAAAAAAAATAAACTATTTTTCAGTCTTCAAAATATTGAATAAACCAGATAGGTTTGCGATGTTTCCAAAGACGTTCTCATATTTCTTCACGGAAATTTAAACTTTTATACAATGTTTGTGTCAAGAGATGAACATTGACATATAGAAAATTCTTGAAACACGTTTTATTCTATTTCAAATGTTCGCTATTTTCTACATCTTATTCCTGTTATAATAGTGTGTATTTCTACATATGAATATATTTATTATTTTTCATAAACACAGTTGGATATATTTATGAAACAACTTAATTTCATTTGCTCATCAGGCTCCTTAAGTTCACGGTTTCACTATTCGACTCATTTACGTATGAAACCTGAATAAGGTTGAAATTTAAGTCTTATAAAAGATAATTTTTATTTTATTTTGATCTTCAAATTTTAGGTAAGTTTCTAATACTCTCTCTCTCTCTCTCTCTCTCTCTCTCTCTCTCTCTCTCTCTCTCTCTCTCTCTCTCTATTCGTTCATTCACCAATACACAACGTATGTGCCTTCAAGGTCAGTGAACTGATTGTTACTCGAGTCTCAAGTAACTGTTAACCCAACCTCTGTATATTCACTTGCTTAGCTAGTATTAATAATAATAATAATAATAAAGACATGCTTAATGGACAGTCGACAGGCTACTGAAAACACACGTGTATGACCTTGAGATAATCTTAATGGTCTCGTACTCATGTTCACTATCATTCATACGCCAATCTAATTAAAATCATAGCTTTGATTCCTTGTTAAGGCGGTGCTTATTAAGTTGGCGAAGGGAAATTTAATATCACCAGAAGTTATATTTCAGCTGTGACCTAATTGTGGAACTTCAATGACACAAACCTGGTGTAAATAATAATAATAATAATAATAATAATAATAATAATAATAATAATAATAATAACAATAATAATGTTCAAACCAACTACTGCAAAATGTTCAGAATCATAAATTATTTTGTTATTCATAAGTAGATAAACCATCGAGTTGGAGTAAGAAACAGAATTCTTCAATCAAATTTAATCTCGCATTTTTGGATCAATCAACTTCCTAATATGCATTTTCAACAGTTTCATTTCCAAGGTCAATAATCTTGTCACTATAGTCAATTTCTTTTAGCGAGGCATATTTGCACTGACCTGCAGCGATGCCCTTTTAGCTCGGAAAAGTTTCCTGATCGCTGATTGGTTAGAATTATCTCGTCCAACCAATCAGCGATCAGGAAACTTTTCCGAGCTAAAAGGGCACCGCTGCGAGTCTGTGCAAATTTGCATCGCTAAAAGAAATTGACTATAGTACAGCCGAAAGGCTACTTAGTATTGTAGTGGCCGATGTGGTAACGTCCTTGACTAGTGAACACCTGACTGGGGTTCAAGTCCCGCTCAAACTCGTTAGTTCCTTTGGTTGCCACAGCATCACCCTCCTAGTGAGCTAAGGATAGGGAGTTTTGAGAGAGCCTATAGGTCTATTTGCCGAGTCATCAATAGCCACTGACTGGCCCCCTTTGGTCCTAGCTTGGGTGGAGAGGGGGCTTGGGCGCTGATCATAAGTATGCATGGTCAGTCTCTAGGGCATTGTCCTGCTTGATAGGGCAATGTCACTGTCCCTTGCCCCTGTCATTCATGAGCGGCCTTTAAACCTTTAGATATAAGAACAATGGTCTATGCAACTCTGGATAACATGAGAGTTTTTGCCTAAAAAAAAAAAAAAAAAAAAAAAAAAAAAAAACGCATCCCAACGTGTTTAAATCACCTAGAACGCTCTAGAACCATTAGATAGAAAAGCGAATCTACCAATCAGCTTAACCAGTTAATAAAAAAGGAGATTTATCCAGTGAATGCTTTTCTTTAATGTAATAATAAGTGACTGTTACATCATCTGGGAACATCAAAGTCGTATCATTCCACTTGAGATATTCCGTTTTAGACTAATTTTTTCTCGTTTTTTTTTTCTCGCACTGAACCGCTCTCTTTTTGGGCCCTTGATTTAGAATTATTTTTTCAAGTAGGCAGAGGAAGGGACAGAGAGACGATCTGAACGGATGCAAGCACCCTTATTATTAAAAAAAAAAAAAATTGAGGGACCCTATTCAAAAAAAAAAAAAAAAAAAAAAAAAAAAAAAAAGACTTAATGGTTAGTAACATTTGAATTTTCTAATAAGATAAATACTAATGATATAAAACTCCATTCACATATTATCAATAACATTTATAAACTTCTAGGCAGAAGAGAAGTGAACTTATCGCATATTTTCATAACAATCAGAACCTCAGAAAAGAAAACATAGCACGGATGGTCACCATCAATATTTCCATGACGTCACCAACATTCTTCTCACAAAAGCAGCAGTTATGACAATGATGGCGCCCCCATTATCTCGCAATGAAGATTGAATACAGCGGAGAATCAGGTTCAAGGTCAGATTACACGAATGCAAAGTTAAAAAAAAAAAAAAAAAAAAAAAAAAAAAAACTTCCCCAGAGGTCAAACGGAGACCATCCCATTCACAACGATTCAGTTTTATCAAATTGAAATCGTGTCTGAATTCCAATGCTATTTCGGGTAATTTCTAATGTTAGACAGTATCTTCCAGGGTACGTTTTACGCTTCTTGAAGATAAATGTACTTTTATGTGAATAAAATAATGGCTAAACCACAATTTACATTACTCTTGCTAATACTTAACTTTCCAAATTATTCCTTACCATGGTTAGTTAGCTAACTGCCTTCACTATCCTTTCACCCATCTTTCTTACAAGCTAAAAAAATGTTTGACTCGTATCAAAAGATTATATTCAATTCCCTATCCATACTTGGGCCTGTATTCTTTCTCTAAAGAAATCTTAATTAATTCCCTTTGGATATAAGACAGTAATTTATTATTAAAGTGGGGAGATTATCAAGCCCAGCGAATCAAACTCAACTCTTACTGGACTGACCCTAGTAAATTCGGGAACGAATCATTAAACATAAGTGATTAAAAACCAGTTTGATAAAAAAAGGCTACAAATAAAAATTAAAGTTTTATTCGTTAAACCTCTGCTTCTTAAAAGCGTTAAAATCTTTAAAACAGAGAAACTCCCAGAATACAGAAAAAAACTAGATAGTCGGTACATTTGGTCTTAAATCACAAATCCAATCCAGGATATTCAATTTCACTTATCTTTTCCTAATTCGCCACTGAGAATCTTTTTTATTTATTCGCATTTTATGGATTTAACATGAAAAGAGAAAAATAGTTTTAGATCCTTTATATGTTTCTATCCTATCTGCGCTTTCAAAAAAGTAACCCTAAGTTTTTTCCTACTTGCACTTTCAAAACAATTAGTAACCTCAATTGTCTTAATTCTACTTGCACTTTCAAAACAATTGGTAACCTCAATTGTCTTAATTCTACTTGCACTTTCAAAACAATTGGTAACCTCAATTGTCTTAATTCTACTTGCACTTTCAAAACAACTAGTAATCTTATTTTTCAATCTTACCTGCACTATCAAAACAAATAGTAAAATCATTTTTTAATCCTACCTGCACTTTCAAAACAATTACTAGCCTTGTTTTAATCCTACCTGTATTTTCAAAATAATCAATAACCTTAACTTTTTTAATCCTACCTGCACGTTCAAAACAACTAATACCCTTATTTTTCTAATTCTACATGCACTTTCAAAACAATTAGTAAATTTTTTTTTAATCCTACCTGCACTTTAAAAAATTAGTAACCTTGATTGTTTTTTATCATGCGTCCACTTTCAAAACAATCAGTAAACAATCACAATATGACTTTCGATACTTTAATAGTATGTACTTAGAATTGTTGTGCTTAATTCACATACTTTCTAAATACTACAATAGCAAACGCGTAATCATTACACCTTCACAACGAGGAGAATACATATAGCACACGCATGTTTGCCTAACTACAAACCACGTACAACCACCACCTTACAAAAGCCATCAAAAGAAAGGCTTAATGAAGGACCCCACCCACTAATTAAGTCATTCCTCCTCCTACGCCCGTGCACGCCCTCTTTTCTACAAGAAGAAGACATGAATAGTATTTAAGGGTGGGTAGTGGGGGCTACCCAACCTCCTACAAGAAAGAGGAGAGACTAAAAGAATACTGGGAGTTTTAGATGGGTACCGAAGTGATTCACTCAAAACGCGTTTTGTTTCTTCTTCTTTATCGGAGTTGAAAAGAGGGAGGGGCTTAGATGGTCTTTATGCTTCACGCTCTGGCCATCTTCCTGAGGTAATGCAGATTCTTGGGGTTTTGATACCTTGGGAATATTGTGGCATACAAAATCTCAAGGGTTTGAGTTAAACTGAAAGGAATTTATAAGGTAAAATTGTCTTGAAAGGAAAGAGCTTAAATGGATGACGATGCACCATATTAGTAGTAGAGAGGAATGGAGAGGGAGGACCTTTACAACGGCTCTATTAAATTGATGATCCACCACAGTAGTAGTAGTAGTGGGGAGGGGTGTAAGGTGAGGTCCTTTACAACAGCTCCATTAAATAAAAGCCATTTTATACCCTGTTGGACCCATAACAATCAATGCTAATTGAATGCTTGTAATAATCCTGTCAAAAACCGAAAGAACTAGAGGGGCACTCAGTAGAGCACAGACCTCCGCCGTGGCAGCTTATTTTTCGACCTTGACCTCTACTTTAACATGTATTAATTGGCGTGGATTTTCATGCGCTAAAATATGAACCAAGTTTGAAGTCTCTGTGACAACGATGTCTAAACTTATGGCTGATTACGTGAATTGGATATTTTGCTTGACCGTAACCTTGACCTCTGACCTTGACCTTCCAAAATTTAAACATTTCTAGCTTTTTACCTAACAGTTAATCCCTGTAAGTTTCATTACTCTACGATTAAAATTGTGGCCATAAAGCTCTTCACAAACAAACAAACCCAAAAGCAGGGGGTAAAAACATAACCTCCTTCCAACTTCGCTGACGAAGGTAATAAGAAAACGTATAATATTTTCCCTAGTGGGTCTTAAGCAGCTTATACTAAACAGCTGACTGTAACGTCAGGACACAAGACATTACTTGTGGAACTTGCCTTTAGTTAAGGCTATAAAAACCTCTTTGCTAACCTAACTCCAAACACGAAGATACACCTCGATCTAATTTTGCATTGGTAACGTTTATGAAAATAGGATAATGATAAATAATTAATACATAAAACATCAAGCACAATATAGGTAAAATACTACTAAATAAGATACATTGATAAATAATTAGAAATAAAAATAGTATTGATACACTGAATAAGTAAAATACTCCAAATCAAGACTTAGATAAGACCAATAGATAGATATTATTATCATTATTATTATTATTATCATTATTATTATTATTATTATTATCATTATTATCATTATTATTATTATTAGCTAAGCTTCACCCCTAGATTGAAAAGCAGGATGCTATAAACCAAAGGGCTCCAACAGGAAAAAATATCCCATTGAGAATAGGAAATAAGGAAATAAATAACCTACAAGAGAAGTAATGAACAATTAAAACAGGATATTTTAAGAACAGCAACATTAAAATAGATCCTTCAAAAAACAGTAAACTATAAAAAAGAAACTTAATGCTTCAATAAACCGAACAAAGATAGAATACAAGAGAGTTTCTTCACAGCCCTACTTCTCTTGACGCTTTTATTAAGGTGAACATGACATTAAAATCCTGGATGATGAACGACGTTTCTCGAAGAATGCTTGGAAGTAAATGCCACTGACAAAGAGCAAAATGTAAAGACACTAAAAATTCTATTTCCTATTCATTTATTCTTTTAACATAGAGGTGACCTTCGAGAAAAACACGACTAGGAACATTTATGTTTTGGAATATAAAATCTAGTCACTAAAAGTTCAATTTCTTATTAATTTATTCTAAAAAAAAAAAAAAAAAAAAAAAAAAAAAAAAAAAAAAAAAAAAAAAAAAAAAAAAAAAAAAAAACATGACTAGGACCATTTATGTGTTTTGGAATATAAAATGTAGTCACTAATAATTCAATTTCCTATTCATTTATTCTTTTAACAAAATTTACTCTTTTAACAATTTTTTTTTTAAACATAGAGGTGACCTTCGAGAAAAACACGACTAGGAACAATTATGTTTTGGAATATAAAATCTAGTCACTAAAAATTCAATTTCATATTCATTTATTCTTTTAATTTCTTTTTTACATGGAGGTGACCTTTGAGAAAAAACACGACTAGGAACATTTATGTGTTTTGGAATATAAAATGTAGTCACTAAAAATTCAATTTCCTATTCATTTATGCTTTAAGAATTTTTTTTTTTTTACATAGAGGTGATCTTTGTGAAAAAAATACGACTAGGAACATTTATGTTTTGAAATATAAAATCTACTATCACGAAATCTTAACCTTAACATGTATTAATTGGTTGGATTTTTATACACTCAAATATGAACCAAGTTTGAAGTCTCTGTGACAACGATGTCCACACCTATGACTGATTACCTGAATTCGACATTTTGCTTGGCCAAGATCTTGACCTTTGACCTTGACCTTCCCAAATTTAATAACTTCCAGCTTTTTACATAATAGTTAATCTTTGTAAATTTCATTACTCTATGATTAAAATTGTTACCAGAAAGCTGTTCATAAACAAACACACAAACCAGGGGTAAATCATAACCACCTTCAAACTTCGTTGGCGGAGGTAATTATTATCATTATTAATTGCTAAGCTACAACCCTAATTGGGAAAGCAGGATGCTATAAGCCCGGGGGCCCCAACGGGGAAAATAGCCCAGTAAGGAAAGGAAACAAGGAAAAATAAATATTTTAAGAACAGTAACAACTTTAAAATATACATTTCCTTTATAAAAACTTTAACAAAACAAGAGGAAGAGAAATTAATAAAATAGTGCGCCCAACTGTACCCTCAAGCAAGAGCAAATAGTCAAAGTCATCCAGTAGCAGCTCAGGGCAAAAGTAATACTTGAACCAATTATATATAATTCAGGTTACTGTGTAGCAAGCAATTAATTTTCGATGAAACTACCCTAGAGCTCATTAGCTAATCAAGGGTACTCCATGTTCTTCATGACAACCCTCTATCTCTCTCTCTCTCTCTCTCTCTCTCTCTCTCTCTCTCCTCTCTCTCTCTCTCTCTCTCTCCATGTTCTACAACAGTTACAGTTAAAAGACAATGAAATAAATTATTTTAATATCAATTTCCTTTGAACATAAATTTGCATAATTTATTAGCATCTCTCTCTCTCTCTCTCTCTCTCTCTCTCTCTCTCTCCTCTCTCTCTCTCTCTCCTCTCTCTCTCTCTCTCTCTCTCACCACGCTATGTTCTACAGCAAATACAGTTAAAAGACAATGAAATAAATCATTATTTTAATATTAATTTCTTTTGAACATAATTTTGCAGTTTTTTTTGGCTGACTCTCTCTCTCTCCTCTCTCTCTCTCTCTCTCTCTCTCTCTCTCTCTCTCTCTCTCTCTCTCTCTCTCTCAAATACAACGCCATGTTCTCCAATAATTACAGTTAAAAGACATTGAAATAAATTATTATTTTAATATCAACTTTTGAATATAATTTTAACATTCAATTTTTAGCATACTCTCTCTCTCTCTCTCTCTCTCTCTCTCTCTCTCTCTCTCTCTCTCTCTCTCTCTCTCTCTCTCTCTCTCAAACACCACCACCACCCCATGTTCTACAGCAATTACTGTTAAAAGACAATAAAATAAAGCATCATTTTAACATCAATTTCTTTTAAAAGTCAATTTCTTTGGTACCATCACATGCTGTGACTTCGGTAATCTACGGCAGGGGTTCAATAGCTTATAGCTCCTCTGTACCCAATGGGCATTTATATAAATTCCTATGTACCCATTAAATTGATGAAAAACAGAAACAATGAAATTGATATTGATATAATTTTATCATTAAATCTCATTGCAGATTACTGGCTATTCTCTCAGATCCAATGTACCCCCTGGAGAGTAAAAATGTACCACAGAGGGTACGTGTCCCCAAGGAAAAACTGTACCACTTGGGGTACATGTACCCCAGGTTAGGAACCCCTGAACGTCACCAGAAAACATACCCCCGGTTAATCATTAACCAAGTCCATTTTGCAAACACTTTCGTTCAGTTTTATGAAGTTTTATAGATGTATAAAGGAGCAGATGATCAAATGCAGACATTCATGTTTAAAAAAATTTAGTGCGGCTTTTATGAGTTTTTTTTTTTTTTTTTTTTTTTTTATCTGGAAGTGAACGAGAAGGAATTGGATGGCATTTATTCGTCAGTTTTCTTTCATACATTACAACAGACGAAATAAAAACTTTATAAGAATTTCGAACAAACTTTATGAAAATTTCGAACAGACAAACTTTGGGGCAATTTCAGAGACAAACTTTATGACAATTTCAAACACAACCAATTTTATGGGAATTTATAAAACATAAACTTTACGAGACTTTCAAACAGACAAAATTTATGAAAATTTCAAATACAATGAAACTGCATGAAACTTTCAAACACGGTCAAACTTTATGAGACTTTCAAATACAGACAAAACCTATAAGTTTCAAATACAAATAAGTTTCATAAGACTTTTAAACAAAGACAAATTTTATAAGACTTTCGAACACAGACAAACTTTCTATGCACTTCAATCATAAAATGCTCACATATAATAAATTTTTGAACACAGACAAACTTCCTATGCACTTCAATCATAAAATGCTCACATATAATAAATAACTAATTTACATATCATATATACGAAAAATCACATTGACATATAATAATTTCAAAGTAAAAATGTAAATGTTGCAATGATGGAGACGTCTACTCCGATGAATAATAATGTACTTGAATGATTGCATCCAGAGACACTTGAATCCAAATACATAAATAATGCATTTGTAAATTGAGAGATATCCAGAAATGCATATATGATGCAGTAATATACTGCGAATGTTTTACTTGAACAGATAACATGTCTCTCTTCACAGTTTACGATATATCTATTTTAACGTTGTTACTGATTATAAGTTATTTTATATTCAAAATTCATTACTTCTCATTTAGTTTATTTCCTTATTTATTTCCCTCGTTGTTCTAATTTCCCTTGCTAGAAGTCTTGGGCTTATAGTATCCTTGTCATCAAACTAAAATTGTAGCTTAGTTAATAATAATAATAATAATAATAATAATAATAATAATAATAATAATAATAATAATAATAATAATAACTGTAGTTACTGTACGTATATATACTTATACATTTATACAGTGTAAAGTGTATTCATATATATATATAAATATATATATATATAAATATATACATATATATATATATATATATATATATATATATAATATATATATATATATATATATATATATATATATATATATATATATATATATATATATATATATATATATATATATATATATATATACTGTATATATATAAACACATACATA
>NC_090765.1:50715748-50720748 GCF_036898095.1 Palaemon carinicauda | reverse complement strand
GTAGAAGAGAGACTTTTGTTATGGTACTCAGCTTTTTTATGAGAAGGACACTCCAAAATCAAACCATTGTTCTCTAGTCTTGAGTAGTGCCATAGCCTCTGTACCATGGTGTTCCACTTTCTTGGGCGGTAGAATTCTCGTGCTTGAGGGTACACTCGGGCATACTATTCTATCTTATTTCTCTTCCGCTTATTTTGTTAAAGTTTTTATTGTTTATATATGAAATATTCATTTTAATGTTGTTACTGTTCTTAAATATTTTATTTTAATTGTTAATTACTTTTCTTATTTCCTTGTTTCCCTTTTCCTCACGGGGCTATTTTCCCGTTGGAGCTTAGCAAGTAATAATAATAATAATAATAATAATAATGATAATAATAATAATAATAATAATAATAATAATAATAATAATAATAATCAGCAAGTTCCATATCTTAGTGCTGGGAATGCATTCGTTTGATTAGATAAAAGAAAGACATACATACATATATATATATATATATATATATATATATATATATATATATATATATATATATATATATATATACAGTATGTATATATATATATATATATATATATATATATATATATATATATATATACAGTATATATATATATATATATATATATATATATATATATATATATATATATATATATATATATATATATATATATTTTACTGTTTAGCGTACCCTTAAAATTGAAGATGAAAAATCGAAACAATGAAATCGATGTTATGATATAATTTTATCCTTCAATCTCAATGCAGAATATATCATGTATTGCACAGTCTCTCACATCCAATGTACCCCGTGAAGAGTAAAAATGTAAAAATGTACCACTGAAGCAGGAATTAAATTTTAAATGTAAATTACCTTAGTTTGAGGTAATTTGCATGGTTTCGAGGTAATTTTCAAACTAATATATTTAAGGGAATTTTGGTTTTACTAGCTTCAAATTTAAGGAAATTTCAAAAGTTTGAAGGTAATCTAAGGTAAAAAGCAGCAGTATTTAAGGTAATTTACACATGCTCAAGTCTAAACCCTGCACCGGAGGTATATGTATCCAGTGGTACATGTAACCCTAGGTTGGGAAAACCTGCTCTATAAGAATAGATGCGGGTTCCACATCTGTGAGGTTATTTTTAAAATTCTGGAAATTATTATCTGGATTTTTACTTGTCTTCACAAATGATAAATGTGCCGTTAAGGAACACTTGTTTCAAATTTTATTAATGTTATAGATTAAATAACGTTTGATATGCATAATGTTCTCTTTGGTTAGATATTTTTATTTTATCAATTCCCTTTTTTTTTGAAACTTTTTTTTGAAACTTTTTTTTCTTCCGTTCACCAATATCTATTGAAGATCTAATTATTGAAGTCATTTCAAAATTAATAATGCCAAGAAATTTATGAATATTTTAAATACATTTTCTAAGTAAATTATCTCCATATTATTTGATAATTTTTCTAAAGAAATTATCTCCGTAATGAATAGATAATCTTGGTAATATTCAATACATTTTCTAAGTAAATTAACCCTAAATATTCAGTACATTTTTAAAGTGAATTATCTCCTTTGTAATATTCAATACATTTTCTAAGTAAATTTTCTCCTTATTAATATTCAATACATTTTCTAAGTAAATTTTCTCCTTTATTAATATTCAATACATTTTCTAAGTAAATTATCTCCTTTGTAATATTCAATACATTTTCTAAGTAAATTATCTCCTTTGTAATATACAATACATTTTCTAAGTAAATTTTCTCCTTTGTAATATTGAATACATTTTCTAAGTAAATTTTCTCCTTTGTAATATTCAATACATTTTCTAAGTAAATTTTCTCCTTTGTAATATTGAATACATTTTCTAAGTAAATTTTCTCCTTTGTAATATTAAATACATTTTCTAAGTAAATTTTCTCCTTTGTAATATTAAATACATTTTTTAAGTAAATTTTCTCCTTTGTAGTATTAAATACATTTTCTAAGTAAATTTTCTCCTTTATTAATATTCAATACATTTTCTAAGTAAATTATCTCCTTTGTAATATTCAATACATTTTTTATGTAAATTATCTCCTTTGTGATATTCAATACATTTTCTAAGTAAATTTTCTCCTTTGTAATATTCAATACATTTTTTATGTAAATTATCTCCTTTGTGATATTCAATACATTTTCTAAGTAAATTTTCTCCTTTGTAATATTCAATACATTTTTTATGTAAATTATCTCCTTTGTAATATTCAATACATTTTCTAAGTAAATTTTCTCCTTTGTAATATTCAATACATTTTTTATGTAAATTATCTCCTTTGTAATATTCAATACATTTTCTAAGTAAATTTTCTCCTTTGTAATATTCAATACATTTTTTATGTAAATTATCTCCTTTGTAATATTCAATACATTTTCTAAGTAAATTATCTCCTTTGTAATATTAAATACATTTTCTAACTAAATCATCTTTTGTGTAATATTTAATAAATTTTCTAAGTAAATAATCTTAAAATTCAATACATTTCCTAAGTAAATGATCTCTTTAGAATTCAATACATTTCCTAATTAAATGATCTCTTTCATAATATTCTAAATATTTTCTAAGTAAATAATCTCCTCCATATTATTCAATATATTTTTATAGTAAATTATCTCAGTAATATTCAATACATTTAAGTAAATGATCTCAGTAACATTCAATGAACACTAAAGTTTCTTTAAATGGAAAACTGCCCCCCCCCCCCTCGTTCCAGCCATCCAGCATCGCAAAAGACAATAGATTATAATGTATCTTTCCATTTTTGTTCCAGGTGAGTGACACTAATTATGTGGGACCCGGGTTTTCGTGCTGTTTACTCGACAGCGCTTACAAATTTCACTCTCGCGGTAAGTCCAGGTATTACTATAGTCGTGCCATTCATTTTTCTTCCTACTACTGGCACTGTTATTATAGGTATGTCGTTGCCATTTGATTTAAAGTATTAGATGATATTGAAGTGTCTCTGGTGTTAAAGTTATTAGATAATATTGAAGTGTTACCGGTACTTTTATTACAATTATCATTCCCATTTGATTTAGAATGTTCGATAATATTGAAGTGTTACTGTTATTACAGTTATCTTTGCTATTTAATTTAGAAATATTAGAGAATATTGAAGTGTTACTGTTATTACAGTTATCTTTGCTATTCAATTTAGAAATATTAGATAATATTGAAGTGTTACTGTTATTACAGTCATCTTTGCTATTTAATTTAGAATATTAGATAATATTGAAGTGTTACTGTTATTACAGTTATCATTGCCATTTGATTTAAAGTATTAGATAATATTGAAGTGTTACTGTTATTACAGTTATCATTGCCATTTGATTTAAAGTATTAGATAATATTGAAGTGTTACTGTTATTACAGTTATCACTGCTATTTGATTTAAACTATTAGATAATATTGAAGTGTTACTGTTATTACAGTTATCACTGCTATTTGATTTAAACTATTAGATAATATTGAAGTGTTACTGTTATTACAGTTATCATTGCCATTTGATTTAAAGTATTAGATAATATTGAAGTGTTACTGTTATTACAGTTATCATTGCCATTTGATTTAAAGTATTAGATAATATTGAAGTGTTACTGTTATTACAGTTATCACTGCTATTTGATTTAGAATATTAGATAATATTGAAGTGTTACTGTTATTACAGTTATCACTGCTATTTGATTTAGAATATTAGATAATATTGAAGTGTTACTGTTATTACAGTCATCTTTGCTATTTAATTTAGAATATTAGATAATATTGAAGTGTTACTGTTATTACAGTTATCATTGCCATTTGATTTAAAGTATTAGATAATATTGAAGTGTTACTGTTATTACAGTTATCATTGTCATTTGATTTAAAGTATTAGATAATATTGAAGTGTTACTGTTATTACAGTTATCTTTGCTATTCAATTTAGAAATATTAGATAATATTGAAGTGTTACTGTTATTACAGTCATCTTTGCTATTTAATTTAGAATATTAGATAATATTGAAGTGTTACTGTTATTACAGTTATCATTGCCATTTGATTTAAAGTATTAGATAATATTGAAGTGTTACTGTTATTACAGTTATCATTGCCATTTGATTTAAAGTATTAGATAATATTGAAGTGTTACTGTTATTACAGTTATCATTGCCATTTGATTTAAAGTATTAGATAATATTGAAGTGTTACTGTTATTACAGTTATCATTGTCATTTGATTTAAAGTATTAGATAATATTGAAGTGTTACTGTTATTACAGTTATCTTTGCTATTCAATTTAGAAATATTAGATAATATTGAAGTGTTACTGTTATTACAGTCATCTTTGCTATTTAATTTAGAATATTAGATAATATTGAAGTGTTACTGTTATTACAGTTATCATTGCCATTTGATTTAAAGTATTAGATAATATTGAAGTGTTACTGTTATTACAGTTATCACTGCTATTTGATTTAGAATATTAGATAATATTGAAGTGTTACTGTTATTACAGTTATCACTGCTATTTGATTTAGAATATTAGATAATATTGAAGTGTTACTGTTATTACAGTCATCTTTGCTATTTAATTTAGAATATTAGATAATATTGAAGTGTTACTGTTATTACAGTTATCATTGCCATTTGATTTAAAGTATTAGATAATATTGAAGTGTTACTGTTATTACAGTTATCATTGTCATTTGATTTAAAGTATTAGATAATATTGAAGTGTTACTGTTATTACAGTTATCTTTGCTATTCAATTTAGAAATATTAGATAATATTGAAGTGTTACTGTTATTACAGTCATCTTTGCTATTTAATTTAGAATATTAGATAATATTGAAGTGTTACTGTTATTACAGTTATCATTGCCATTTGATTTAAAGTATTAGATAATATTGAAGTGTTACTGTTATTACAGTTATCATTGCCATTTGATTTAAAGTATTAGATAATA
>NC_090765.1:50708248-50710748 GCF_036898095.1 Palaemon carinicauda | reverse complement strand
TAACCTCTGCAATGATCCAAGACGCTTTTTAAGGTGTTATTGACTCTTCAAGTCCAGGCGAAAGGATATGAATAAAAATCTGAAGGTCAATAAGACTGGCACACTTTCAAAAGATGCAAGTCAGCTTTTATTACAATTAAGTATAAAGTAACTTTATAAAAAGTAAAGAGAGAAACTTTAAATTGTTGAAAATAATATCAGTGTTTTAAATCAGGAAAAGTGCATTTTAAAGAATCCAGTAAAGAGAGAAACTTTAAATTGTTCAAAATAATATCAATGTTTTAAATCAGGGAAAGTGCATTTTAATGATGATATATCAATGTTTGTCAATATGCAGTTATTAAGGACATTACCCTCTTCATTTAATTTTTTATGATATATGGGGTGCCGCCCGTTGAGATAATACCGCTAGAGAGTTAGGGGGTCCTTTGACTGGCCAGACAGTACTACACAGGACCCTTCCCTCTGGTTACGGTTCATTCCCTTTGCCCACACAGACACCTAATAGTCTGGCCTATTTATAGATTCTCCTCTGTCCTCATACACCTGACAACACTGAGATTATAAAACAATTCTTCTTCACCCAAGGGGTTAACTACGGCAGTGTAATTGTTCAGTGGCTACTTTCCTCTTGGTAAGGGTAGAAGAGACTCTTTAGCTAATTCTTGGTATAATTGGATGAATCCTTCGTAAAGTTTGACGAATTCTTGGTATAATTGGATGAATCCTTCGTAAAGTTTGACGAATTCTTGGTATAATTGGATGAATCCTTCGTAAAGTTTGACGAATTCTTGGTATAATTAGACGAATCCCTCTTGGTAAGCTTAGTGAAATCTATGGTAAAATTAGTCGAATGCTTGATGAATTTAGATGAATCCTTAGTAAAAATTAAACAAATTCTAAGCTAACTAAGTAAAGTCCATGGTAAAAATTAGACGAATCCTTGATGACATTAGACGAATCCTTGATGACATTAGACGAATCCTTGATGGAATTAGACGAATCCTTGATGGAATTAGACGAATCCTTGATGACATTAGACGAATCCTTGATGACATTAGACGAATCCTTGATGGAATTAGACGAATCCTTGATGACATTAGACGAATCCTTGATGACATTAGACGAATTCTTGTTGAAATTAAGTTCTCGTGATTGCTGCTGAAATTACATACTTGAAAAGGTTACTTTTCCAAAAAGTCAACGAACAATTTTGGAACTGCAAAATTCTGGAACATTTCAAATACAATGATTACTGTTTTCAACCATACATTCCAACACGTAATAACAATTGATAAGATGCCATCAGGAGGGGAGGTTGTAGACTTTTTTTTTTTTATGAAGCACAAATTTGTTTCTTTAGTTTGGAACTCATAGCAATTTTTATTGATTAAATGTGAAATCGTAAAGTTTGGAGAAGTTTAAAATGTTTTGATAATTTTAATAATTTCGATAATTATTATAATTTTAATACTTTTATAAAAATTATTAAGATCAGTAATTTTGAAATTAATGAAATTATAATTTCTATGAAAAATATTAAAAATATCATTATTTAAATTACTAAAATTATTATTATTATTATTATTATTATTATTATTATTAGAATCGTAATAATGTTTTTAATATGTTGTATAAACTTTATTTAAGATCCTTGTTTGTGCATACGCCATCCAAATTAAAATATTCAGAGGGAAAAAAAAATAGTTAAAAAGAACCTCACCAAGGGCTTAGATGAATCCATCTTAGGAGAATCTGGGAGGTGTACCACAGAGTTGCAGGCTACGGTCCAGGGATTTTAACTTTATGGGTGCAACCACGTAGTTCAGTAAGGCAAGAGACTAGTAAAAGAAAAATGAAAGTTGACCGGACGAAAGGATAAGAGAATGTTAGATAGCGTTGGTAAATGGGAACAAGGCTAGTGATAAGAGGTCAAGGGCAGCTTTGGTTATGGGTCACGGGTCACGTGCCGAGAGAGAGAGAGAGAGAGAGAGAGAGAGAGAGAGAGAATTAAATGAGCTGTTAAAACAACAAATATTTATTTTAACTGTAGAATTGTTATTTTAGAGAGAGAGAGAGAGAGAGAGAGAGAGAGAGAGAGAGAGAGAGAGAATTAAATGAGCTGTTAAAACAACAAATATTTAATTTAACTGTAGAATTGTTATTTTAGAGAGAGAGAGAGAGAGAGAGAGAGAGAGAGAGAGAGAGAGGGAGGCATATTAAATTAGCTATCAGAACAACCTTTTTTCTTTCAACTTTAAAATTGTCATTTTAAAAAGAGAGAATTAGATTATCTATCAGAATAACCATTTTTTTCATTTAACTAGAATTATCAATATATATGTCTGTGTGTGTATATATATATATATATATATATATATTATATATTATATATTTATGTATATATATATTATATATTATATATTTATGTATATATATATTATATATTATATATTTATGTATATATATATATATATATATATAATTATACAGAGAGAGA
>NC_090765.1:50698248-50703248 GCF_036898095.1 Palaemon carinicauda | reverse complement strand
CCTAGTCAGCTGCGGTAATCAATCCCTCCCCCTCCCCCCCCCTCTCTCCCCTCTCCCCTATCCCATTTGTAGACGTGACTGAGAGAGAGAGAGAGAGAGAGAGAGAGAGAGAGAGAATCACAAGCAAATGTTGAAAAAAGTAAAAATCATCTTGACCTACGTATTTCAAAAGAAAGATTTGAGGAGAGAGAGAGAGAGAGAGAGAGAGAGAGAGAGAGAGAGAGAGAATGTATTTTTGAGGACAGATCATGATGTAGTGACTGGCTTTGAGGCCAAAGTAAGAGTAATGCCTTTCGTAAGTCATTAATATTAATTACTTTATTTTGTGATTCAGATGAGGATTTCCACTCTTACCGAGGAATGGTTTATGCTTGTCTTGCCTGCAGCTGGCAAGGGCAGTTTTAGGGTTTAAAGGTCGCTCGTGAATGGCAGAGTCAAGGGACACGGTAATGCCTAAGTTATTATTATTATTATTATTATTATTATTATTATTATTATTATTATTTTATTATTATAATTATTATTATGATTATTATTATTATTATTATAATTATTTTATTATTATTATTATTATTATTATTATTATTATTATTATTATTATTATATTTTGAAAGTTTGCTGAATGTTGAGGATGATAGGGAGGCAGATATAATTGCGGTTCCAGGTGTTGAGGTGCCAGTGATGGGAGATGAGAATGAGAGATTACAATGGAGGAAGTGAGGAGAGCACTAGATGAAACGAGAGTAGGAAAAGCATCAGGTATGGATGGTGTGAAAGCTGAGATGTTGAAGGAAGGGGGGTGTGACTGTACTTGAATGGTTTGGTGAGATTGTTTAATGTGTGTTTTGTGTTGTCAATGGTACCAGTAGATTGGGTCTGTGCATGTATTGTACCACTATATAAGGGTAAGGGAGATGTGCATGAGTGTTGTAATTCAAGAGGTATTAGTTTGTTGAGTGTAGTTGGAAAAGTGTATGGTAGAATACTGATTAATAGGATTAAGGATAAAACAGAGAATGCAATCTTGGAAGTACAGGGTGGTTTTAGAAGAGGTAGGGGTTGTATGAATCAGATTTTTACAGTTAGGCAGATATGCGAGAAATATTTAGCAAAAGGTAAGGAGGTGTATGTTGCGTTTATGGATCTGGAGAAAGCATATGATAGAGTTGATAGGGAAGCAATGTGGAATGTGATGAGGTTATATGGAGTTGGTGGAAGGTTGTTGCAAGCAGTGAAAAGTTTCTACACAGGTAGTAAAGCATGTGTTAGAATAGGAAATGAGGTGAGCGATTGGTTTCCGGTGAGAGTGGGGCTGAGACAGGGATGTGTGATGTCGCCGTGGTTGTTTAACTTGTATGTTGATGGAGTGGTGAGAGAGGTGAATGCTAGAGTGCTTGGACGAGGATTAAAACTGGTAGGCGAGAATGATCATGAATGGGAGGTAAATCAGTTGTTGTTTGCGGATGATACTGTACTGGTAGCAGACACAGAAGAGAAGCTTGACCGACTAGTGACAGAATTTGGAAGGGTGTGTGAGAGAAGGAAGTTGAGAGTTAATGTGGGTAAGAGTAAGGTTATGAGATGTATGAGAAGGGAAGGTGGTGCAAGGTTGAATCTCATGTTGAATGGAGAGTTACTTGAGGAGGTGGATCAGTTTAAGTACTTGGGGTCTGTTGTTGCAGCAAATGGTGGAGTGGAAGCAGATGTACGTCAGAGAGTGAATGAAGGTTGCAAAGTGTTGGGGGCAGTTAAGGGAGTAGTAAAAAATAGAGGATTGGGCATGAATGTAAAGAGAGTTCTATATGAGAAAGTGATTGTACCAACTGTGATGTATGGATCGGAGTTGTGGGGAATGAAAGTGATGGAGAGACAGAAATTGAATGTGTTTGAGATGAAGTGTCTGAGGAGTATGGCTGGTGTATCTCGAGTAGATAGGGTTAGGAACGAAGTGGTGAGGGTGAGAACAGGTGTAAGAAATGAGTTAGCGGCTAGAGTGGATATGAATGTGTTGAGGTGGTTTGGCCATGTTGAGAGAATGGAAAATGGCTGTCTGCTAAAGAAGGTGATGAATGCAAGAGTTGATGGGAGAAGTACAAGAGGAAGGCCAAGGTTTGGGTGGATGGATGGTGTGAAGAAAGCTCTGGGTGATAGGAGGATAGATGTGAGAGAGGCAAGAGAGCGTGCTAGAAATAGGAATGAATGGCGAGCGATTGTGACGCAGTTCCGGTAGGCCCTGCTGCTTCCTCCGGTGCCTTAGATGACCGCGGAGGTAGCAGCAGTAGGGGACTCAGCAGTATGAAGCTTCATCTGTGGTGGAAATGTGGGAGGTTGGGCTGTGGCACCCTAGCAGTACCAGCTGAACTCGGCTGAGTCCCTGGTTAGGCTGGAGGAACGTAGAGAGTAGAGGTCCCCTTTTTGTTTTGTTTCTTGTTGTTGTCGGCTACCCCCCAAAATTGGGGGAAGTGCCTTTGGTATATGTATGTATGTATTATTATTATTACTTGCTAAGCTACAATCCTAGTTGGAAAAGCAGGATGCTATAAGCCTAAGGGCTCCAACAGAAAAAAATAGTGACAGGACAATGCCCTAGAGTCTAACCACATATTATCATTATCATTATTAGCAAAGCTACAACCCTGGATGGAAAAGCAGGATGGTATAAGCACCCAAGACACTTATCTGTCAAGACCAGGGAGGGCCAGGCAATGGCTGATGATGAGTCACCAGGTAGACTTATATCTCACAAAGATGGTGAGGTTGAAGATGCTACTAAAACTATCGACCTTGAATTGAGTCTTGAGTACCAGGGAGTGCCAGGCAATGGCTGCTGATGGCTCAGTAGGTAGACGTAGTCTCTCTAAAGTCCCCTATCCATAGCTCACAAGTATGGTGAGGTTGCAGACACTACTTAAACTATCGAGCTTGAGTGGGTCTCGAACTCCTGTCTAGTAGATTGCAAGGAAGGAACGTTTCCAATAGAGTTTCCTGTAAATAACGTTTTTTCTATTGAACACATTTGATCTCAGTACAGATGTATTTTGATTTTTACTCATGGAAAATGTTTAGCTAATGAATTTCAATAATTTTTAACCCTTTAGTTATTTTATGTATACGTTGTAATATTTTCTCCGATACGAGAGGATTTTATATTATTATTATTATTATTATTATTATTATTATTATTATTATTATTATTATTATTATTATTATTATTCATAAACGCGCTTTTTTTTACATTTAAATCCTTCGTTTGAAATATATTTGATGGGAAACTCACGTAACCAACCGTGTTGCTATTAAAAGCTGCTCAATTTTTGCTTCACATCTGCCACTCTCTCTCTCTCTCTCTCTCTCTCTCTCTCTCTCTCTCTCTCATCCCTTATTATCTTTCTTGTTGCAATTCGCGCTTCCTTTGCGGTCGATCGTAAAAGTCCAGGAGTAATTGAAAAATAAAAAGAAATATCCTTTCTTGTGAGAATGAGTCCTTCTGGGGGGGGGGGGGGGGGTTTGGAGTCCTTGTGGGGCGGGAAGTCCTTCTTGTGGGAGGTAATTACAATGTACACAAAGACTGCTCAAACGTCGCTAATGGTTTCTTGCTACAAATAAATGAACAGTAAAAATTACCCGGTAATTGCCTTCATAAAACTGAAATTATCCTTGTGGGGGGTTTCACCTTTTGTGCTCTTTCTTGCAATAACGCTTATATATTCTCTCTCTCTCTCTCTCTCTCTCTCTCTCTCTCTCTCTATATATATATATATGTGTGTGTGTGTGTATTTATGTGTATATATATATATATATATATATTTTATATATATCTGATTTTCTTATATCAAACATTTCTTCCTTTTAGTCTCAAGAAGTGATATCTACCTCTCTCTCTCTCTCCCTCTCTCTCTCTCTCTCTCTCTCTCTCTCTCTCTCTCGTCGATTATTCATTCATCAATGGAATCTCTCCCCGGTCCACAACTGAAGAAACCGCTAACGTATCACGAAGCACTTATCCGCCTTTCATTACAATGACGTCATCAAAGATGGCGACGATATCAAAGATGGCGACTATATGTCAGATATTGTGTTCCTGTTTTGTATTTGCTTTGGTCCATAACTCCTGCGGGAAGGAATATATGAAACTCTGGTTCTTGTTATTGTTTATATGAATAAATTGCCCGTTTTTGGGCGATGGCTGCATATTTTCGTCCTTGCTCATATGTTATGTTAGTGGCAATACTGTTTTGGTGTTGAGTCGGTGGAACTTCGAAAGTTCATATTTACAAATGTTTTTATGTTGAGCAGGCTGACATAAGTCTCTTTTTATAGTTTATTATGAAAGGTCTGATTTTAATGTTGTTACTGTTCTTAAAATGTATGTTAATTGTTCTTTACTTCCATTGCAGTTTATTTATTGTCTTATTTCTTTTCCTCGCTGGGCTAATTTTCCATATTGTAGCCCTATGGCTTATTGTATCTTGCTTTCCTTACTAGATTTGCAGCTTTTATAGTAATAGTATTAAATAATAATAGTAATAATAATAATAATGATGATGATGATAATAATAATAAAGTTATAGTATCCTGCTTTTCCAACTAGGGCTGCAGCTTAGCTAATAATAATAATAATAATAATAATAATAATAATAATACTGATAATAATAATAATAATGTGGTAGCTGCCTGCTTTTCCAATTAGAGTTGTACCTTAGCTATTATTATTATTATTATTATTATTAATAATAATAATAATAATAATAATAATAATAATAATAATAATAATAATAAAGTTGTAGTAGCCTGCTTTTCCAACTACGATTGCAGCTTAGCTAATAATGATAATGATGATGATAATAATAATAATAATAATAATAATATTGCTGGCAACATGACATGCTTGATGACAGCTGGTCGGTCCACTTCTCAGCTGTACCCAGTCATGCCCATAATGCCCAGCTGATGCCAAATGAGTTGGGATTCTTGCGATGTAAATCATAAAGCGTTGCCCT
>NC_090765.1:50690748-50693248 GCF_036898095.1 Palaemon carinicauda | reverse complement strand
CTTGGCTAGTAATAATAATGATAATAATGAAAAGGATGTATGTATTAGCATTAATAATATGTTTGTAAACCCTGTCTGAGTCGGGATACTTTAACGTGGTGAAATGCTTTGCTTATCGTCATGATCAGCAAAGCTGTACTAGTCAGGACCGCCCATACTAGATTGGTTGGCTATCAGCATTTAGACAAAAATCTCCCACCATCACCAATCTGCAGTGGCCAACGTGGTGATGAAAATGGCCAAACCCCAGACATGAATAAGGACACGTTTAAGGTTTAAAGTTTCAAGGTCGCTCATGAATGGCAGAGGCAAGGGACAGTGACATTGCCCTAGCAATCAGGACAATGCCTAGAGACTGACCATATATTATATGATCAGCGCCCAAGCCTCCTCTCCACCCAAGCTAGGACCAGGGAGGGCCAGGCAGTGGCTGTTGATGACTCAGCAGATAGACCTATAGGCTCCCCCAAACCCCCCCCCCCAACCTTAGCTCCCAGTGGACTAGAAACGGCTGCATTTATTGCTGTTATTGTTGTTGCTATTGTTGTTTACTAAACAATTAGCACCACATTCGATATCAGATAGTTGAATCGGTAGAACTTCAAACGTTCAAACTTTCAGCTAATGTTTTTATGTTGAATATGCTGATATCAGTCTTTAATAGTCTATGTAATAATTATGTTTTAATGATATTTTAAACATTCTATTTTATTTTTTTCATTACTTCTGATATCATTTATTTATTCCCTTTCCTCACTAAGCTATTTTCCCTGTTGGAGCCCTTGGGCTTATAGCATCTTGCTTTTTCAATTTTGGGTTGTAGCTTGGCTAGTAATAATAATAATAATAATAATAATAATAATAATAATAATGTAGAAAAAAGGTTTGGTAGATGAGGAAAGCATTGGAAAGATCGCATCAGGTAACCGACCCTTTGTCTTGCAGTGGACTAAAAACGGTAGCATTTGTTGTTGCTATTGTAATTGTTGTTGTTGCTATTGTTGTTTACTAAACACTTAGCACCCACATTCGATATAGGTGAAAGATGATATGGAGAAAAGAGGTTTGGTAGAAGAAGGTGCCTTTGATAGAACGCATTGGAGAGGGCTCATCAAGCAACCGACCCTTTAGTCTTGCAGTGGACTAGAAATGGTCTGAATTTGCTGTTGTTGTTTACTAAACACCTATCAATCGTTGTTTCGAACATCCATAAGAAACAAAATCCCTAACCTGTTGTTTCTAACATGAGACCAGGGTTGCCAGGTTGGCCTTTTTCGGGTCAAAAAAAAACCTCAAACCTCCAAATTTGGCCTTTTTTCGTGCTAGATACCTAAAATTGGCCTTTTCGAAATTGCTTAGCCTTAAATGCTATTTTTTCGGCCTTTTTCTACTATTACGTTAGCCTTTTAAAGCTGGCAATTGATCAGACGTTAGCCTTTTCTCATTTGGAAAACCTGGCAGCCCTGCTTGAGATATGCAACATGTATAAACGTGGGAGGGACAGGTATGCTACACGTGCGTGGGATTTTTGTGAAGGTAATCTGTGAATAGAAAGTGGTATTGCTTATATATGTGACTGGATGAGGTGAAGTGAAATCCCTGCCAGGGGCAGTCCAGTTTCAGAGAAACTGAATTTAATGTCGCTGATAAAGATTATACAAGGGAAAGGAGTATTTATAGCGAGAGGGTCATTATTATTATTATTATTATTATTATTATTATTATTATTATTATTATTATTATTATTATTACTTGCTAAGCTACAACCCTAGGTGGAAAAGCAGGATGCTATAAGCCCGAGGGTTCCAACAGGGAAAAAATAGCCCAGCGAGAAAAAAAAAGGAGGAAAGTACAAGAGAAATCATTAACAATAAAAAATGAAACATTTTCAAATCTTTATGGACAGATCAGTCAAAGTTCCATAAACGGTAATATGAGGTCTGTTGTCGGTGTGGCTCTTTCTTGCTAGTTTTGTGTGGCCAGTCTTTGCACACTTAGCTGGCACGACCTAAGATAAAAAGGTTGACAACTTGTATCCAAATTTCTCGGGATGGGAATATTTAGGATAATATTATTTTGTGGTTTGTTGATAGGGTTGATCCTCTTCGATTAAAAAAAAAAAAAAAAAAAAAACCACCTCCAGCAAATGTTTTTATGTTGAACAGGCTGACATAAGTCTTTTTATAGTTTATATAAATATCTGTTTTGATGTTGTTACTGTTTTTAAAGTATTTTATTTTAATTGTTCATTACTTATCCTGTCGTTTATTTACTAGGGTTTTTCCTTTCCTCACTGGCCTTTTTTTCCCTGTTGGAGCCTTTGGGCTTGTAGCATCATGATTTTTCAATTAGGGTTATAGCTCAGCTAGTAATAATAATAATAATAATGATAATAATAATAATAATAATAATAATAATAATAGATTATTTATGATATAATATCTTCGATTTTTCTGTAGAATTCAACTTTTATAACTTTGATGATTTTTAGTTCAGAAAA
>NC_090765.1:50683248-50688248 GCF_036898095.1 Palaemon carinicauda | reverse complement strand
ATTATTATTAATGGCTAAGCTACAACCCTAGTTGGAAAAGCAGGATGCTATAAGCCCAGGGGCCCCAACAGGGATAATTGCCCAGTCAGGCAAGGAAAAAAGGAAAAATAAAATATTTTAATAACAGTAACAACATTAAAATAAATATTTCCTCTTTAAACTATAAAAAACTTTAACGAAACAAGAGGAAGAGAAATTAGAAAGAAGTGAAAATTAAGGGGACTTCTTGTGGTTGGGAATCCAGTTCGTAATATTTGTTATCTGTATTCATTGGGTATTAGGCTAGGTGAAATTTCATTGGGATTTGCAAAACGTTGAAAGTTATAAGACAAATAAAAAATGAATTGTGTTTTAATAATAGAACAATAAGTCGCTTCATGCTGTTGTAATACAAATTATTTTAGAGAATGATATAAAAGTTTAGAATTCTGTGCAGTATTTGAAATTTCCTGTTTTCGTGAGCTTTTGTATATAAAGGAGAGTGTTCTATAACAAAGAGACTCAGTTGCTTTCATCCTGTCTTTGAGTCACAACCTTCTCTTGGCTCGTCACAAACCCCTTACAATAGCTAGGCTGTTTGAATTAGCTGTATCTGACAATTCCTATAGTCATTCTTTTTTTAATGAGGCATATTTGCACCGACTGGCACGGGTGCCCTTTTAGCTTGGAAAAGTTTCCTATTCACTGATTGGCTGGACAAAATAATTCTAACCAATCAGCAGTAGGAAACTTTTCGGAGCTAAAAGGGTACCCGTGCGAGTATAGTTCTTGGTATGTCGTGGGAAGATCTGAATGCAAAGAATGATCAGCGTAATTTAAAAATCTTACAAAGTTTGCCAATTCAGCTACTTGGATAAGGGTAACAGGTTAACACCCAGTTCAGGGATAAGAAAACCAATAGACACCTCTTTTTTTTTTTTTTTTTTTTTTTTTTTTTTCAACGAAGGTCAAAAATCCATAAATATTCAAAATATGGCAAAGACGGCGGACGTAAAGATAAAGGTATCTTGTTTCAGTTCCTTTTTCATCAGAATAGATGCTCACCAGAACGTCAGCCGTGCAAGCTCAAGCCCACACTGTGGCACCCATCCACAGCAGTGGCCTGCCCATTAAACAGCTTAAACTCACGGTCCCGGACTGGAATCGATCTGCTGCCATGCGAATGCTAGGCGAACACGTTATCACTAGCCAGGAGGCAATAAAAACATTAGATATTAAAAAGATTAGACAGGTCTCTAAAATTCTTGAAATACTTTCTCAGTTCTCTGGGGGTTTGTGCAATTGAGGAAGAGCTATAGTCCATTTCTTTTAGCGAGGCATATTTGCAACGACTCGCAGCGGTGCCCTTTTAGCTCGGAAAAGTTTCCTGATCGCTGATTGGTTGGACAAGATAATTCTAACCAATCAGCGATCAGGAAACTTTTCCGAGCTAAAAGGGCACCGCTGCGAGTCGGTGCAAATCTACCTCGCTAAAAGAAATGGACTATAGTTAAACCGGACATGATTCTCGGAAGTGAATATGCAATTGCAAGTTACTGAACCTGATATTAATTCGCTTGTATAGTTATTTTCAACAACAACAAATGCAGCCGGTTTTAGCCTACTGAGGGACAAAGGCCTCAGACGTGTCCTTAGTCGTGTCTGGGGTTTGACTATTTTCATGTCAACCTTGGCCACTGTGAATTAGTGATGGTGGAAGACTATTGTATGCTCGTTCACAGCAAACCAACCTAGTATGGGTGGCAGTGACTAGTACTGCTATTCTCACTAGACTGCAAGTCAGGCGAAATTCGTCAAAAAATTGGATCTTAATAAACTGAGGCTGCGTTCTCATGAGTCTTTCGTATCAGGTTCAGAATTCTTCCAAAGAAATACAGACCTTTCTTGATGGAATTTATTGTCAGACGAATATTCAACATCGTAAGACGGATATTTAAAGTTGTCAAACGAATATCCAACGTTGTCAAACGAATATTCAATGTTGTCAAACGAATATTCAACGTTTTCAGGCGAATATTCAATGCTGTCAGACGGATCTTCAACATTGTAAGACGGATATTCAACGTTGTCAAACGAATATTCAATGTTGTCAAACGAATATTCAGCATTTTCTGGCGAATATTCAGCTTTGTCATACGAATGTTTACCGTTTTCAGACGAATATTCAACGTTTTCAGACATATATTCTACCTTGTGACACGAATATTCAACGTTGTCAGGCGATTATTCAAAGTTGTCAGACGAATATTCAACGTTGTCAAACAGATAATCAATGTTGTCAAACGAATATTTAGCGTTGTCAGACGAATATTCAACGTTGTCAGACGAATATTCAATGCTGTCAGACGGATCTTCAACATTGTAAGACGGATATTCAACGTTGTCAAACGAATATTCAATGTTGTCAAATGAATATTCAGCATTTTCTGGCGAATATTCAGCTTTGTCATACGAATGTTTACCGTTTTCAGACGAATATTCAACGTTTTCAGACATATATTCTACCTTGTGACACGAATATTCAACGTTGTCAGACGATTATTCAAAGTTGTCAGACGAATATTCAACGTTGTCAAACAGATAATCAATGTTGTCAAACGAATATTTAGCGTTGTCAGACGAATATTCAACGTTGTCAGACGAATATTCAACGTTGTCAAACAGATAATCAATGTTGTCAAACGAATATTTAGCGTTGTCAGACGAATATTCAACGTTGTCAGACGATTATTCAAAGTTGTCAGACGAATATTCAACGTTGTCAAACAGATAATCAATGTTGTCAAACGAATATTTAGCGTTGTCAGACGAATATTCAACGTTGTCAGACGATTATTCAAAGTTGTCAGACGAATATTCAACGTTGTCAAACAGATAATCAATGTTGTCAAACGAATATTTAGCGTTGTCAGACGAATATTCAACGTTGTCAGACGATTATTCAAAGTTGTCAGACGAATATTCAACGTTGTCAAACAGATAATCTATGTTGTCAAACGAATATTTAGCGTTGTCAGACGAATATTCAACGTTTTCAGGCGAATATTCAATGCTGTCAGACGGATCTTCAACATTGTAAGACGGATATTCAACGTTGTCAAACGAATATTCAATGTTGTCAAACGAATATTCAGCATTTTCTGGCGAATATTCAGCTTTGTCATACGAATGTTTACCGTTTTCAGACGAATATTCAACGTTTTCAGACATATATTCTACCTTGTGACACGAATATTCAACGTTGTCAGACGATTATTCAAAGTTGTCAGACGAATATTCAACGTTGTCAAACAGATAATCAATGTTGTCAAACGAATATTTAGCGTTGTCAGACGAATATTCAACGTTGTCAGACGAATATTCAACGTTGTCAAACAGATAATCAATGTTGTCAAACGAATATTTAGCGTTGTCAGACAAATATTCAACGTTGTCAGACGATTATTCAAAGTTGTCAGACGAATATTCAACGTTGTCAAACAGATAATCAATGTTGTCAAACGAATATTTAGCGTTGTCAGACGAATATTCATCGTTGTCAGACGATTATTCAAAGTTGTCAGACGAATATTCAACGTTGTCAAACAGATAATCAATGTTGTCAAACGAATATTTAGCGTTGTCAGACGAATATTCAACGTTGTCAGACGATTATTCAAAGTTGTCAGACGAATATTCAACGTTGTCAAACAGATAATCAATGTTGTCAAACGAATATTTAGCGTTGTCAGACGAATATTCAACGTTGTCAGACGATTATTCAAAGTTGTCAGACGAATATTCAACGTTGTCAAACAGATAATCAATGTTGTCAAACGAATATTTAGCGTTGTCAGACGAATATTCAATGTTGTCAAACGAATATTTAGCGTTGTCAGACGAATATTCAATGTTGTCAGACGAATATTCAACATTGTCAGACGAATATTCAACGGAAGGGAAGCGTTGGACTATCTAACATAAATATTTTACGAGGAGGGCGATTTGTAAATGGCGAAATATATCGCCCATTGCTTGCATGCAGGCACTCTGTAAACCTGTTTTCATTGCGTGTAACCGAGCTGATTTCTGAAAGCCATATCGCCCTGAGACCTTCAATTAGCTCAAGTTATTTGCTTGTAGACTAGATAAGTCTTTTTTTCCTTATTGCCAATCAACGTTTTTTTTTTTCATTTATTAATAAGGTATTTAACACCTTTTATTTTTATTGTGTCTTCATTATATCTTAATTGGTTTATTGGATCTTCGTGAACTTTTAGCGGTTTATAAATTAACTTTTAAGTTATAATTCTCTTAAGGTAATGATCTTATCTTTCCATTTATACGATATTAGTTGACTTTAAATTATATTCTGTCTTGCTTGTGGCCTTGTTCACTAATTTGTTTGATTAGAATAGAGAAGTATAAAGATTCCAATTAAAAGGTTTTAAGCTCAGTATTGGATTTAGTGTTCTTTAGTTTATTAGTATTTAGCTATTGTTGTTGATAGTTACATCAAACCTTCTTTATTAAAGAAAGTACAAAGTCAAAATGCAATAAAAAATCTTCTGTATTAAAGACAGTACAAAGTCCTTTTTCTGCGTTTGTTTGTCATTTTAGAATGAAAATAACTTTTTTGATTACATAACGGTAAGTTTTTGGGTTTTCTCAAAAATAAAAAGTATTATTAAGTAATTAATCCTGGAATCTGAAGGCATTGATGGGTAAGATTTTATAATCTATAATAAGAACCTTTTTATCACTTCACGGTAAATTTTCTACTTTTTTCATAAATAAAAAGTATTATTAAGTAATTAATCCTCGAATCTGAAGCCATCAGTAGGATTTAATCATCTTTAATTCAATATTAACGTCATGTATGATCGCCCACATGATGCACAGGCAAGAAATGTGATTGTTGTTGCCTGACTTGAATGACACACCCAGACTTTGTTGGGAGAGAGAGAGAGAGAGAGAGAGAGAGAGAGAGAGAGAGAGAATTCATTGAAATAGATGGACGA
>NC_090765.1:50670748-50678248 GCF_036898095.1 Palaemon carinicauda | reverse complement strand
CTTTGCATACGTAGTTAAGAGGTTCTTATCTATAAGTGATGAGATAATGGAATACTTTCTTGGCTCTTTAAATTGTTTTCTTGATATAAATTTAAATAATTTTTAAACTAACTCCATTTCTTTTACTGTACTTTGTCAAAAGATTTTACCATTTCATTTCTTATCTTTTTAAACTTACTGTAGACATTTTTTTATAGAATAACTGTTCATTTAATGTTGAAATTAAATAAATAAGCAGTTAGAATAACAATTTATCTCTCTCTCTCTCTCTCTCTCTCTCTCTCTCTCTCTCTCTCATTCCATTTCTTTTACTGTCCTTTGGCAGAAGATTTTCTCATTTTATTTCTTTTATCAAAACACTTTTATAGGATAACTGTTTATTTAATATTGAAATGAAATACATAAGCATTTGAATACCAATCTCAATCTCTCTCTCTCTCTCTCTCTCTCTCTCTCTCTCTCTCTCTCTCTCTGATGCTGTAGATGGCGACCCCTTAAGGGAAAGGGAAGAGGCCTCTCTTAAAAGGGAAGCCATACATTTCGGGGGCAACAACCTCCTTCCTTCTTCTTCTTCTTCTTCTTCTTCTTCTTCTTCTTATTCTTCTTCTTCTTCTACTTCGTCGTCGTCGTTATCTTCTTCTTCTTCATCTTTTTATTCTTCTTCCTCGTCATCATCATCATCATCATCATCATCTTCTTCTTCTTCTTCTTCTCATCATCTTCTTTTTCTTCTTTGTCATCTTCTTCTTCTTCTTCTTCTTCTTTTTCTTCTTTGTCATCTTCTTCTTCTTCTTCTTCTTCTTCTTCTTCTTCTTCTTCTCCTTCACACGTGGTTATTATTATTATTATTATTATTATTATTATTATTATTATTATTATTATTATTATTAGAAAGGGTTACACCCCTAATTGGAGAATCAGGATCCTATAAGCCCAAGGACTCTTGACAAGGAAAAATATCCCAGTGAGGAAAGGAAACAAGGAAATCAATGAACTACAGAAGAAGTAATGAACATTTGAAATATTTTAAGAACAGTAATAACATTAAAAATTCATATTTCATATATAGACTATAAACAGGGACGTATGTCAGCCTGTTCAACATAAAAACATTCGTTGCAAACTTGAACTTTTGAAGTTCTACCGATTCCACTACCCGATTAGGAAGATCATTCCACAACTTGGTCACAGCTGGAATGAAACGTCCATGGCTAACATTTAATCCTCCCGCTCCACTTTCTTTCTGCGTTAGTATTCATCTTGGTCTGTTTGTTACCTTCGTCAATGAAGTTAGAAGGAGGTTATGTTTTACCCCCTGTTTGTGTATGTGTTTGTTTGTGAGTACCATAACATGATTTAATTTTTGACTCTGCTAATGTAATTTTAGAGACATCCTTTTTCTACTTTTTTAACAAGTGAGATATAAATGTTTTTAACTAGTGCAATTTCTCAAGAGTTTTGAAAAGTCATTACTAGGCACGGTCTTTTCACGCACATTCATTAAATTAATGAGGTCCTTTTTACCGAGAGTTCCTTTGAATAGCGACCGTCGTGTGAAGGATCTTGCTTGTGTTCGTTCCATGGAACGACGGTGCCGTGAAATTCAAGAACGGCTCGCGTTGCCTGTTGAAATTTTTCTCATATATTGGTTGTAATTATCGAGTACTTCTTAACTGTTATTCTATTGGTTGTAATTATCGAGTACGTCTTAACTGTTATTCTATTGGTTGTAATGATCGAGTACGTCTTACCTGTAATTCTATTGGTCGTAATGATCGAGTACGTCTTACCTGTTATTCTATTGGTCGTAATGATCGAGTAAGTCTTACCTGTTATTCTATTGGTCGTAATGATCGAGTACGTCTTAACTGTTATTCTAGGTATTCGAAAATAGCGTATTTTTACTCTTTTGAAATTGTTTTTATTATAATTAACGAGACTATAGGGAAAATAGTCTATAGCGTGTCAGTACATCCTTGGACGTTTTGAAATAGATTTTCCAGTATTGAAAAAGCTTCATGCTAAAAGTACAAAACGGAACTGCTTGGTTGGAGAATATGATGAATTATTCTTGGTTTTGAAAAAAAATAATGTTTTTATTTTAATTTTAAAACTGTTCTAATATAATGAACAAGATAATATTCTTAGTAGCAAGTCATTGCATCCCTGGACTGCTTAAAATAGATTTGCCTATATTGAAAGGATATCTCAAAAACACATAATTGAACGCTGCTTTCAATAGCAAAAATATATTCATGGATTCCGGATGGAAATGAAGAACCTGATATGAAAGCTATCCCAATATCGACTTTACAAGAGACGAGGCAAAATTTTTAATCTGATTTTCCCATTAGACCAAGCAACTTTTTCAAAGTAGACGAGACCCGAATTGTTGTTGTTGTTGTTGTTGTTGTTGTTGTTGTTGTTGTTGTTGTTTTTTTTTTTTTTTTTTTTTTTTTTTAACCCAAGCACCTCATGATTGAATTTCGTTTAACCTCTTTTTACCTCCGTCAACGAAGTTGGAAGGAGGTTATGTTTTACCCCCTGTTTGTGTTTGTGTGTGTTTGTGAACAGATTCCTGGCCATAATTTTAATCGGAGAGTAATAAAACTTGCATGGATTACCTGTTATGTAAAAATCTGGAGTTTTACATTTTGGAAGGTCAAGGTCAAAGGTCAAGGTTACGGTCAAGCACAATGTCCCATTCACATAATCAGCCTTAAGTTTGGACATCGTTGTCACAGTGATGTCAACTTTGGTTCATATTTAAGTGTACAAAATCCACGCCAATTAATACAGGTTAAGGTCAAAGGTCAAGGTCAAGCAAAAGGTCGAGAAATAAGCTGCCGCAGCGGAGGTCTGCTCTCTTCTGAGTGCCCATCTAGTTTTTTAAGTTCTGTCTAACTTTTAGAAGTCTACGCTAATATGTTTCATGTTATCGCCTAGTATTTGCATCGCAGCAGATTGATCCCAGCCTGGACTGTGAGTTTAAGCTGTTCACTGGGGAGGCCACTGTTGTGGTTGGGCACCAAAGTAGGGTGTTTGGCTTGCCCGGCTGACGTTCTAGTGAGCCTCTATTTTGAAACTAGACACCTTTAACCTTTTAATTTCATCAGGTTTTGTTTACGAGTAAAGTACTTAAAGAATAAAAATATTTTTAAATTTCTACCAATGCTCTGAAAGTAGTAAGAAATATATATATGTATATATATATATATATATATATACAGGGTATATATATGTGTTTATATATATATGTGTGTATATATATATATATATATATATTATACAGGTGTAAATGCATCATTGAGAGAGAGAGAGAGAGAGAGAGAGAGAGAGAGAGAGAGATTTACTAGCCAATAGATCTGGGTCCAGCAATTAAAAACTACAATAGGTAGATATGCAAAAAAAAGAAAAAAATTATTTACAATCAGGTAAGTTTTTTTTATCTGTTTATGTCTTGTTCCAAGTGCGTGTAAAAGCGCACGAAGTTTTCGTAAGCAAAGACGTTTTTGTTTTGGATTTAGTCAATGGAAGTTGAATTTTTTATACCTTTCGGCTGGTCACTTTTCCTTTCTTTATCGCTTGCTATTGTCTCACCCCCTCCCCCTTTACAACCTCCCCTGGTAGGAAGGGGTAGATGGAGGGGGGGTGGGGTGTTGCTATTGGCCCTGACCTACAAATGCATTCAGCTGCATCTGGGAGGAGAGACCCCGTGGTGATGTTGATTGCTTGAGGGTACACTCAGGCATACTATTCTATCTTATTTATCTTCCTCTTGGTTTGTTAAACTTTTTATTGTTTATATAAGGAATATTTATTTTAATGGTGTTACTCTTCTTGAAATATTTTATTTTAATTTTTAATTAATTGTAGTTTCCTTATTTCCTTTCCTCACTTGGCTATATTCTCTGTTGGAGCCCCTGGGCTTATAGCATTCTGCTTTTCCAACTAGGGTTGTAGCTTAGCAAGTAATAATAATAATAATAATAAAAATAATAATAGGAGAATCTAGCCCACCATTACCCCTTCATATCCATTACCCCTTCATATCATCTACCCCCTTCTTGTTCCCCTACACGTTCCCCTACACGTAATGAGGATAGGAGACTGGATAGATCGGGATTGGATAGATTGAGACTGGATAGATTGGGATTTGTAGTTGCGGGGTCCGTATATATCTTCCATCTAGCCACAAGTGGATGGTGGATCGAGGAATATTCCGTGAAAGCACAAACTTCTTATCTTAACTACTATACGCGACCTGTCAAAAAGACTGTTAGATATTTAGATAGATGCGAACACACGCACGAACACACAGATTCAACACTTCCTACCCCTTCCTCCTTTTCTAACTACAACATGGCAGTTGTGGTTTACGAGTGTATCTCTCAGGGTTGCCCCTCTCTCCAGGGTATGACTATTTCCCATCCACCCTACCCGAGGGATGGGGAGAGACTGCTCAGCAGGACTAATATATATATATATATATATATATGGAGAGAGAGAGAGAGAGAGAGAGAGAGAGAGAGAGAGAGCTGTTATCTTTATTTGCACTGCGTGTGAGATACATAAATGTTCAGGTACTTATAGTAATGAATGTGATGGTTCAAGTACTGCACTTGTCCTATTCGCGTGTTTTTCTCCCATTTATGGAACATACATTGTATTCGACAATTGATCAAATTCAATAAACAATCCAGATTTTATTATCAGTCGTATTTCGATTCACCAAATTAACCTTTAAAAGCGTAAAAGTTCCGATGTTATTTTGAAAAGGAAAAAATCCTGCTATTCTATCTTATTTCTCCTCCTCCTGTTTCTTTTGTTTTTTAAGGTTTTATATTTTATATATTTATATATTTTATTTAATGCTGTTTCTGTTCTTTGAATATTTTATTTCAATTGTTCATTACTTCTTTGGTATTGTATTTCCTTCTTTTTTAAGTTACTGTATATTTTATTTATGAAAGGTTTATTTTGATGTTGCCACTGTTCTTGAAATATTCTATTTTAATTGTTCATTACTTCTCTTGTAGTTTATTTATTTGCTTGTTTGCTTTCTTCACTGTGCTATTTTTCCTTGTTGGAGCCCTTTTCCTATACCAGGTTTATAGCTTAGCTAGTAATAATAATAATGATAATAATAATAATGATAATAATAATAATAATAATAACGTAGCTAACTATTATAATAAAGGGAGTATTTCAGCGAACAATTAAATGTAAAATAATGCACGCATGCGCGTCCTGACGCCTCTTACTTGTCTTATAACAGTCGTGAATCAGACACAAGATCTAACTTTAGATGATCTTTTAAGAGATATCTTCGTTCTATTAGCGAACATTAAAAGCAACTTGCTATACTCTCTCTCTCTCTCTCTCTCTCTCTCTCTCTCTCTCTAGAGATATCTTCGTTCCATAAGCGAATATCAAAAGGAACTTGCTATGCTTCTCTCTCTCTCTCTCTCTCTCTCTCTCTCTCTCTCTTTCTCTTTATATATATATATATATATATATTCGTTCTATAAGCGAACATTAAAAGCAACTTGCTACGCCCTCTCTCTCTGTCTCTCTCTCTCTCTCTCTCTCTCTCTCTCTCTCTCTAGAGATATCTTCGTTCCATAAGCGAATATCAAAAGGAACTTGCTATGCTTCTCTCTCTCTCTCTCTCTCTCTCTCTCTCTCTCTTTATATATATATATATATATATATTCGTTCTATAAGCGAACATTGAAAGGAACTTGCTATGCAAGTGCGTGGAGTCCTCTCTCTCTCTCTCTCTCTCTCTCTCTCTCTCTGTCTCTCTAGAGATATCTTCGTTCCATAAGCGAATATCAAAAGGAACTTGCTATGCTTCTCTCTCTCTTTCTCTCTAGAAATATCTTCGTTCTAAAATGAACATTAAAAGCAACTTGCTATGCAAGTGCGAGGAGTCCTCTCTCTCTCTCTCTCTCTCTCTCTCTCTCTCTCTCTCTCTCACGTTGATGACTGTGATGATATCAAACGATGCCACAGAACCAGTAGAGTGGCGGACATCATCAGAAGTAAAATGTCTCCATTAACAAGAGTTGTATCTGCAGAACGATAAGAACACTTCGATTTGATGGTCGGTAAAAGCTGTTGTAAGTTCTTGGTGACGTACAGAGTTAACTTTGTAAAGTAGATCCTGACGGTTCCTTTAGGATCCTATTTTTAAACTTTTATATCCTATTTTTTTTTTAATGCAAGGTTCATATTGGTTGCTTGGCAAGGACGCCTACTTAGAAATTTTTTTTCGGGAATTGAAAGTGAGGATTTTGGTGTATATATATATATATATATATATATACATATATATATATATATAAGAGAGAGAGAGAGAGAGAGAGAGAGAGAGAGAGAGAGATTTTACTTAGATATATCCATATATCTATCGGTATATATATATATAATATATATATAGATGTATGTGTGTGTATGATTATTGATGATACTATTATAAGTATTACTGTACCACCAATATGTGTAGTGCTCAGTTAGGTCTCTGATATGTGTTTTGTTTTCTTACTTTCTATTTTAAAGTTTATTTTTTTTATTCTAATAATATTAAATAAAGATTCTCACCAACGAATTCTTCCCTATACAGATGATTTGACATACACTTTATATTTTGTTTATAAGTTGATAATTAAGTATGGTGTGTGTGAAATCAAAATTCGCGAAAACCATGTGGTTTTTTGTTTTATCAAATTATATCCAAGCACTTGCAGCCATGTGTAGTTTTTAGTTGTTATTAATGGTAGTTATATGCCATAACGGAGTGTTTAGACTAAATGTTCGTTTAGTTGAAATTATTGGAGAACAAGAACGGCAAACAAAAATTCAGTAATTTCAAACAATTGTCATTCGTATGATATTCCAATATACTGTAACTCTCTCTCTCTCTCTCTCTCTCTCTCTCTCTCTCTCTCTCTCTGTGTATATATATACACATACATATTCTCTCTCTCTCTCTCTCTCTCTCTCTCTCTCTCTCTCTGTATGTATATATATACATATATATATTATATATATATATATATATATATTTATATTTGTATACTGTATGTGTGTATATATATTATATATATATTTATATATCCTGTATATATATATATATATATATATATATATATTAATTGTTCCCACACGATCTTACCACGGACCAATGTCATCAAAGTCTGTGTGTGTGTATATATATATATATATATATGCGTGTATATGTATTTATGTATATATATTTTACAAACATAGTTAAATTGCAATAATGATTGTTATAAAAATATCAAATTTATGTGTATATATATTTATTAGTATATACATACATACATACATAATTTCCATGTTTGACCGGTGCTTGAACATTACTTTAGATTAACTATGCTACGCCTGAAGAATCTTGTCCCTATCCGGCACAAGCACCTTGGTCGTTGGCATTGTTAAAAGGCGTCGAAATCCCCGTGGCATTAAAATAAAATA
>NC_090765.1:50645748-50660748 GCF_036898095.1 Palaemon carinicauda | reverse complement strand
TTAATAGTGATAATTATTTCTATATTGATAATTATTTTAATCATTTTAATAAGAGTGTCTTGGGCATTGTCCTGCTAGGGTATTGTCAATGCCCATTGCCTCTGCCATACCTGTGATAATTTTCATAATTCCAATAAAAATGATAGTTTTAGTATTTTCAATAATATAAATTTTAATAAATTTGAATTTTTAGATTCTCAATAATAATCATATTGAATTTTAATATTTTAGATAATAATCGTGTAATAGTAGTAATAATTCTATCATTTTCAATAATATATCAACTTTAATAATCTTTTATTTTAATAATTTTAATAATTTTATTAATAACAATAATTTCTTTCATTTCAATCATCGCCTACGCCTATCGACGCAAAGGGCCTCGGTTAGATTTTGCCAGTCGTCTCTGTCTTGAGCTTTTAATTCAATACTTCTCAATTCATCATCTCCTACTTTACGCTTCATATTTTTCAGCCATGTAGACCTGGGTCTTCCGATTCTTCTAGTGCCTTGTATAGCCCAGTTGAAAGATTTGTGAACTAATCTCTCTTGGGGAGTGCGAGGAGCATCTTCACTCTCTATTAATCGCTATGCTTTTAATTTCCAAAACCAGATATTCCACCTCTCCTAGTGCCTTGTGGAGCCCAATTGAAAGTTTGGTGAACTAATCTCTCTTGGGGAGTGCGAAGAGCATCCCAAAACCATCTCCATCTACCCCTCATCATGATCTCCATTAATCGCAATGTTTTTAATTGCCAAACCCAGATGATTAAAACAGCTTTCATAATGACCTTAATTTCCCGGTTCATGGAAGTGTCATCTATCCGATAGAGTCTCCAGTGACCCCCAGATTAACATCTCTCTCTCTCTCTCTCTCTCTCTCTCTCTCTCTCTCTCTGCTTTCGGGCAGCTGTTATTTCGAGGGGAGTATCTCATTTCAAGTCGAATGTTGAATATTTTAATTGGTTCTAACAGCCAGGGACGCTGTTCAGGATATCTGCTTATTTTCAGACATTTTCAACCTAAAGCATTCCAAAGTCCCTACTCATGGAATCTCTCTCTCTCTCTCTCTCTCTCTCTCCACTGGAGTTGCGGGGATTGATTCCAGGTTACAAAATGACAATCAGTCTAAATTGCAGGCTCTCTCTCTCTCTCTCTCTCTCTCTCTCTCTCTCTCTCTCGGAGCGTGGGCGAAATGGTGGCAAGTTAATTTACCTCGCACACCCAAAAGGAAGTCGGTCCTGCAAATCGTTTAGATATGCTGTAAATCTCTGTTTGTGTCATTAGCGTGGAGTCCGCTCTTAATGTAAACTGTTCGCTCGCCCGCTTGTGTTTTGTTTTAATCGTCTTCTGACGCCCTCTTTCGCTTTTCGTTAGTACATTTGCGATGCTCGTTATTTACGTGAAGGTTTGCGTATGGAGAGCTATTTTTGTAAGCAGTGCGTGCGATAATTTGCGTATAGTATTTATTATTGTTGATATTACTAGTGTACGCGACACGTCAAAAATTATGGCTAAATAATTAGTCATGCACACAAGCGTACCCCCCTCTCATCAGGGTATGACTACACTCTGTCCCGCCTATCCCATGGACGGGTAGAGGTGGGGCGTGACCGGAGATTTTTTTATGTGTGTATATATATATATATATATATATACATATATATATATATATATATATATGTGTGTGTGTGTGTGTGTGTGTGCGTGTGTGAGTGTGTGTGTATGTGTGTTTATCCATTATATATACATATAAAGGTAGATTACTGCTACTACTACTACTACAACTACTACTATTACTACTACTACTACTACTACTACTATTAATATTACTACTACTATTACTACTACTTGCGTAAGTACAACCGTAGTTTGAAGAGCAAAGTGCTACAAGCCCAAGGGCTTCAACAAGTATAATAGCCTAGCGAATCAAGGAAATAAGGACATAAATAAACTCTATATGAGAAGTAATGAATAAAAATGTCAAACACCCCAAGACCAGTAATAACGTTAAAATAAATCAGTCATATATAAAATATATATGACTACATAAAAACATTCGCTGCAAGTTTGAAATTCATTGCATAAAGTTTTTATTTAAACAATGGATCATCTTTACATGCGGTTTTCAGCTCTCTCTCTCTCTCTCTCTCTCTCTCTCTCTCTCTCTCTCGTGCAATATATTCCAGTCACGACCTTTCTCCCTACACGTGGGAGCATTCCAAAACCAGTGGTGAGGGGCGCATACCATCACCCTTTAGTATGACCTTACCCCTGGGAAGAATTTTGGCATGTTTCAAACGTGTCTTCGTAAGCATTTCTTCTCTTTTTTTTCCCTACCTGTGTTTACGTTCGTGCACAAAAGTAACTCCTCTCTCTCTCTCTCTCTCTCTCTCTCTCTCTCTCTCTCTCTTGTTTGTGTTTACATTCATGCTTATAAGAAACCACTCTCTCTTTCTCTCACACACATTCATGCACAAAAGTAACCCCCCCCTTCTCTCTCTCTCTCTCTCTCTCTCTCTCTCTCAGCATGTGTTTACATTCGCACTAAAAATTAACACATAATAGGTCTCTCTTAGCTTGTGTTTTCATTCGTGCAGAAAAGTAACCTTTCTCTCTCTCTCTCTCTCTCCTCTCTCTCTCTCTCTCTCTCCTGTTTTATGGTTAATTCGTGTTTAGGTTTCGCTCTTGAGTGTTGTACCGAGTAACCCAATAGAGGAAAAATACTTCAGCTCGCATAAACAGACGAGAAAAAAAAGACACGCGAGTAATTCGAAAAATTTTAAATGTCGACACCGTGCAAATATTCGCCTCTTGAGATTCAGTAGACTATAGGATTATGTTGCTTCTATCACCAGCAGAGGTGAGGATAATTGCTTCTCTTTGCCGTAGTCTTTATAGTACAGTACTTTTGAACGGGAGATTTAACTATGAGCCAAAAACAACAGTGGACATTACAAGAAATACTTTAGGCACGTCTCTCTTCATAGTTTATATATACCAAGATCTATTTTACGTTGTTGCTGATCTTGAGATATTTTATATTTTCATTCATTGCTTAGCATGTAGTTTATTTATTTCCTTACTTCCTTTCCTCACTGGGCTATTTGCCTGGTGTAGCCCTTGCCGTTTTTGCATCCTGCTTTATCGACTACGGTTGCAGCTTAGATAATAATAATAATAAGTTATAGTATCCTTCTTTTCCTACTAGGGCTGTAGGTTAGCTAGTAATAGTAATAATAATAATGATAATAATAATAATAATAATAATAATAATAATGATAATAATCATACTAATAATAATAATGATAATATCTTTCATTACTTTTTATGTGATCCAAATCTATTGTTGTTAACTAAATTCCTTAACTCATTTGAAAATTGGGATAAGGTTAGTATTCATTAAAATATAATAACTAGTAGATGAAATGGAAAAAGCATTTCGAAGTACAAATTCAAATTATGGAGGAAGGACGCTGCTGAACGGTACAACACATGAACATATGCTTTCGGGGTCTAAGCGATGTCAGGCAGGGCAGCCGATCGGGACTACGGTCTAACCCAAAGCCAAAGCAAAGTCCTTCAAAAAGAAGGCAACTGTAACGTCTCTGTCTGGTGTTTGCCAGTCGGGGGTTCAAGTCCCACTCAGACTCGATAGTGCCATTAGTGTCTGCAACCTTACCATCCTTGTAAGCTAAGGTTGGTTGGGTTTAGGGGACCCTATAGGTCTATCAGCCGAGTCATCAGCAGCCACTGCCTGGCCCTCCCTGGTCTTAGCTTGGGTAGAGAGGAGGCTTGGGCGCTTATGGTCAGTCTCAAGGGCAGTGCTTCCCAACCTTTTTTTAAATGATTACCCCAAAATTTTATTTCCAACTAATCAATTACCCCATTGAACATATAACTGGTAACATCGGATGTTTTTTTGCAGCCACCTGATGAACTGTATGGATCATGTAGCCCGCTATTGGCTGCTTATAAAGTTAAGGATCCAAAACAAATACAAACTTTTCCATCTTAATTATGGCAGATTTTGTGTATGAATTATGGCAATAATTATGGGAATGTGAATAACTCAATTTCAGAACATCTTGATTACCCCAAAAATACGGGTCCATTATCCCACTGGGGTAATTTACCCCAGGGTTGGGAAACACTGTTCTAGGGCATTGTCCTGATTGCTAGGGCAATGTCACTGTCCCTTGCCTCTGCCATTCATACATACATACATATACCAAGGCACATCCCCCAATTTTGGGGGGTAGCCGACATCAACAAATGAAACAAAACAAAAAGGGGACCTCTACTCTCTACGTTCCTCCAGCCTAACAGGGGACTCAACCGAGTGCAGCTGGTACTGCTAGGGTGCCACAGCCCACCCTCCCACATTATCCACCACAGATGAAGCTTCATAATGCTGAGTCCCCTACTGCTGCTACCTCCGGGGTCATCTAAGGCACCGGAGGCAGCAGCCATTCATGAGCGACCTTTAAACCTTTAAAATGGGAAAATAGCATGTTAATAGAAGTAGATATGATACGTTAGAAAGAATACATAGTCTATTGAATAACATAAATTTGAGTCTTAGAAGAAGCAAATTATAGATCGCAACACAATATGATGTACAGAAAAGAAACACCTTCAAATACACGACCTCCATATCTTAGAGTTGAATATTCGATTCCCTAATTGAGTCAGGCATTAGTCATACGTTAAATGTTTGCAATTCACAATAGGAGATTAACATATTTGGGACACATGTAGGAGTGATAGATATTTCTTGGTCACCTGTAGGAGAGAACATGTTTAGAGAACTCTATTCTTCAAATATATGTCTCACTTCATATTTGTTCTGCCTTTGTTGAGGTTTTTTAGATATGTAAATATGTGCATATAGATGCTGACAGATTACATTCGACACCGACGCACACACACACACAATGTATCATCATCACCTCCTACTACTATTGACGCAACGGGCCTTGGGTTTTATATATATATATATATATATATATATGTATATGTATATATACATATATACATAAATACCTATATGTATATATATATATATATATTATACATATACACACACACACACACATATATATATATATATATATACACATATATATATATATATATATATTTATTTTATATATCAGTAGATGCGATCTTCCCATCGGCCAACTGTTGTATTGTTGTTTATTTATTAGTCATTAAAGCTTCATTAAAGATATATAGCCTCTATTTATCTTCTCGTATCTTAGCATTGATGGTAAGAAGTCTTGATTGCGGTAAACAGATTAAATATGAAAGTTATTATAAAAGCTTGAATCTCAGGATGTCCACTTTTATAACAAAACATTGGGAAGCATTGCACTGATAATTAGTATATACAGTATTTCCATCCACTTACGCTAATATAATGGCTTTTTAGGTTTAAAGATCATTTTTCGTTGTGAAACATGATGTGTATCCATTATATTCCGTGTAACTGATAGACTTCTGTTTATGAACGCTGCGTTTATCATAAAATATTCAACAAGATCATGTAATGTAATTTACGAGATCGATAACGTTAACTTTAGTCCATTTTTTTTAGCGATGCAAATTTGCACCGACTCGCAGCGGTGCCCTTTTAGCTCGGAAAAGTTTCCGGATCGCTGATTGGTTGGACAAGATAATTCTAACCAATCAGCGATCAGGAAACTTTTCCGAGCTTAAAGGGCACCGCTGCGAGTCGGTGCAAATATGCATCGCTAAAGAAATGGACTATAGTTGCATAGTTATTACCATTATGTACTGTACGTCAGCATATATATGTGTATATAGATAGATAGATAGATAGAGAGCTAAATCATCATCAGCCCTAACTAGTCCACTGTAGGACAAAGGCCTCAGAAATGTCCTTCCACTCCCGTCTGTTTATGGTCTTTCTTAGTTCGTCAGTTCGTCGTCTTCTATTCCTTCCCATTCTTCGTATGCAATCTCTAAGGACCCATTCTGTTATTTTCAATACTTTCACACACACACACACATATGTATATATAGTATTCATACATATTATTATTATTGTTGTCCTAGTTGGACAAGCAAGATGTTATAAATCTAAGGGCTCCAACAGGAAAAAATAGCCCAGTGAGGAAAGGAAACAAAGAAATACATAAGTAAATGAATATCTGTATATGTATATGTATGTATATATATATATATATGTGTGTGTGTGTGTGTGTGTGTGGGTGTGTGGGGTGATAAAAGAACAGCTAATAGAGCGTAGATTTCAAGAAGTAAGAAGATTAACTCTTGATTCCCCCCCCCCCAAGAACCGGTTCACAATCGCCCTTAGACTCCTACGCTTATCCCCGAGAAGATGACATTCTGTTTGGCCCTTCCACCTACTCTCCTTTGTGACTCTAAATAGTTTTTAGGGGAACGGACAGCGTGACAGACACTCAGAGACAGACAGACAAAAGGGTTGGGACAGAGGATAGGGGGAGGGGGGGGACCTGTGCTTATCAAATGTTTAAGGGGTCTTTTGTTATTTCATTTGGTATTATCGCTCTTGTTAATTTTTGGTTTGAATTGTTAGGGTGTGTAAACTAATCTTGAGAGAGAGAGAGAGAGAGAGAGAGAGAGAGAGAGAGAGAGAGGGCATAATCTTATTCTGAATGTGATGTGTGAATTTACTTTATTTACTATTATGAAGAGGAATATCGGGGGGAGAGAGAGAGAGAGAGAGAGAGAGAGAGAGAGAGAGAGAATTTTGTTGTTCTGAATGTAATTGTTTTGTGTGATTTTACTTTATTCACTAGTATGAAGAATCTATCTATCTATCTATCGACAGAGAGAGAGAGAGAGAGAGAGAGAGAGAGAGAGAGAGCATTTTGTTGTACTGAATATGATGTCTATTCTGAATTTACTTTATTCACTATTATGAAGGAGAGAGAGAGAGAGAGAGAGAGAGAGAGAGAGAGAATTTTGTTTTCCTGATCATCATGTTTCATGCAAAGTTACTTTATTTAATATTATCAAGATAAATTTAACCGAAAATCGTTAGTTTTTGTTATAGCTTGTGATCATTATTTCGTATTTTATAATAAAACTAAATTAATGTCATATAGAAACTTCATTAATTTTTTTATCTTCAAACACTGTAAAAGTAGTTCTCTAGGTATGGTTTTTCTGTTTACCTTACTTTCGGGAATACATAAATTTATAATTCTAAAATTCAAAAACACGATGCTTCATTGGTATATATTATTAGTCCACTTCATGTAAATCATTCTGTTTCGAATTTTTATAAATAAGATTATTCTTAAATCTGGCCCCAAAGGTTAAACTTTTAAGTTTTTATATTCTGTGAAGATTTCTTACGACGTCTGCTTTCGTGATACCACCTGCCACTGTTTTTCCTCTTTCGTGAGATTCAACTCCAAATGTATTTGACTGTAAAAACACTCACGATTTTTATATTTATCTAGGTATTGAGCTGTTTAGAGTCTTGGTTCGTACTTACTCTTTGTTGCTTGTCATAGTAAATTACTTTCTGTTCGTGAAGGGACTTCATATGCTTGTAATATAATTTGTCTGTGAATTACTTATTTGCATTTTAATTTATCATTTTATATATATATTAAATTTTTGGTAGTATAGTGTTTAGATGCATTAGCTCTTACTATAATTGATTCCAGGACTATCGTTTGGAAGAAGAAGAAGTATTAAATTTAGTCAGAAATGTCATAGAAAAATAACTTAGAATGTATGCCTTGTGCAGTACCTACTGTAAGTATTTATTGCTCAAGGCAGGCTCTGCGTTTTCCACTATTTATACATTTAAGTACGCTGTTGATTCCGACTTCTTCTAAAGCCTCTATTTTCCAATTGAGAAGATCTAAACCATTCACTCAAAAGCTCTCTCTCTCTCTCTCTCTCTCTCTCTCTCTCTCTCTCTCTCTCTATATATATATATATATATATAGTAGGAATCACTTTCTTTTTCTAACGTGAGGGTATGTTTATTTCCGATACATTATGCTTCCTCTTGATTTCTTTTTATAATTTTCATAGTTTATATATGAAATATTTATTTTGATGTTACTGTTCTTGAAATATTTTATCCTAATTGTTAATTACTTTTCTTGAAGTCTCCTTATTTCATTTCCTCACTGGACTATTTTCCCTGGTGAAGCCCTCGGGCTTATAGCATTCTGCTTTTCCAACTAGGGTTGTAGCTCAGCAATTAATAATAATAATAATAATAATAATAATAATAATAATAATAATAATATAGTGATAATATAGTGATAACTGGAAAGTGTCTGACTTGTGACCGTCATTTAATGTATGTTTAGAACCGTAGTCATCTTCTTCTTCCAATGACTGACTAAATCCATAGACTGAAAATCTTGAAGAGGATGAATGAAGTAGGAGATGATGAAAGGAGAAGTATTGATTTAAAAGCTCACGATGGAGACGACTGCCGAAATCTAACCGAGGCCCTTTGCGTCTATAGGCGTAGAAGATGACGATGATGATTAAAAGCGTAGTTTTTATGGTTATGGTGTTATGAAAGTAAATGTTTTACAAGGAATATATCGTAAGATGTATAGATTTGTTTGTAACAACTCCTACCTTTGAAGTAGTAGCCTTGATAACTCTAGGAATTGTTCACCTCCCTCTCTCTCTCTCTCTCTTTCTTTCTCTCTCTCTCTCTCTCTCTGTATGTATATCTGTGTATATATATATATATATATATATTTATATATATATATATATATATGTATATATATATATATATATATATATTCTTTCTAAAAATAGAGGCGATAATTCCTCGATATTGCAAATGTATTTCTAATTTCTACTTTACGCTTGAATTAATCTCGTTTTACGTCCTTTATTTATTTCGACTTCGAATTTTGAAATAAAGAAATTATGTAAAGTAACTTTGATGCGATGGTTCATTTTATCCTCTTTTTTTTTTAGTACGTAAATATGAAAAATCGATTTCACTCTTAAAGATGAATGGAGTCAGCAGCTCTTCTAGGAGAAGGACACTCCAAAATCAAACCATTGTTCTCTAACCTTGGGTAGTGCCATAGCCTCTGTACCCTGGTCTTCCACTGTTTTGGGGTAGAGTTCTCTTGCTTGAGGTTACACTTGGGCAAACTTTTCTATGTTATTTCTCTTCCCTGTTTTATTCAAGTTTTTATAGTCTATATATGGAGGATCTATTTTAATATTACTGTTATTAATATATTCTATATTGTTCATTATTTCTCTTGTACCTTATTTCGTTATATCCTTTCCTCACTGAGCTATTTTCCCTGCTGGAGCCCTTGGGCTTATAGCACCCTTCTTTTCCAACTGGGGTTGTAACTTAGCAAGTAATAATAATAATAATAATAATAATAATAATAATAATAATAATAATAACAATAACACCAACACCACCAACAACAGCAACAACAATAATAACAGTAGTAGTAGTAGTAGTAGTAGTAGTAGTAGTAGTAGTAGTAGTAGTAGTAGTAGTAGTAGTAGAAATGGAAAAAAAAAGCAATTTCTTTAAGGTAAAAGACATTGAAACGAAGGGAATTATAAACATTTATTATGCAAAGATGAATTTGAATAAGTGTCGCCTTAAGGACGAGGATTACTCCCATGCTAAATGAGATGAGAAAACCACTAGCCTCTCTCTCTCTCTCTCTCTCTCTCTCTCTCTCTGCTCTCGTTTACATTCGTGTTCAAAAGTAACCTCTCTCTCTCTCTCTCTCTCTCTCTCTCTCTCTCTCTCTCTTGTATTTACATTCGTGAACAAAAGTAACACCCGCTCTCTTATCTCTGCTCTCGTTTACATTCATGTTCAAAAGTAACCTCTCTCTCTCTCTCTCTCCTCTCCTCTCTCTCTCTCTCTTGTATTTACATTCGTGAACAAAAGTAACACCCTCTCTCTTATCTCTGCTCTCGTTTACATTCATGTTCAAAAGTAACCTCTCTCTCTCTCTCTCTCTCTCTCTCTCTCTCTCTGCTCTCGTTTACATTCATGTTCAAAAGTAACCTTTCTCTCTCTCCTCTCTCTCTCTCTCTCTCTCTCTCTCTTGTATTTACATTCGTGAACAAAAGTAACAACCCTCCTCTCTCTCTCTCTCTCTCTGCTCTCGTTTACATTCATGTTCAAAAGTAACCCCCCCTCTCTCTCTCTCTCTCTCTCTCTCTCTCTCTCTCAGCTTGCATTTGCATTCGTGCACCAAAGTAACAACCTTTCTCTCTCTCTCTCTCTCTCTCTCTCTCTCTGCTCTCGTTTACATTCATGTTCAAAAGTAACCCCCCCCCCTCTCTCTCTCTCTCTCTCTCTCTCTCTCTCAGCTTGCATTTGCATTCGTGCACCAAAGTAACAACCTCTCTCTCTCTCTCTCTCTCTCTCTCTCTCACACACACACACACACACACAGCCAAACATGCATGGCATCCAAGACTCTTCTTTAGAACCTGTAATGTCAAGACTGTTTTATATATATAAGATGTGATGAGGCAAAAACTATTTGTTTTTTTTACTGAACAACCGATGAGTCTGGCTTTGAGTGTCAACTTAACCAAATTTCATTTAGTTTAGATCATGCAGTTGAAACATTTTGGGTTATCGTTCAGTTTCATCTATTCTTTGAGTGGGATAAAGAAACGTAGATTTTTGAGAATTTTGTATGCTATTTATCAGTCGTATTTCAACTCTCCCAATCATAACCTTCAAAACGATGATATGAATTACTAATGTTTCAATATAGACTTTGGTGATTTAAGGTCCATAATTGGTTGTGTGGTGTTTTTTGATTAAGGTGTTAGAAGAGGTATTTTTATTTTGAATAAAACATCCTATTTTTTTGTTATTACAAAATCCCTCACTAATGGAGAATAGTTGTAACGATTTTTCAATCTAGTATCGTCTTATCATTTTATTATTAGATAAACCTTTTGTATATACGTAAAACTATTTGTAATACTTATTGTATCTGCGTATTTGAAAACTTTTACTTTGGCTGAGATCATGGTGAAGGACAGGTGGAGAGGGTTTGGGCATGCTCTTCACACTCCCTAAGAGAGAGATTAGTTCACCAAACTTACAACTAGGCTCCATAAGGCACTAGAAGAATTGGAAGACCCAGGTCTACATGGCTGAGGATTATGAAGCGTTAAGTAGGAGACATTGAGTGGAGAAGTATTGATTTAAAAACTCAAGATAGAGACGACTGGCGAAATTTTGACAGAGGACCTTTGCGTCAATAGGCGTAGGAGATGATGATGATGAAAGAAAGCTTTATGTGGAAATTTTCGTTCCCAATTAGATATTAATAAAATAACTGATAGGTGTTCATTTACTTGAGGCAAAAAGTGTATGGATCCTAAGTGTCTTTAGTTTAAGTAGTGTACTGTACCAACCGTGTGTCACACAATCGTACATAGTAACGACATTTCATTTTGTGTATATATTATGCTTGTATCTTCGCTCTCCCCTCGCACTAAAAAGAACCTGAATAAACATGTCTGTTTTTCTCTCCGTTAACTGTTAACCGGTTGAACAGGAAATTTCATGTTGCATACAACACATCATTTTAAGAGAACTTCGTAACACCCTGTGAACTTGTTCTGCTCATAAGGTTAACGTTATTCCTTAAGGAATATCATTCAAGATCAAAACTATTTCAAATAGATCTTTATTTATTAGAAGATAACCTTTCAGTCTCTTTTTATTTGTAATAAAACTTCTTGTTATTTTAACCTGTTCATTTTATTTTTATTTTCATTTTCTTATGTAACGATTGACAAAAGAAAATTCTGTTAGAATTTTTTTCCTAAAATCACTTATATTGAGAAGAGTAATTCTTTAAGCAGTAAGATGGAAAATAGATCTAAAAAGTCTATTGTACCCATTCTTTGCATTAGCCCATTAATATCACATTATATTCCTCAAATCCATTAATATCACATTATATTCCTCAAATCCATTAATATCACATTATATTCCCCGAATCTATTGATATCACATTATAGTGTACATGGAATGTTTCACTTTGGCGACCTCAAAAATATCAGGGAACATTAGCAAGACACTCATTTATATTTAGGTTGTGGTTATTTCGTTTATTTCACATAATTAATATATTGTTCTTCCTCCTGTTCTTTTGAAGTGTTTATAGTTTGTATATGAGAAATTTATTTTACTGTTGTTATTGTTCTTTTAATATATTTTTTTTATATCAGTTGTTGATTACGTCTCTTTTAGCTCATTTATTTCCTTATTTCGTTTCCTCATTGGGCTACTTTCCTTGTTGGAGCCCTTGGCTTTATAGCATCTTGCTTTTCCAACTGGGGTTGTAGCTTAGCAAGTAATAATGATAATAATAATGAAAATAATAATAATGATGATGATAATAATAATAATAATAATAATAATAATAATAATAATAATAATAATAATAATAATAGTCGAATTAATATTCGGTAGAGAACGGTCCTTTTCCATATGAATCTGCAGTTCCCTCAAACCCAATTAGTGCTTTCATTCAAACTGGAAATAGTCTAGTAATATGGAACCCCAGGTCTCTATTATTCACTACAAACGAAGGATTATGAGATATTTTGGGTAATTAATCTAGGATGAGCTTGCCCTAAATTGGAATGATAATTGATGGAACCGTAATGGACGCCTCCACGGCCGTACCCCTCCACCACTCCTCTGCCCTCCCAGGTCTCCCACTTCGCGTTTTTTACCCTACCCGGGGACTCACTGGAACGTGTTGAAATCGTACTCTGTTCTTAGTAATATTTTAAGGTTTATAGACAAGACCAAAGGTGAATTAATGCCAATATGCTTTTAAATTATATATTCTCTCTCTCTCTCTCTCTCTCTCTCTCTCTCTCTCTCTCTGTGAAAATGAAGTCAGGTCACGTTTGGTAGATCATTGCACAGCTCCTGGACCACCACCCAACAGTCCATGAAGCTGTAAATGATAATAATCAGCGCGAACTGTACTTGTGGTAAAGACAGGGATATATGTCCTCTTGAAGAAGTAAGACGAAACTAGTCAGGATTCATTATTGTTTTCACTTTCCTTTGTGTTTTTCTTTATCTGAGCATACGGTTTCCCCTGTTAGTACATACACCCCCAACCATTATATATATATATATATATATATACATATATATATATATACATATATATATAAATATATATATATATATATATATATACATCTATATATATATATATATATATGATAATTTTGAACATTTAGACGTGTTTTTCGTATATATTCATATAAGCCTGGGTCTCTGATCCAGAGGTAGAGAGAATTCAGATAATAGGTGTGTAATATATGGCTTATATATATATATATATATATATATAAACATTAAAAGTCTACTTTAATTTTGTCTAATGCTCACTCATAAATGTAAGATCCATTAGATTTCCATTAAACATACAAAAACGGAAGTTCGAAATGGCTTTTAGATTAATTACATAGTCTTATGCTAGCATCATTAATATGGGAACCTTTGGCAACTTCACCTAATAGAGCGGACACCTCCATATTTATTGTTCTTTTATGTCATCTCGTAATTGCTTAGTCTCCGATGATTCCTAGAGGCGAAGTGTTGAACTTTTAAACCATATTTATGATTTAATCTCTCGGTCTAATGATTTTTGAAGCTTAGAACTTTTAAAGGTATTAGAGTGAGTGTTGCGCTTAATAGACTTCAAAAACATAGTAGGGAATAATATATATATATATATATATATATATATTATATATATATATATATATATATAGATAGATAGATAGATAGATAGATATATAGATATATATATATATATATATATATTTATATATACACTCTCTGGGCACAGTCTTTCTATTAGCTGTCGGCTAGAATTGAATAAATGGGGCAGCACAGTAACAAATTCCGCCTCTTCCTTCAAAATTCTATCCCTTATGATGAGATATAGAAAACCAGATAGCCTTAAGATAGTTGATGCCACAAGTGCCTTTAGCATTTAATATATATATATATATATATATATGTATAATATATATAGAATATATATATATTTATATATTTATAATATATAGAATATATATATATATATATATATATATATTTATATATGTGTAATATATATAGAAATATATGTATATATATATATATAAATATATATATATATATTTAGATATATATAATATATATAGAATATATATGTATATATATATATATATATATCTATTCCACGGTTCACCATTCACAAGATGGATAAGGAAAGTGACCTAAGTTTCTTTTTCTGTGTGCAAAACTTTCTCTGGAATTGTTCTGTAATAAGTACGAAATAATTAGGGCACAGGTGTATTATACATGAACAGTATTGGCCCTGATCTGAACATTTTTTTTATTTTTTTTTTGGGGGGGGGGGGTTGCTGAACATAATTTTTTTTATTCTTAATATGTAATACATTCCTTGTTATCGATTAGAGATGTTTGTGAAATGCTTCTGTGTTTGTGAACAGCAAAGAAAATTAAGAGCACATCGGTGGTCGGACTTAGAAGATATTAATGATATTTTTATCTAAACAGATCATCAATGTGGTAATGGTGTGTATGATCCTTACACCAATTGTTCTTGATAATACAAATTACTATAGTCCATTTCTTTGAGCGATGCATATGTGCACCGACTCGCGGCGGTGCCCTTTTAGCTCGGAAAAGTTTTCGGATCGCTGATTGGTTGGACAAGATAATTCTAACCAATCAGCGATCAGGACACTTTTCCGAGCTAAAAGGGCACCGCCGCGAGTCGGTGCAAATATGCATCGCTAAAAGAAATGGACTATAGTCTATAGTTGACATGTGCCGCCTGTCATTTTACTAAGAAGTATTGAATATTATATTTCTAGGAAATAATATTTTTTAGCATGACAAGGTGTACACAATATAAAATAAAAAGAATATAC
>NC_090765.1:50640130-50645248 GCF_036898095.1 Palaemon carinicauda | reverse complement strand
AGAGAGAGAATTTTGTTTTCCTGATCATCATGTTTCATGCAAAGTTACTTTATTTAATATTATCAAGATAAATTTAACCGAAAATCGTTAGTTTTTGTTATAGCTTGTGATCATTATTTCGTATTTTATAATAAAACTAAATTAATGTCATATAGAAACTTCATTAATTTTTTTATCTTCAAACACTGTAAAAGTAGTTCTCTAGGTATGGTTTTTCTGTTTACCTTACTTTCGGGAATACATAAATTTATAATTCTAAAATTCAAAAACACGATGCTTCATTGGTATATATTATTAGTCCACTTCATGTAAATCATTCTGTTTCGAATTTTTATAAATAAGATTATTCTTAAATCTGGCCCCAAAGGTTAAACTTTTAAGTTTTTATATTCTGTGAAGATTTCTTACGACGTCTGCTTTCGTGATACCACCTGCCACTGTTTTTCCTCTTTCGTGAGATTCAACTCCAAATGTATTTGACTGTAAAAACACTCACGATTTTTATATTTATCTAGGTATTGAGCTGTTTAGAGTCTTGGTTCGTACTTACTCTTTGTTGCTTGTCATAGTAAATTACTTTCTGTTCGTGAAGGGACTTCATATGCTTGTAATATAATTTGTCTGTGAATTACTTATTTGCATTTTAATTTATCATTTTATATATATATTAAATTTTTGGTAGTATAGTGTTTAGATGCATTAGCTCTTACTATAATTGATTCCAGGACTATCGTTTGGAAGAAGAAGAAGTATTAAATTTAGTCAGAAATGTCATAGAAAAATAACTTAGAATGTATGCCTTGTGCGAGTACCTACTGTAAGTATTTATTGCTCAAGGCAGGCTCTGCGTTTTCCACTATTTATACATTTAAGTACGCTGTTGATTCCGACTTCTTCTAAAGCCTCTATTTTCCAATTGAGAAGATCTAAACCATTCACTCAAAAGCTCTCTCTCTCTCTCTCTCTCTCTCTCTCTCTCTCTCTCTCTCTCTCTATATATATATATATATATATATAGTAGGAATCACTTTCTTTTTCTAACGTGAGGGTATGTTTATTTCCGATACATTATGCTTCCTCTTGATTTCTTTTTATAATTTTCATAGTTTATATATGAAATATTTATTTTGATGTTACTGTTCTTGAAATATTTTATCCTAATTGTTAATTACTTTTCTTGAAGTCTCCTTATTTCATTTCCTCACTGGACTATTTTCCCTGGTGAAGCCCTCGGGCTTATAGCATTCTGCTTTTCCAACTAGGGTTGTAGCTCAGCAATTAATAATAATAATAATAATAATAATAATAATAATAATAATAATAATATAGTGATAATATAGTGATAACTGGAAAGTGTCTGACTTGTGACCGTCATTTAATGTATGTTTAGAACCGTAGTCATCTTCTTCTTCCAATGACTGACTAAATCCATAGACTGAAAATCTTGAAGAGGATGAATGAAGTAGGAGATGATGAAAGGAGAAGTATTGATTTAAAAGCTCACGATGGAGACGACTGCCGAAATCTAACCGAGGCCCTTTGCGTCTATAGGCGTAGAAGATGACGATGATGATTAAAAGCGTAGTTTTTATGGTTATGGTGTTATGAAAGTAAATGTTTTACAAGGAATATATCGTAAGATGTATAGATTTGTTTGTAACAACTCCTACCTTTGAAGTAGTAGCCTTGATAACTCTAGGAATTGTTCACCTCCCTCTCTCTCTCTCTCTCTTTCTTTCTCTCTCTCTCTCTCTCTCTCTCTGTATGTATATCTGTATATATATATATATATATATATATATTTATATATATATATATATATATATATGTATATATATATATATATATATATATATATTCTTTCTAAAAATAGAGGCGATAATTCCTCGATATTGCAAATGTATTTCTAATTTCTACTTTACGCTTGAATTAATCTCGTTTTACGTCCTTTATTTATTTCGACTTCGAATTTTGAAATAAAGAAATTATGTAAAGTAACTTTGATGCGATGGTTCATTTTATCCTCTTTTTTTTTTAGTACGTAAATATGAAAAATCGATTTCACTCTTAAAGATGAATGGAGTCAGCAGCTCTTCTAGGAGAAGGACACTCCAAAATCAAACCATTGTTCTCTAACCTTGGGTAGTGCCATAGCCTCTGTACCCTGGTCTTCCACTGTTTTGGGGTAGAGTTCTCTTGCTTGAGGTTACACTTGGGCAAACTTTTCTATGTTATTTCTCTTCCCTGTTTTATTCAAGTTTTTATAGTCTATATATGGAGGATCTATTTTAATATTACTGTTATTAATATATTCTATATTGTTCATTATTTCTCTTGTACCTTATTTCGTTATATCCTTTCCTCACTGAGCTATTTTCCCTGCTGGAGCCCTTGGGCTTATAGCACCCTTCTTTTCCAACTGGGGTTGTAACTTAGCAAGTAATAATAATAATAATAATAATAATAATAATAATAATAATAATAACAATAACACCAACACCACCAACAACAGCAACAACAATAATAACAGTAGTAGTAGTAGTAGTAGTAGTAGTAGTAGTAGTAGTAGTAGTAGTAGTAGTAGTAGTAGTAGAAATGGAAAAAAAAAGCAATTTCTTTAAGGTAAAAGACATTGAAACGAAGGGAATTATAAACATTTATTATGCAAAGATGAATTTGAATAAGTGTCGCCTTAAGGACGAGGATTACTCCCATGCTAAATGAGATGAGAAAACCACTAGCCTCTCTCTCTCTCTCTCTCTCTCTCTCTCTCTGCTCTCGTTTACATTCGTGTTCAAAAGTAACCTCTCTCTCTCTCTCTCTCTCTCTCTCTCTCTCTCTCTTGTATTTACATTCGTGAACAAAAGTAACACCCGCTCTCTTATCTCTGCTCTCGTTTACATTCATGTTCAAAAGTAACCTCTCTCTCTCTCTCTCTCTCTCTCTCTCTCTCTCTCTCTCTTGTATTTACATTCGTGAACAAAAGTAACACCCTCTCTCTTATCTCTGCTCTCGTTTACATTCATGTTCAAAAGTAACCTCTCTCTCTCTCTCTCTCTCTCTCTCTCTCTCTCTGCTCTCGTTTACATTCATGTTCAAAAGTAACCTTTCTCTCTCTCTCTCTCTCTCTCTCTCTCTCTCTCTCTCTTGTATTTACATTCGTGAACAAAAGTAACAACCCTCCTCTCTCTCTCTCTCTCTCTGCTCTCGTTTACATTCATGTTCAAAAGTAACCCCCCCTCTCTCTCTCTCTCTCTCTCTCTCTCTCTCTCAGCTTGCATTTGCATTCGTGCACCAAAGTAACAACCTTTCTCTCTCTCTCTCTCTCTCTCTCTCTCTGCTCTCGTTTACATTCATGTTCAAAAGTAACCCCCCCCCTCTCTCTCTCTCTCTCTCTCTCTCTCTCTCTCTCAGCTTGCATTTGCATTCGTGCACCAAAGTAACAACCTCTCTCTCTCTCTCTCTCTCTCTCTCTCTCTCTCTCTCTCACACACACACACACACACAGCCAAACATGCATGGCATCCAAGACTCTTCTTTAGAACCTGTAATGTCAAGACTGTTTTATATATATAAGATGTGATGAGGCAAAAACTATTTGTTTTTTTTACTGAACAACCGATGAGTCTGGCTTTGAGTGTCAACTTAACCAAATTTCATTTAGTTTAGATCATGCAGTTGAAACATTTTGGGTTATCGTTCAGTTTCATCTATTCTTTGAGTGGGATAAAGAAACGTAGATTTTTGAGAATTTTGTATGCTATTTATCAGTCGTATTTCAACTCTCCCAATCATAACCTTCAAAACGATGATATGAATTACTAATGTTTCAATATAGACTTTGGTGATTTAAGGTCCATAATTGGTTGTGTGGTGTTTTTTGATTAAGGTGTTAGAAGAGGTATTTTTATTTTGAATAAAACATCCTATTTTTTTGTTATTACAAAATCCCTCACTAATGGAGAATAGTTGTAACGATTTTTCAATCTAGTATCGTCTTATCATTTTATTATTAGATAAACCTTTTGTATATACGTAAAACTATTTGTAATACTTATTGTATCTGCGTATTTGAAAACTTTTACTTTGGCTGAGATCATGGTGAAGGACAGGTGGAGAGGGTTTGGGCATGCTCTTCACACTCCCTAAGAGAGAGATTAGTTCACCAAACTTACAACTAGGCTCCATAAGGCACTAGAAGAATTGGAAGACCCAGGTCTACATGGCTGAGGATTATGAAGCGTTAAGTAGGAGACATTGAGTGGAGAAGTATTGATTTAAAAACTCAAGATAGAGACGACTGGCGAAATTTGACAGAGGACCTTTGCGTCAATAGGCGTAGGAGATGATGATGATGAAAGAAAGCTTTATGTGGAAATTTTCGTTCCCAATTAGATATTAATAAAATAACTGATAGGTGTTCATTTACTTGAGGCAAAAAGTGTATGGATCCTAAGTGTCTTTAGTTTAAGTAGTGTACTGTACCAACCGTGTGTCACACAATCGTACATAGTAACGACATTTCATTTTGTGTATATATTATGCTTGTATCTTCGCTCTCCCCTCGCACTAAAAAGAACCTGAATAAACATGTCTGTTTTTCTCTCCGTTAACTGTTAACCGGTTGAACAGGAAATTTCATGTTGCATACAACACATCATTTTAAGAGAACTTCGTAACACCCTGTGAACTTGTTCTGCTCATAAGGTTAACGTTATTCCTTAAGGAATATCATTCAAGATCAAAACTATTTCAAATAGATCTTTATTTATTAGAAGATAACCTTTCAGTCTCTTTTTATTTGTAATAAAACTTCTTGTTATTTTAACCTGTTCATTTTATTTTTATTTTCATTTTCTTATGTAACGATTGACAAAAGAAAATTCTGTTAGAATTTTTTTCCTAAAATCACTTATATTGAGAAGAGTAATTCTTTAAGCAGTAAGATGGAAAATAGATCTAAAAAGTCTATTGTACCCATTCTTTGCATTAGCCCATTAATATCACATTATATTCCTCAAATCCATTAATATCACATTATATTCCTCAAATCCATTAATATCACATTATATTCCCCGAATCTATTGATATCACATTATAGTGTACATGGAATGTTTC
>NC_090765.1:50612630-50637630 GCF_036898095.1 Palaemon carinicauda | reverse complement strand
GTGAACAGCAAAGAAAATTAAGAGCACATCGGTGGTCGGACTTAGAAGATATTAATGATATTTTTATCTAAACAGATCATCAATGTGGTAATGGTGTGTATGATCCTTACACCAATTGTTCTTGATAATACAAATTACTATAGTCCATTTCTTTGAGCGATGCATATGTGCACCGACTCGCGGCGGTGCCCTTTTAGCTCGGAAAAGTTTTCGGATCGCTGATTGGTTGGACAAGATAATTCTAACCAATCAGCGATCAGGACACTTTTCCGAGCTAAAAGGGCACCGCCGCGAGTCGGTGCAAATATGCATCGCTAAAAGAAATGGACTATAGTCTATAGTTGACATGTGCCGCCTGTCATTTTACTAAGAAGTATTGAATATTATATTTCTAGGAAATAATATTTTTTAGCATGACAAGGTGTACACAATATAAAATAAAAAGAATATACCACGTGTCATTTTATTGAGAAGTGATAGATATTTGAATTCTGGGAAATTATTATTTGTTCACAACTCTTGCTTGAGGGTACACTCGGGCACACTATTCTATCTTATTTCTCTTCCTTTTGGTTTTTTAAAGTTTTCATAGTTTATATAGGAAATATTTGTTTTAATGTTATTAATTTTCTTAAAATATTTTGATTTTCCTTGTTTCCTTTCCTCACAGGGCTATTTTCCCTGTGGGGCCCCCGGGCTTGTAGATCCTGCTCTTCCAACTAGGGTTGTAGCTTAGCAAGTAATAATGATATTAATAATAATAATAATAATAATAATGGCAAGGTATACACATTATGGCCAAAATAAAAAGAATATACCACATGCCATTTTACTAAAAAGTAATAGATATTTGATTTCCAGGAAATATTTTTTTTTTTTTTTTTTTTTTTTTTACATGACAAGGTATACACATTGTACCCAAAATAAAAGAAGGGGACTAATTGAGGCTAATTATAACTAAAATCCATTAGCAAACCAACAGATCACCAGACCATCTAAGGGCAAAATGATCTTAACGTGACATCTATCAGCACCGGGTGGGGGGGTGGGGGGGGGGGGGCGTCCGCTAGGTGACATCCTATTTGTTTTTGGCAAGAAGACAGCATCCCTCGTTCAGCCAGGAACAAACCACACATGACGTATACACAATCGCAATTTGATGAATGTCTATACTCAAGTATCCTATACTCAATTTTTTATAATGAGTCGCATTTCCACTGACTCGCAACGGTGCCCTTTTAGTTTGGAAAAGTTTCCTGCTATCTGATTGGTTAGAATTATCTTGGCCAACCAATCAGCGATCAGGAAACTTTTCGGAGCTAAAAGGGGCCCCCTGCGAGTAGGTGCAAATCTGTCTCACTAAAAAGAATTGATTATAGTGGCTGATATGTGAAATTCAGAGTTGCCAGGTTGGCCTTTTTCAGACCAAAATCGTCAAATTTGTCCTTTTTTCAGACCATAAATGACAAATTTGGCCTTCTATAAATAGGTGGCCCTTTAGTTATATGAGAAAAGCTTGGCCTTAAATGCTACCTTTTGGCCTTTCATCTACTAATGGGTTGGTTGGGCCTTTTTAAAGCTGTAGTTGATTATAAGTTTGGCTTTTCTCATATAGAAAACCTGGCAACCCTGATTTTGAGACAGATTGCGAAAGTGTGCGAAAGTCTGCAACATGTGCGGGGAGCATCCTGCGGCAGCCACTTCATGTCTGACCATATAAAGTACGGTTAGAAAGAAGTAGAGGAAGATGGAAGAAAGAGAGAAAAAAATAAACAAGTACATTATAGGTGAACAGCATTACCTTCTCTCTCTCTCTCTCTCTCTCTCTCTCTCTCTCTCTCTCTCTCTCATGAATAATTGTCCTCTCTTTATCTCCTATTATTTCCCATTTTCTCTCTCTCTCTCTCTCTCTCTCTCTCTCTCTCTCTCTCATGAATAATTGTCCTCTCTTTATCTCCTATTATTTCCCATTTTCTCTCTCTCTCTCTCTCTCTCTCTCTCTCTCTCATGCATAATTGTCCTCTCTTTATCTCCTATTATTTCCCATTCTCTCTCTCTCTCTCTCTCTCTCTCTCTCTCCGATGCATAATTTCTCTTATTTCCCTTCTCTCTCTCTCTCTCTCTCTCTCTCTCTCTCTCTCTCATGAATAATTGTCCTCTCTTTATCTCCTATTATTTCCCATTTTCTCTCTCTCTCTCTCTCTCTCTCTCTCTCTCTCATGAATAATTGTCCTCTCTTTATCTCCTATTATTTCCCATTTTCTCTCTCTCTCTCTCTCTCTCTCTCTCTCTCTCTCTCTTTCTCTCTCTCTCTCTCTATCTCTCTCTCTCTCTCTCTCTCTCTCTCTCTCTCATGAATAATTGTCCTCTCTTTATCTCCTATTATTTCCCATTTTCTCTCTCTCTCTCTCTCTCTCTCTCTCTCATGCATAATTGTCCTCTCTTTATCTCCTATTATTTCCCATTCTCTCTCTCTCTCTCTCTCTCTCTCTCTCCGATGCATAATTTCTCTTATTTCCCTTCTCTCTCTCTCTCTCTCTCTCTCTCTCTCTCTCTCTATCTCTCTCTCTCTCTCTCTCTCTCTCTCCCCCCGATGCATAATTGTCTTCTAGTCATTATCTCTTATTATTTCTCTCTCTCTCTCTCTCTCTCTCTCTCTCTCTAGGGTATTTTGGCGGGTTCGACATCTAATCAAGTCATGCGAGAGACTTGCAGAGTGTGAAGGAACTTGAAACCTTACCTTTTACGTCGGATGATTTTTACTTCTGGTTTTGGTCTAATTAGTGTTAGACATTAATTCAATGTGTCTTTGGTATGGCTTTTATTCCATATTTAAAATATATTGCAATTGGCTGCTGAATGAAGATATTTTAGCAGTTTTAGGTTTCCAGAAAAATAAGCATTAAAGGTTTTGAAGGTTTTAAAGGTCGCTCATGAATGGCAGAGGCAAGGGACAGTGACATTGCCATAGCAAGCAGGACAATGCCCTAGAGACTGATCATATATTATATGATCAGCGCTCAAGCCTCCTCTCCACCCAAGCTAGGACCAGGGAGGGCCAGGCAATGGCTGCTGATAACTCAGTAGATAGACATATAGGCTCCCCCAAACCCCCCAACCTTAGCTCACAAGGATGGTAAGGTTGCAGACACTAATGGCACTAGCGAGTCTGAGCGGGACTCGAACCTCCGACTGGCAAACACCAGGCAGAGACGTTACCAATCAGGCCAAGACAACGTATCATAATACGTAAGAGTTTTCTTGCTTGAGGGTACACTCATGCTCACTATTCCAGCTTATTTATTTATTTTATTATTTTTTTTTTTTTTGAAGTTTTTAGTTTATATATGAGAGATTTATATTATTATAGTTATTCTTCTCAAGATATTGCATTTTAATTGTTCAGTACTTATAGTTTATCTGTTTTCTTATTTCCTTTCCTCATTAGGCTATTTTCTCTGTTTGAGTCCTTGGGCTTATAGTATCCTGTTTTTCCAACTAGGGTTGTAGTGTGGCAAGTAATAATGATAATTGAACTTTTTATGTATTTAAACTCGAATATTTAAAGTACAAAATAAACTGGACTTCGTCTTTTTATTCATACAGTCATCATATCATTATTCATTGTAACATCATCATCATCATCTCCTCCTACGCCTATTGACGCAAAGGGCCCCGGTTAGATTTCGCCAGTCGTCTCTGTCTTGAGCTTTTAATTCCATACTTCTCCATTCATCATCTACTTCGCGCTTTATAGTCCTAAGCCACATAGGCCTGGGTCTTCCAATTCTTCTAGTGCTTTGTAGAGCCCAGTTGAAAGTTTGGTGAACTAATCTCTCTTGGGGAGTGCGAAGAGCATGCCCAAACCATCTCCATCTACCCCTCATCATGATCTCATCCACATATGGAACTCGTGTGTGAATTAATAGGAATATTTTATTTATAGTGATGGGTCTTTTAGATAATATGTAAGTATTTTTTTTTTCCGAGTCGTCTTGGATTTGTACATATATAGGTTGTGTATTACTTTATAAATCATGATATGGGTGGGTTAATATTGCTGCATAAACCTACAGACTAGAGTATTTATAACAAAGGAATAGGTATCATTTTTATTATTATTATTATTATTATCATTATTATTATTATTGTTATTATTGCTTGTTAAGCTACAACGCTAGTTGGAAAAAACAGAATGCTATAAGCCCAGTGGATCCAACAGGGAAAATAGCCCAGTGAGGAAAGGAAACAAGGAAAAATAAAATATTCTAGAACAGTAACATTAAAATAAATATATCCTATATAAACTATAAAGACTTTAACAAAATAAGAGGAAGAGAAATAAGACAGAATAGTGTGCCCGAGTGTACCCTCAAGCAAGAGAACTCTACCCTACGACAGTGGAAGACCATGGTACAGAGGCTATGGCACTACCCAAAACTAGAGAATAATGGTTTGATTAGGAGTGTCCTTCTCCTACAAGAGCCTCTTACCATAGCTAATTAGGAGGATTATTTCTTAATCTCTGCCATTCATCTTCAGACTTTTCTTCCTCTGTGATTGAGGTCAACTACTGTACTGTAGTTGTTCAGTGACTACTTTCCTCTTGGCAAGGGTAGAAGAGAGACTTTAGTTATGGTAAGCAGCTCTTCTAGGAGAAGGATACTCCAAAATCAAACCATTGTTCTAGTCTTGGGTAGTGCCATAGACTCTGTACCAAAGTCTTCCACTCTTTTGGGGTAGAGTTCTCTTGCTTGAGGGTACACTCAGACACACTATTCTATATATTTTTCTTACTCTTGTTATTTTTTACTTTTTATAGTTTATTTATGAGGGATTTATTTTAATGTCACTGTTTTTTAAATATATTATTTCAATTGTTCATTACTTCTCTTGTTGTTTATATAATTCCATAGATGTTTTTGCAATAATTTCTAATAAAATAATGTAAATGCATTGCTCTTCGATTTAAATTAGTATACTGACATTATCAAGGTTTTAAATGTGACTGGTGTTCATCATCATCCTCATCATTATCATCATCATCATTCTAGTTCATTTTACAGCCCCCCCCCCCCCATCGAACCTCATTTAGTCCAGCATTACACTCATGAGTGAATAAATGCAAATACTGTACTAATGCTACCATAAAACAGTTACGAGTAATTTCGATGTGGTTTGACAGCTAAATATTATTATTATTATTATTATTATTATTATTATTATTATTATTATTATTATTATTATTACTTGCTAAGCTACAACCCTAGTTGGAAAAGTAGGATTCTCTAATCCCAAAGGCTCCAGCAGGGAAAAATAGCCCAGTGAGGGAAGGCAACATGGAGAAATAAAATATTTTAAGAACATTAACAATTTTGAAATAACTATTTCATATATAAACTATAAAAACTTTAACAAAACAAAATGAAGAGAAATAAGATAGAATAGTGTGTCCTCGAAGGACTTAAATTTTTAATACAAAGATATCTGTAGTTAATGAAGTTAAAGGTGATTTGTTTCAGTTCCAGTTCCATCAGAATAGATGCTCACCAGAACGTCAGCCGGGCAAGCCCAATCCCCCATTGTGATGCCCTACCACAGCAGTGGCCTCCTCAGTAAACAGCTTAAAATCACGGTCCCGGGCGGGGATCGATCTGCTGCCATGCGAATGTTACGCAAACACGTTACCACTGTGCTAGCCAGGAGAAATGGGGAGTTGGTCCACGGCTAGAGGCATTTTTGAAATGCAATCTCTAGAATAGAACGTACAGATGGAGCCGATACTTCTTATCGCCATAAAGGGCATCTGAATGAGGGTAGGCACTGGGTACTCCCTGGGAGGGATGGGCATTATACCCTCTAAGGTATTGGGCACTTGGTGGGAGGCGGGTCATCACGAGCGTATGGCAGTCGTAGCGCCGACTGTGCGTATAAGGAATCCTCTTCTTGTAACTTATGTTGGGGTGGGATGCCAGGGACTCATTAGTGGTCGTGTTCCGCTGTCCACGAAATATTCCCTAAACATATCGGGCGCTCTACCGCTGGCGACACGCTGCTACACAACTTGTAGGTCGCACCTTTTGCTCTCTGAATCGCCGACGCTAGATGGCAGCAGCGGTCTGTGAAGTGTGTCTCTATTCTCTTCTGGGTTTCCCGTATCCAATCTGAGACATTACCCCCTGGGACCCTTCTGGTCGTAGTGATCCTTAGAAGAAAGATAGATGTAGATTGTCTGTCCGGTCATCTTCTTGATGTCTGTATTATCATTATTACTAGCCAAGCTACAACCCTAGTTGGAAAAGCTAGATGCTATAAGCCCAAGAGCTCCAATAGGGAAAAGTAGCCCAGTGAGGAAAGGAAATAACGATATAAATGAATGATGAGTACAAATTACCAGTAAATCATTCTAAAACGAGTAACAACGTCAAAACAGATATGTCATACATAAACTATAAAAAGACTTATGTCAGCCTGTTCAACATAAAAACATTTGCTGCGAGTTTGAACTCTTGAAGTTCTACTGATTCAACTACCCGATTAGGAAGACCATTCCACAACTTGGTCACAGCTGGAATAAAACTTCTAGAATACTGTGTAATACTTGTTCTTTTATTCTCTTGATGTAAAATGTCTTAATAATTTCATAATTATAGGTAAAAAATAAAGACATTGAGTAAATTATCAGAAATATAAACAACCAGGTACTGATCAAGCTTAGATTAATAGATTAAAACCAGCTTCTGATTAGGACACAGGAAATTAAGAAAGAGGAAAAATAAAATAGGCTAGATGTGGGGGGTCAATGGCTCATGATATAAACAACCAGGTGCTGATCAAAACAACTATGGTCAGTGAGTATAGGAATGAAATTAATGCTTATACTCACTGACCATTGTTGTTTTGGCTAGTTTTTAATGGCCGGATGCCTTTCCTGCCGCCAACCCTCCCCATTTCCCCGGGGCTTGGGACCGGCACCAAATTGAGGCTGGCTTGCCCCCCTCAGTGGCTAGGTTTTTATAGTTTATTTCGGAAATATTTATTTTAATTTTGTTACTGTTCTTAAGATATTTTATTTTCCATGTTGTAGCCCATGGGCTTATAGCAGCTTGCTTTTCCAACCAGGGCTGTAGTTTAGTTAATAATAATGATAATAATAATAATAATAATAATAATAATAATAATAATAATAATAATAATAATAATAATAAAACCAAGCAACCAACCCGTTGATCGCTGACAGTAAAACTTCCGAACAATAGGGAGTGCTGGAGACCCTCTTGCTGAATATGGTCAGGAGGAGGCTGGTCGGACCCTCTTCTTCCTTCCCAACAGAGGGACTCCCGCCGAAGTCCTTTTAAACAACGGGCATTTTTATCTCCCTGAGGTTTATATAGGATCGGATTGGGGCAGTATATGTAACTTCGGGTAAATTAAGTGCCATGACTCGGACTCGCTGGATGCTCTCGCTTTGTAGTTTCTTTCTACGACGTTTAGAAGATAAAACCTAAATTGTGGCTGTCTTGCTCCTGTTGTAATTTCTCTTAGAAAGTAAAACCTGATTTTATTGTTGTCCTGCTATTGTTGAACCTTTTTTTTCTCTCGTTATTGCTGTCCTGCTATTGTTGAACCTTTTTTTTTCTCTTTGAAAGTAAAACCAGACTTTATTGCTGTCCTGCTATTGTTGAAACTTTTTTTTTCTCTTTGAAAGTAAAACCAGACTTCATTGCTGTCCTGCTATTGTTGAACCTTTTTTTTCATTTTAGAAAGTAAAACCAGACTTCATTGCTGTCCTGCTATTGTTGAACCTTTTTTTTTCCTTTTAGAAAGTAAAACCTGACTTCATTGCTGTCTTGCTATTGTTGAACCTTTTTTTTTCCTTTTAGAAATTAAAACCAGACTTCATTGCTGTCCTGCTATTGTTGAACCTTTTTTTTCCTTTTAGAAATTAAAACCAGACTTCATTGCTGTCCTGCTATTGTTGAACCTTTTTTTTTTCCTTTTAGAAATTAAAACCAGACTTCATTGCTGTCCTGCTATTGTTGAACCTTTTTTTTCTCTCGTTATTGCTGTCCTGCTATTGTTGAACCTTTTTTTTTCTCTTTGAAAGTAAAACCAGACTTTATTGCTGTCCTGCTATTGTTGAAACTTTTTTTTTCTCTTTGAAAGTAAAACCAGACTTCATTGCTGTCCTGCTATTGTTGAACCTTTTTTTTCATTTTAGAAAGTAAAACCAGACTTCATTGCTGTCCTGCTATTGTTGAACCTTCTTTTTCTCTTTGAAAGTAAAACCAGACTTTATTGCTGTCCTGCTATTGTTGAACCTTTTTTTTTCTCTCTTTGAAAGTAAAACCAGACTTTATTGCTGTCCTGCTATTGTTGAACCTTTTTTTTCTCTCTTTGAAAGTAAAACCAGACTTTATTGCTGTCCTGCTATTGTTGAACCTTTTTTTTCTCTCTTTGAAAGTAAAACCAGACTTTATTGCTGTCCTGCTATTGTTGAACCTTTTTTTTCTCTCTTTGAAAGTAAAACCAGACTTCATTGCTGTCCTGCTATTGTTGAACCTTTTTTTTCATTTTAGAAAGTAAAACCAGACTTCATTGCTGTCCTGCTATTGTTGAACCTTTTTTTTTCCTTTTAGAAAGTAAAACCTGACTTTTTGCTGTCCTGCTATTGCTAAACCTGTATGTTTTTTTCTTCCTGATATAATTTTTCTTAGGGAATAAAATTTGATGCTTTTGCTGTATTGCTCCTGTTTTAGTTTTTGCTAGAAGATAAAACCTGATTTTTTGCTGTCTGGGTCCACTTGCAATTTTTGTCAGGTGATGAAACATGATTTTTGCTATCTAGCTCTTGTAATCTTGGTTAGAAGATGAAACCTGCTTTTACTGTCTTTCTCCTGCTGTAATTTTTGTTGGAATATGAAACCTGATTTTTTTTTTTTTTTTTGCTGTGTTAGTCCACTTCTAATTTTTGTTAAAAAATGGTAGTAGGTTGGCCAGGGCACCAGCCACCCGTTGAGATACTACCGCTAGAGAGTTATGGGGTCTTTTGACTGGCCAGACAGTACTACATTGGATCCTCCTCTCTGGTTACGGTTCATTTTCCCTTTGCCTACATACACACTGAATAGTCTGGCATATTCTTTACATATTCTCCTCTATCCTCATACACCTGACAACACAGATTACCAAACAATTCTTCATCACCCAAGGGGTTACTGCACTGTAATTGTTCAGTGCCACTTTCCTCTTGGTAAGGGTAGAAGAGACTCTTTAGCTATGGTAAGCAGCTCTTCTAGGAGAAGGACACTCCAAAATCAAACCACTGTTCTCTAGTCTTGGGTAGTGCCATAGCCTCTGTACCATGGCCTTTCACTGTCTTGGGTTAGAGTTCTCTTGCTTGAGGGTACACTCGAGCACACTCTCCTATCTTATTTCTCTTCCTCTTGTTTTGTTAAAGTTTTTATAGTTTATATAGGAGATATTTCTTGTTGTTACTCTTCTTAGAATATTTTATTTTCCTTTTTTCCTTTCCGCACTGAGCTATTTTCCCTGTTGGAGCCCCTGGGCTTATAGCATACTGCTTTTCCAACTAGGGTTGTAGCTTAGTAAGTAATAATAATAATAATAATAATAAAAGATGATTTTTTGCTGTCTTGCTCATATTGCAAATTTTGTTAGAATATGAAACCTTATTGTTTGCTGTCTTCCTCCTTTAGTAATATTTGTTAGATGATAAGATCTAATAATTTTCCCGCTTGGACCTTTGTTTTTTTTTTTTTTATAGAAACTTATTGTTTTCTGTCTTCCTCCTGAGGTCTTTTTTTTAGAAGATGAAACCTGTTTTTTTTCTGCTTGCTCTTGCAATTTTTTTTAAGGAAATAAATCTGATTTTTTTTCTCTTACCTCTGTTAGGATTCATTTTTGAAGATAAAACCTGATTTTTTTGCCGTCTTAATCCTGTTCAAATTTTTTTCCAACAACTTACCTTCATCACAATTGCTTATTTAAGATCGCAGATGAAAGATATTTCCGTTTTTCTACGTTTAAATAATAAATTTTTTGGTAAAATATTCATATGAAATAAAGCTGTGTATATCATATGAAAAGTTTACCTAAAACTTTATTATTTCGATGTCTTCTTCTTCTCTGTCTGCAATATGGGAAAAGATGCAGACAAAGAAGAAGAAGAGGTCGAAATAATAAAGTTTTGGGTAAACTTTTCATATGAAATAAAGCTGTGTATATCATATGAAAAGTTTACCTAAAACTTTATTATTTCGATGTCTTCTTCTTCGTCTGCAATACGGGAAAAGATGCAGACAAAGAAGAAGAAGACGTCGAAATAATAAAGTTTTGGGTAAACTTTTCATATGAAATAAAGCTGTGTATATCATATGAAAAGTTTACCAAAAACTTTATTATTTCGACCTCTTCTTCTTCTCTGTCTGCAATATGGGAAAAGATGCAGACAAAGAAGAAAAAGACGTAGAGATAATAAAGTTTTGGGTAAACTTTTCATATGGTATACACAACTTTATTCATTGAAAACTATTGGAATAATTTATCCAACATCAAAAGTGAAGTTATTGAGTCATTGGTAATATTATTTTTGAGACATGAACAAAAAAAAATAAATAGAAATATGCTTATGAGAGAGAGAGAGAGAGAGAGAGAGAGAGAGAGAGAGAGAGAGAGAGAGAGAGAGAGAGAGAGAGAGAGAGAGAGAGAGAGAGTGTGTGTGTGTAGATTGCCTTACCTTATGTAAGACGCGGGCTCTTGCCGCTAGGCAGCCCGAAAGAGAGAGAGAGAGAGAGAGAGAGAGAGAGAGAGAGAGAGAGAGAGAGAGAGAGAGAGAGAGAGAGAGAGGGCTAACTAACTCGATACATAGATCAATTTTTTACGGTAAACTGCTACCTTTACTATCATCATCAATTAAATATATATTCTTTGGGCATGCCATTTGCAGTTTTACGAAGATATTTGTTGAGAGAGAGAGAGAGAGAGAGAGAGAGAGAGAGAGAGAGAGAGAGAGAGAGAGAGAGAGAGAGATACAACTTGTATAAATACCCACCTGACAGTATGTCATGTTACATTATACGACAAGTCGTCTCATAATCTATGTTAGCATTGGGTATTGTCAACTGCCTATCTGTTATCTTTGTACATTATGTGCGTGGCATGTTATATGTGAGGTCTTCTCAGGGGTAGTTTGTATTTACAAATAAGCAATGCATTATTCTTAACATTATATGCCGTTGTTTCACTGATATTCCAGGATAAGAACCAAGATTATGTTCGCTAGTCAGAAAGTAAAATGTTTATACATTATGATTTTTTATATCTATTCAAAATTGTTTGAGATTTTATTTTGTAGATTATTCCGTTTCAAATTAAACTAGGAATTTATTAAAATATAGTTACTGTATATTAATATTTCGTCAGATCTTCTATAACCTCCGTCCTACTTGTTTATGTGTGTGTATGCATATATATATATATATATATATATATATATATATATATATATATATATATATACATATATATATATAAATTATATATATATATATATATATATATATATATATATATATATATATACATACACTATTTATATGTATGTTTATACATTTGTATACAAACACACATTATATATGTATATGTATACTGTATATATATATATATATATATATATATATATATATATATATATATATATATATATATATATATATATATATATACACTATTTATATGTATGTTTATACATTTGTATACAAACACACATTATATATGTATATGTATACTGTATATATATATATATATATATATATATATATATATATATATATATATATATATATATATATATATATATATATATATATATATATATATATATATATATATATATATATATATATATATATATATATATATATAATATATATATATATATATATATATATATATATATATATTATAGGGTTTCCATGCCACATCTACTGTAGTTTATCAACCAATTTACCAACTGGGTACTTTCTCATTCACGAAAGTAAAAGAAAAAAAACAGGAAGAATCTACGTCCCCTTTTTACTACGGTTATAAAATCACTCGCACACACCAGTCTCTCGTTTAAGTGAATGCCAAAAAGCCTCAAATCAATCAATAAATCAATCGTTTCAGCGAATAGAAGACTGACAATTGAAACAAAAGATCAAGATAAAAAAAAAAAAGCATTTGCGTTGCGATCAGTTGCGATCAGTTGCGATCAGTTGCGATCAGTTGCTATAAGTTGCGATAAGTTGCAGTAAATCGCAGCAAATATTTTTCGATGCGGGGGTAGGCTCCGCCCCTCTGGGGATACAAAATGGCCTTTTAGGTACTTTTTATCGCTCGGGAATATTTGTGGGGTAGTTCCAGATTCCCTGGAATGATAAATGGATCTGGTTTTGTGGATGCGAAAGTGTTTTCTTTACGGTAGGTTGAGTTTCTGGGATCTTTTTATGTATATGTACTAGTTGAAAATCAAGGGTGCTTTTGTCTTGTGGTTGTTGCTAAATTTATTATTATTATTATTATTATTATTATTATTATTATTATTATTATTATTATTATTAATATTTGTTTTAAATATTATTTGTATTATTACTAATGCTATTATTATTGTAGTTAATAGTAATAATGATAATTATAATATAATTATAGTTATTGTTGTTGAAGTTGTTGTTGTGGTTGTTGTTTGTTTTAATTACTATTATTATTAGTAATATTATTAATGTTGTAGATGTTTGTAATATTACATTCTGATAACGCGAATACGCAGGGGAGGAATAAAATAAGCCATTTTCTTCACGTCAGTATTTTTAATAATTACATTAGTAGGATTATTTTAAGTAATTTAGCAATTCACGCAATTTTTGATATATCCATACCCGTTTAGAAGAATTGATTTCCTGATAGGGGAAAATTTGTCCAGTTATGTTATTAATGATTACTCAAGGATGACATTATTAATAATTTCGAACGAGTTGTCGCCTCACTGACTTGGGATCACCTGCATTGCGGAAAGTCTTTATTTTTGTATTACCACTTACACACACACACACACACACACACACACACACATAATAGTCATGTATTTGGTTTCCTCATTCATATCTTTACTGTTTTATATATCTTTATGTTTTTCCCCTTTCACTTTTACTGAAGTCATAATGCATTCAATGCCTTCATTTGTATCTCTACCTTTAACAAGAACCTTAGTCGGTCCTCACAAAATTCTAGCGGACATTTCTCCTTTCTGTTACTCGCTAAAAATATTCTGTCTTTCAAAGTAAATTAAAGTAAAGAGCCCGTGTCTTGCGTAAGGTAAGGCAATGTTAACACACACACACACACACACACACACACATGCTGAACATGCGCTGAGACTGTTCCCTAATAATTCATGCTGACTCTCCCATGCTGAGAACCTGTTTGCTCACTTCCCCCGGCTCATGTACGCACTTAACAGACTCCTGAAGGCGTCATGTCGAGACGCCAGGGGCAACAGTACTGCCATATTACGCCGAAGTTTATTGTGACGCAAGGGCTTTGTAAGAAGTTACTCTTTTGTTTATTCTTTTGTGTTATTGTTTTGACTATTGTCCATTGGGAGTTTCATAGTCGTTGGTTTTTCGAATAGAAACTCGTTGGTTTTTCGAGTAGAAACTCGTTGGTTTTTGAGTGAAAATTTATGAATTTCCGAGTGAAAACTCATGGACTTTGCGAATGAAAACTCATTGGTTTTGTTAGTGAAAACTCATTGGTATTGTGAGTGAAAACTCGTGGACTTTGCAAGTGAAAACTCACTGATTTCTGAGTGAAAACTCGTGGATTTCCGAGTGAAAACTCTGGATTTCCGAGTGAAAACTCACGGACTTAGAAAATGAAAACTCATTGGTATTGCAAGTGAAAACTCGTGGACTTTGTAAGTGAAAATTCATTGATTTCTGAGTGAAAACCCGTGGATTTCCGAGTGAAAACTCGTGGATTTCAGAGTGAAAACTCATGGATTTCATAGTGAAAACTCATGGATTTCATCGTGAAAACTCATGGATTTCATAGTGAAAACTCATTGGTATTGCTAGTGAAAACTCGTGGACTTAGAAAATGAAAACTCATTGGTATTGCGAGTGAAAATTCATGGGTTTCCGAGTGAAAACTCGTGTACTTTTCTAGTGAAAATTAGAGTATCTCCATGGTCTTTCACTGTCTTGGGTTAGAGTTCTCTTGCTTGAGGGTACATTCGGGCACACTATTCTATCTCATTTCTCTTCTGGTTTTGTTAAAGTTTTTTTATAGTTTATATAGGAAATATTTATTTTAATATTGTTACTGTTCTTAAAATATCCTATTTTTCATTGTTTCCTTTCCTCACTAGGCTATTTTCTCTTTTGGAGCACTTGGGCTTATAGCATCCTGCTTTTCCAACTAGGGTTGTAACTTAGCAAATAATAATAATAATAATAATAATAATAATAATAATAATGAGCTAAAAATGTCAATTTCAGCACCATTTAAAAGCAGGTAAAACAAAGAAACTAAAGACTGTTCCAGGGAACATGTCACCCAGAGATAGACTGTTGCATTAATTTTTTCCCATCATTTATTTATTTCCTTATTTCCTTTCCTCACTGTGCTATTTTTCCCTATTGGGGCCCTTGGGCTTTTAGCATCTTGCTTTTCCAACTAGGGTTGTGGCTTGGCTAATAATAATAATAATAATAATAATAATAATAATAATAATAATAATAATAATAGTCTTATTGGCATCGCGTTATCTGACCTTTCAGCACAAATGCCGTAGCTACTGACCTAGGACTTTCAGTTCGTTCTTACTGACATTATCTAGTCCATAAAATATGTTATTTATTTGTTGAAGTTAAACAGTGGGAATATTTACACTGTATGCTGATAATTTGTTGTTATTTGGAGTGATGTTTGTGGCGCGTTCTATCTTCTGTACTATTGTTATTTTTTTGTAATATTTTATTATATTAAAGAATTATTTTGTTAATTTTTTTAATAGGCTTTGTAATTAGAGTTGCATATAATGCAATATCGTGTTCTTTTCATTGTTATTTCTCAAAAAAAAAAAAAAAAAAAAAAACATAGAATTCTTATGAAATTTGTAATTACCGTAACGAAAATTAGAAGATTTATTGTTATTGCTAAGTGTAATTTACTTCAAGTAGTGTAATTGGTGGTAGGTTGGCCAGGTCACCAGCCACCCGTTGAGATATTCCTGCTAGAGAGTTATTGGATCCTTGGCTATCCAGACATTATTACATTGGATCCCTCACTTTGGTCACGGCTCATTTTTTCTTTGCCTACAATTACACCGAATAGTCTGGCCTATTCTTTCCACATTCTCCTTTGTCTTCATACACCTGCTAACACTGAGATTAGTAGATTGTTTTTCGCTCAAGGGGTTAACTACTGCACTGTAGTTGTTCAGTGGCTACTTTCCTCTTGGTAATGGTAGAAGAGACTCTTTAGCTATGGTAAGCAGCTCTTCTAGGAGAAGGACACTCCAAAATTAAGCCATTGTTCTCTGTTTTTGGGTAGTGCCATAACCTCTGTACCATGGTCATCTACTGTCTTGGGGTAGAGTTCTCTTTCTTGAGGGTTCATTCAGGCACACTATTCTATCTTATTTCTCTACCTCTTGCTTTTTTATAAGTTTTTATAGATTATTTATGAAAGATCTATTTTGATGGTGTTAAGGTTCTTAAAATATTTTAATTTGTTTATTACTTCTCTTGTAGTTTATTTATTTCTTCGTTTCCTTTCCTCATTGGTCTATTTCCCTGTTGGAGCCCTTGGGCTTTTAGCTTCGTGTTCTACCAACCAGGGCTGTAGCTTAGCTAATAATAAAAACAACAACAGCAATAATAATAATAATGACAACAATAATGATAATAATAATAATAATAATAATAATAATTGTAAATAATTCTCATTAATATTAATTCATAAACTTAAATTTATAAAATTTACATCCTAAACGGAAGTCAGTCTAATGAAACAGTACACGAACATATATTTTATTTACCATTTGAAGTGTTAATTATACACTGCAAGGTATAATCATCTGGAAAACACCAAGACCTTAAACCCAAAGGAAAACGTTTTTCCGATGTTTACAATATCGAGGCACTCTAGATTCGGAGATAATGAACCCCCCTCCTTGGCTTATCCTCTCCCGTGGAATTGAAGGTCACCTTTTGCTAGCAGACGGGTTCAAACCAAGGAGGTTTAAACTGCCTACAAGGGCGTGGTCACCTGCTCCGAATTTCTTCCTTCGGGGGAGATAGTCTTTTTTTTTCTCTTTTTTTTTCTCTACGTTGGGGTAGATCTTAATCTTGGTGTTTCTTTGTGTTGTTTTGGTAGGTTTTTGCTTTTATTTCAGATGGTTTGGATCGTGTTTGATATGTATATATATTTATATATATATATATATATATATATATATATATATATATATATATTGCTTTATATATATTTATGTATATACAGTATGTTTATATATATGCACACATATATATATATATATATTTATAAATATATTTATATATATATATATATGTTTATATGTATATATATATATATATATATATATATATATTTATATATATATATATATATATATATATATATATATATATATATATATACATATACACACATGTATGAAACTAACTATAGGAGATTGATAAGCATTTATCACATAACATAAAGGAAGAATTTAATTTATATCAATGAGAATTTTTGACTAGCTATATAAAGAAAACAAGTGCACGAGAACATGAACAAATTGAAAATAGAATTTTTGACCTCATAAAAATGTGTTTTGTGATCTTTTCGGGAAACAAAATGTGTGAAAGGCAGATTGTTATAACTGGATGAACGAGTTAGAAAATTAATAGTATTTTTGCTAAATAAGAAGAAATCTTAATCGTGTTAATGTTTTTTTCTTATAACAAGACGTGTTTAATAAATGAGAGAGAGAGAGAGAGAGAGAGAGAGAGAGAGAGAGAGAGAGAGAGAGAGAGAGAGAGAGAGATTAGGTCACCAAATTTTCAACTGGGCTCCATAAGGCACTAGAAGAGCTGGAAGACCCAGACCTATATGGCTGAGGACTATGAAGCGTGAAGTGGGAGATGATGAATGGAGAAGTATTGATTTAAAAGCTCAAGATAGAGACCACTGGGTAAATCTAACCGAGGTCCTTTGCGTCAATAGGTGTAGGAGGAGATGATGATGATGAGGATGATGAGTATTTATTTATAACTTTGGGACAAGATAAGATTTGGTTAATAAATTATGTATAATTACTTCGTCTTATAAGAAACATTCGTTGGTCATAGAGTAAGTGAATTGTGTTTTGAGCTGTATTCTTTTTTAACATTTTCTACATCTTTTTGGTGTAAAAATATAGTTCTCAACCGTATTTCAGTCAAATACAGGCGACCGCAATTTTAACTTACTTTGTTATTTCTTTTACGGGTTTGGTGACCGTAATATCACCCCTTTACGTCAATATATCTGTTTTTAAAACGGTAAAAATCCTGGAATAAAAATTGCCAAACATTTACTGTTTCTTTAATGCAAATGTTTAACAGTGTACTTCCTTTTAAAGTTATTATTTAATTTATATACAATCGAAACTATTTTTCATTAATTTCTAACGTTGCTGCGAAGGCGGATTGATCTTGAGTGAAGCTGTTAGCGCCTCAGAACCATAAAATCAACAGCATTCCTGAACTGGATAGGGGAAATATTCAAAATCTGTAAGAACGTCTCGGGTGCTGCTAATTAAATGCTAATTGCTGATGTTGCCCGTCAAATATATTAAGTTTACATCTCGCCCTGTTAAGATAATTGCTCTGAATTGTTAGAGGACGGACGACTGTCCAGATAAATACATACTTTCATGAAAACGAGGATGCTACTGAAGATTATCTTGCTTCTATAAATCAACTGGCTCTTATAATTATTATTATTATTATCATCATTATTATTACTTGCTAAGCTACAACCCTAGTTGGAAAAGCAGGATGCTATAAGCCCAGGGGCTCCAACAAGTAAAATATCCCTGTGAGGAAAGGAAACAAGGAAAAATAGAATATTTTAAGAACAGTAACATTAAAATGATTATTTCCTATATGAAATATAAAAACTTATGATTATAGATAGTGTGCCCGAGTGTACTCTCAAGCAAGTGAACTGTAATATAAGACAGTGGAAGACCATGGTACAGAGGCTATGGCACTACCCAAGACAAGAGAATAATGGTTTGATTTTGGAGTGTCCTTCACCTAGAAGAACTGCTTACCATAGTTAGAAGTAGTTTTTCTACCCTCTCTAAGAGGATAGTAGCCACTCTTAGCTAAGAGTTCTTGCTTTGTCTACCCAAGGTACTCTACTTGTTCTCTGGGTTGTGGTGGCCTATTGAAAACGTCCCTGCCTGGTGTTCTGTCGGACTGGGGTTCGACTCTAGCTCAAGCTTGATAGTTTCTTGCAGTGTCTGTAACATCACCATCCTTGTGAGCAAAGGATGGGAGTTTTGGGGGAGCCTATGGGTCTATTATTAATAATAATAATAATAATATTAATTTTTTAAAGTTTTTATAGTTTATATGTGAAAGATATATTTTACTGTTGTTACCGTTTTTAAAATATTTCATTTCAATTGTTCATTACTTCTTTTGTAGTTTATTTATTTCATCATTTCCTTTCCTCACTGGGGTATTTTCCCTATTGGAGCCCTTGAGCTTACAGCATCCTGCTTTTCCAAATAGGGTTGTAACTTGACTAGTAATGCTTAAAATGATGATATAATTTGCTTTTATTAATTTATTTGTATTCTTTATTATTTAATTTAATTCGTCACTCCTTCGACTGAGATAAATAAAAGAAGAAAAACATTTTACCAAATAAAAAAAGAAAATAATTTTATCAGACTCCTTAATAAAAGATGAACATCATTTTATCAAAGACTCCTAAATAAAAGAAGAAAAAAAATTTACCAAATAAAAGAAGAAAATAATTTTATCAAAGACTCCTTAATAAAAGATGAACATCAGTTTATCAAAGACTCCTAAATAAAAGATGAAAATCATTTTACCAAAGACTCCTAAATAAAAGATGAAAATCATTTTATCAAAGACTCCTAAATAAAAGATGAAAATCATTTTACCAAAGACTCCTAAATAAAAGATGAAAATCATTTTACCAGACTCCTAAATAAAAGATGAAAATCATTTTACCAAAGACTCCCAAATAAAAGATGAAAATCATTTTATCAAAGACTCCTAAATAAAAGATGAAAATAATTTTACCAAAGACTCCTAAATAAAAGATGAAAATCATTTTGCCAAAGACTCCTCTTCGGTCTGTTTACAAAATACATTTTTCATGTCGAAAAGGCAAAGACCTGTCACGCACTTCTAAGTCTTTATTCACAGTTGTGAATAATTTTATCCGAACTGTCAATCATTTTTGGCAGAACGTTCGTGTCTATATCTTGCTTTAGATTTTTTCTGACGAGGCGTCGCCTCTTAAAAGTTATGCATCGTTTGTAGTGGTTTCGTTCATATAAACAAAAAATGGTTGAAAGCAAAATCTCCGTTGAAGAGCATTTTCTCTCTCTCTCTCTCTCTCTCTCTCTCTCTCTCTCTCTCTCTATATATATATATATATATATACATTATATATATATATATTTATTTATTTATATACGTGTGTGTAAATATATATATATATATATATATATATACACACACAGTATATACTGTATATATGTATATGTGTATATATATATATATATATATATATAAAACATCTTTTCTCTCACGCTCAGGAGGAGAAGGAGTAGTCATACCCCAGTTAGAAGGAATACCCCGAGAGGTACACTCGGAAACCACACTCTCCCACAAATTACCGAAACAGTGGGTTGTAGTTAGAAAATAGTGAGGAGATGAGAACGATTGAATCTGTGTATATACATTCTAAATATTTAGACGTCATCTTTGACGTCTCGGGTACGCCAGTAATGAATAAAATCCGTTGCCATTATGTTTTGTTCGAGAACTATATCATGAAATTCGAATTTGGTAAAGAGATCTATCCGATTTGGTCGACTGCTCTCAATCCAAATGGACTTGAATTAATTCAAATCTCCTGGTATCCCGTGATTCTGGGCTGCGCCGGCCGGTGCAGGCTTATGCATATTTGGCCAAGCCTTATCTTGGTACATTGGGGTAAGCCCCTGTTCACAGTGGCCTGCCCAAAAGCAGAGGCGGTATTATTATTATTATTATTATTATTATTATTATTATTATTATTATTATTTATTTATTATTATTTTATTATTTATTTATTTATTTATTATTTATTTGTTTATTATTTATATTTATTATTTATTATTATTACTAAGCTACAACCCTAGTGGAAAAGCAGCATGCTGTAAGCCCACGGGCCCCAACAGGGAAAGTGGCCCAGTAAGGAAAGGAAACAGGAAAAATGAAATATTTTTAAAGCAAAAACATAAAAATCTCCTATATAAACTATATAAACTATGCAAAAAAACAAACAAGAGGAAGAGAAATAAATAGAATATGTGCCTTCAGTCATTCTAAATTTCGTTCATTGTTTCATGATCAAAAAGGATTTTTTTTTTCTTTTTTTGTTACTTTGATTTTTTAAATGCTTTTGTTGTTTTTTCACTTATATTAATTATGTTTAGATCAGCTTTAATGAACTTCGATATTAAGGTTTATAGCATTGTTAATCCTGTTGGATATCATGATGTTAGAAAAACCAAATTATTTATTTATTTTGTTGGAGAGATGGAATATGATGCAGATATATTATAAGATTTGATCTCTCTCTCTCTCTCTCTCTCTCTCTCTCTCTCTCTCTTTCTTCGAATTTATATATGAAATACGTAAGTCAAGATGATTTTTCCAAATTTTGTTATGTGATTCTCTCTCTCTCTCTCTCTCTCTCTCTCTCTCTCTCTCTCTCTCTCAAAGCTATAAACTCACCGAGTTCATTATCAGGCGCATTTAATTACTCGCCCAGAGGAATGTTGCCATTGTGTCCAACGCAAGCAAAAACCTATATTGACACTCAGCTGGAAAAAGTCCTTCGAGGTCGCTTTCCTGTTCCTTAATGATCGCCTGAAGCCTCGTGTTTTGGATCCCTGGAGCCTCCTCGTGGATCCGCAAAGCAAATAAAACCAGTGGGTCCCTGGAGCCTCCTCGTGGATCCGCGAAGCAAATAAAACCAGTGGGATCCCTGGAGCCTCCTCGTGGATCCCCGAAGCAAATAACACCAGTGGATCCCTGGAGCCTATTCGTGGATCCGCGAAGCAAATAAAACAGTGGATCCCTAGAGCCTCCTTCGTGGATCGCCAAAGCAAATAACACCAGTGGATCCCTGGAGCCTCCTCGTGGATCCGCGAAGCAAATAAAACCAGTGGATCCCTAGAGCCTCCTCGTGGATCCGCGAAGCAAATAACACCAGTGGATCCCTGGAGCCTATTCGTGGATCCGCGAAGCAAATAAAACCAGTGGATCCCTAGAGCCTCCTCGTGGATCCGCGAAGCAAATAACACCATTGGATCCCTGGAGCCTCCTCGTGGATCAGCGAAGCAAATAAAACCAGTGGATCCCTGGAGCCTCCTCGTGGATCCCCGAAGCAAATAACACCAGTGGATCCCTGGAGCCTATTCGTGGATCCGCGAAGCAAATAAAACCAGTGGATCCCTAGAGCCTCCTCGTGGATCCGCGAAGCAAATAACACCAGTGGATCCCTGGGCCTCCTCGTGGATCCGCGAAGCAAATAAAACCAGTGGATCCCTAGAGCCTCCTCGTGGATCCGCGAAGCAAATAACACCAGTGGATCCCTGAGCCTATTCGTGGATCCGCGAAGCAAATAAAACCAGTGGATCCCTGGAGCCTCCTCGTGGATCCGCGAAGCAAATAACACAGTGGATCCCTAGAGCCTCCTCGTGGATCCGCGAAGCAAATAAAACCAGTGGATCCCTAGAGCCTCCTCGTGGATCCGCGAAGCAAATAACACCAGTGGATCCCTGGAGCCTATTCGTGGATCCGCGAAGCAAATAAAAACCAGTGGATCCCTAGAGCCTCCTCGTGGATCCGCGAAGCAAATAACACCAGTGGATCCCTAGAGCCTCCTCGTGGATCCGCGAAGCAAATAAAACCAATGGATCCCTAGACCCCCCTCGTGGATCCGCGAAGCAAATAACACCAGTGGATCCCTGGAGCCTATTCGTGGATCCGCGAAGCAAATAAAACCAGTGGATCCCTAGAGCCTCCTCGTGGGTCCGCGAAGCAAATAACACCAGTGGATCCATGGAGCCTATTCGTGGATCCGCGAAGCAATAAAACCAGTGGATCCGCAAAGCAAATAACACCAGTGGATCCCTGGAGCCTCACTCGTGGATCCGCGAAGCAAATAACACCAGTGGATCCCTGGAGCCTATTCGTGGATCCGCGAAGCAAATAAAACCAGTGGATCCCTAGAGCCTCCTCGTGGGTCCGCGAAGCAAATAACACCAGTGGATCCCTGGAGCCTCCTCGTGGATCCGCGAAGCAAATAACACCAGTGGATCCCTGGGAGCCTATTCGTGGATCCGCGAAGCAAATAAAACCAGTGGATCCCTAGAGCCTCCTCGTGGATCCGCGAAGCAAATAACACCAGTGGATCCCTGGAGCCTATTCGTGGATCCGCGAAGCAAATAAAACCAGTGGATCCCTGGAGCCTCCTCGTGGATCCGCGAAGCAAATAACACCAGTGGATCCCTGGAGCCTATTCGTGGATCCGCGAAGCAAATAAAACCAGGTGGATCCGCGAAGCAAATAAAACCAGTGGATCCCTGGAGCCTCCTCGTGGATCCGCTAAGCAAATAATACCAGCTGCTGTTGCAATAAAATTGCAGAGGATATTAATTCTCCCTCTGCAAGATTCGTTTCCGATTGTTTGAGAGGTGCTGATCATCTCTTGACGGGGCTTAGTTGTTTATCAGTCTGCGATCGGTTTTCTGCTTTTGCAGTTTTGCAATCGACTTCGAATCCTGAGAGTCATTTTTATCGAGGGTTTTAATGGACAGATCTCATTATGTGTCGGAGCTGCTTCTGCCGGCGACGTGCAAGACGGCAGGAGATGATTGGCGTTGTGATTGATAAAGTCAGGGCAATAATTATTGGTTGGATGAGTAATTTCACAACTACTGCATATTTAAATTTTCTCTCTCTCTCTCTCTCTCTCTCTCTCTCTCTCTCTCTCTCTCTCTGTATGATCTGAGCCGGGTAATGAAGGAAGTGGTGTGTGTGTTTGTGTGTTTATTTATAAAAGTTCAATGTGCATAATTTAACCTGAGTTGTGTAAGTAGATGTCTGTTTGTCAACTATCGGGGGGAGAGAGAGAGAGAGAGAGAGAGAGAGAGAGAGAGAGAGAAATTCATGGAATAAGTGAAAATACCTGAGTGAATATTACCCTATAAAGATTATATATATGAGAGAGAGAGAGAGAGAGAGAGAGAGAGAGAGATTCATGGAATAAGTGAAAATACCTGAGTGAATATTACCCTATAAAGATTATATATATGAGAGAGAGAGAGAGAGAGAGAGAGAGAGGAGAGAGAGAGAGAAATTCATGGAATAAGTGAAAATACCTGAGTGAATATTACCCTATAAAGATTATATATATGAGAGAGAGAGAGAGAGAGAGAGAGAGAGAGAGAGAGAGTAACTGGATTCAAAACGTAGCCTTAAGCTGATAAATGTGTAGATCCAAAAAGAATATGTCTGAATTATTGAAATAATTTCCTTTCCTCTTGGTTTCTCATATGAATCATTTGATTACTTTAGAAGCTACTAAAATCCAGGACATTATTGATGGCAATGATAGTACACAGTATAAAATTGGTGACTAGTTTTTGCTAGTAGACCAACTATTTTCCAACTAGTTCAGTGATATATAGGCTATTATACTGTCACATTTGGTCCTCATTTTGTAGAGGCTTTGGGTCAAGGTTGCGATTCCAATAAAAATGCTGAAAATTTTACCCTTCTCAGTTTCATTTATAATAAAAAAAGATAAAGATAATCTTGAATGCACTCAATAAATACCCATAAAGTCCCTCCTTGCCACATTCTAAGACAAAAAAAGCAAGAATTTCTGAGGCCATTGTCCTGCAGGGGACTAGAAACAGCTGCATTTGTTTTTGATGTTTGCAAAAGGAAGTTCAAATGTTGCAAATTCGTTCGGACGCCCATCTCCTATTCTCTTTCATCTTCTCTCCTTAGATAACACACTCCAGCCTCTCTCTCTCTCTCTCTCTCCTCTCTCTCTCTCTCTCTCTCTCTGCAAGTTTTTTTTCCTCTTTAACTCACGTTCGTTCCTTTCTGCCGATGTATTCATTCCATATGCCTGTTCTTAAAGGTCAATTGAATTCAAATTATCTATTGGTATTTTTTTTTTCTACAAAGGGAATAATTGAATCGTGACTAGATCTTGAATAGGACACGTCTCAAACACGTCTTAATTGTGGTTGCTGTCATACGTGTTATTGACTGAAATTTCCACTCTGTATTTTAATTATTTTCTGTTAATTAGTCGTAGAGAACTTAAATTTATTTTGTTATCAAGTATTCTTTATACTTTATTCGATATTGAAGAATGGAGGGTGTCTAAATTTCTCCTTGAACTTTCTGATGGTGTAAAGCATTCATCATCATCATCATCATCATCATCTCCTACGCCTATTGACGCAAAGGGCCTCGGTTAGATTTCGCCAGTCGTCTCTATCATGAGCTTTTAAATCAATACTTTTCCATTTATCATCTACTTCACGCTGTTTAGTCCTCAGCCATGTAGGCCTTGGTCTTCTAACTCTTCTAGTGCCTTGTGGAGTCCAGTT
>NC_090765.1:50605130-50607630 GCF_036898095.1 Palaemon carinicauda | reverse complement strand
TACAATGTATCAATCGTGCATTGAACTCCTGTGCACGGACGGATATTAACGAAAAATGCATTTTTGTTTTTTCAACGAACCACTGTCAGATTAATAGCCCAGAAATCTGTTAAGATTATAATTTTGTGCCAGTTATTTTGAATCAAATCAAATATTAATTTGTTCCAGTAATTTTAAGACCCATTTTATTTTTAAATGAACGCAAAAATCTGTCTATACCTTCGCAAATATTCTAATAAAAGTAAATTGTCATTCTGATCCCAAATCACGTAGCCAAAACCAACCAACCATCTATTTTCAATTAGATCAACTTAAACCAACTTATAACTTATCATTCAACGCAAAATACCATTTGTATTCAACTTTGCCATTTAACATCGATATCTGTAATTTACTTCCCTAAACTATCCTAGCTAATTAATGAGCTTCAAGACCGCACCAAGAGATACCAACGGAAAATAAATGTTTTCGGAATGTGCCATTTGGAAACGTATCAGGGTTGCCAGGTTTTCTATATGAGAAAAAAGGCCAACTTGCAATCAACGGAACCTTTAAAAGGTCAACCCATTAGTAGAAAAAGGCCAAATATTGTATTTAAGACCCTCCTTTTTTCTTATTACTAAAGGCCAACAATTTCTAAAAGGCCAAATTTGGGGTTTTTGGCCTGAAAAAAGGCCAAATTGGCAACCCTGGTTCGTATCTCATTATGACGATGTGGGAGACATTATCTCGCCTGTATCACGGACAGCTGACGGGCAAGCCACATCCCTCCTCTGTAAACAAATGGTCTGTTCTTGGGCCCATTGACAGGTAAATGGGGTCCTGTAATGATAGTTTACCCCATAACATCGTGGAAGTTGATTCGACCTGGTAGTTGGATCGATCTGGGAGTTGGATCGACCTGTTAGTTGGTCTGGAAGTTGGATCGATCTGGTAGTTGGTCTGGAAGTTGGATCGATCTGGTAGTTGGATCGACATGGAAGTTGGATCGACCTGGAAGTTGAATCAACTTAGAAATGTGATTGACCTGGTAGTTAGATCGACCTAGAAATGTGATTGACCTGGTAGTTAGATCGACCCAGAAATGTGATTGACCTGGTAGTTAGATCGACCTAGAAATGTGATTGACCTGGTAGTTAAATCGACCTGGTAGTTAGATCGACCTAGAAATGTGATTGACCTGGTAGTTAGATCGACCCAGAAATGTGATTGACCTGGTAGTTAGATCGACCTAGAAATGTGATTGACCTGGTAGTTAAATCGACCTGGAAGTTGAATCGACTTAGAAATGTGATTGACCTGGTAGTTAGATCGACCTAGAAATGTGATTGACCTGGTAGTTAATTGACCTAGAAATGTGATTGACCTGGTAGTTAGATCGACCTAGAAATGTGATTGACCTGGTAGTTAGATCGACCTAGAAATGTGATTGACCTGGTAGTTAAATCGACCTGGAAGTTGAATCGACTTAGAAATGTGATTGACCTGGTAGTTAAATTGACCTAGAAATGTGATTGACCTGGTAGTTAGATCGACCTAGAAATGTGATGGACCTGGTAGTTAGATCGACCTAGAAATGTGATTGACCTGGTAGTTAAATCGACCTGGAAGTTGAATCGACTTAGAAATGTGATTGACCTGGTAGTTAGATCGACCTAGAAATGTGATGGACCTGGTAGTTAGATCGACCTAGAAATGTGATTGACCTGGTTGTTGAATCATTCTGGAAGTTGAATGGACCTCGAAGTGTGATCGCCCTGGAAGTTGGATCGACCTGCTAATTGAATCGACGTGGTAATTTGGATCAACTCGGGTAGTTATGTTAACCCAGAAGTTGGATCGACCTGGTAATTGGATTGACCTGGTAGTTAGATCGACTTGGAACTTGGATCGACCTGGAAGTAGGATTGACCTGGTAGTTAGATCGACCTGGAAGTTGAATCGACCTAGAAGTGTGATTGACCTTGTAGTTGGATTAACTGGGAAGTTGCATTGACCTGGAAGTTGGATCGACCTGGTAGCTAGATCGACCTGGAAGCTGAATCGACCAAGAAGTGTGATCGACCTGGTAGTTAGATTGACCTGGAAGTTGGATCGACTTGGAAGTTCTATAGACCGAGAAGTGCATCGACCTGGAAGTTGCATCATTGTAGAAGTTGGATCGACCTCGTAGTGTGATCGACCTCGAAGTTGCATCGACCAGGTAATTGGATTGACCACGTAATTGGAGCCACTCGGTAGTTATCTTAACCTGGAAGTTGGATGGACCAAGTAAATGGATCGACTTGGTAATTGGATTGACCTGTAGTTGGATCGACCTGTTAGTTGATCTGGATGTTAGATCGACCTGGAAGGTTGCATCGACCTGGTAGTTGGATCTACCTGGTAGTTGGATCTACCTGGTAGTTGGATCCACCTGGAAGTTGGATCGACATGGTTGTTGGATCGATCTGGAAGTTGGATCGACCTGATTTTTAAATCGACTGGAAGTTGGATCGAC
>NC_090765.1:50590857-50595857 GCF_036898095.1 Palaemon carinicauda | reverse complement strand
GACTTAAAATTTGGTTCAATTTGAGTGTTTGAAAATCCATGCCAATTAATACATGTTCAGGTCATTTGTCAAGGTTGAGCAAAAGGTTGAGAAATAATCTGTTGTGGCGGAGGTCTGCGCTCTACTGAATGCCATTCTAAAGTCAATTCTTTTTAGTGACGCAGATTTGCACCGACTCACAGTGGTGCCCTTTTAACTCGGAAAAAGTTTCCTGCTACTTGATTGGTTACAGTTATTTTGTCCAACAAATCAGCGATCAGGAAACGTTTCCGAGACAAAAAGGCACCACTGCGAGTCGGTGCAAATCTGCCTCACTAAAAAGAATTGACTATAGTTAATAATAGTTTGTAAAGAATCCACGGCACAGAATGCGACTCAACGACAACACGCGTTGCAGATAATTGCTTTCAAGTGCCCTTGGATCTTGCAGGCTTTGCAATGAGACCTTTTTACGAGAATCTCTTGCAACATATGCCATTGTGAGTGAGCCAGGAAACTCCACCTGGGAACTATCAGTATATCACCGAATAAGTGCTGCTTTGTGTTAGGGATAATGGCAGCTAAAGCATTCAGCTCCGATCAGGGTTCTTTCTTAGAGATTTTGAGTGTCTGGCCTAAAGACCTCTCTCTCTCTCTCTCTCTCTCTCTCTCTCTCTCTCTCTCTCTCTCTCTCTCTCTCTCTCTCTCTCCCTCTCTCTTATTTTTTGTATACTGATTCTCTCTTTCTGTTATCTTTTGTACACTGATTCTCTCTCTCTCTCTCTCTCTCTCTCTCTCTCTCTCTCTCTCTCTCTCTCTCTCTCTCTCTCTCTCTCTCTCTCTCTTTATTTTTGTGCACTGATTCTCACTCTCTCTCTCTCTCTCTCTCTTATTTTTTGTACACTGATTCTCTCTCATATTTGTACACTGATTCTCTCTCTCTCTCTCTCTCTCTCTCTCTCTCTCTCTCTCTCTCTCTCTCTCTCTCTCTCTCTCTCTCTCTCTCTCTCTCTCTCTCCTTATTTTCATTTTGTTTACACTGATTTTGTCTTTCAATGTTCTTATTTTCACGTTTGTATACTGGTCTCTCTCTCTCTCTCTCTCTCTCTCTCTCTCTCTCTCTCTCTCTCTCTCTCTCTCTCTCTCCTCAGTTGAAAGGTCAAGGCAATAGACGGGGTCAAGTCATTGGAGTTGTCCCATAAGGTAAATGCATAGTTCTCAATCTATTAAGTCATGGATTCATTTCACGCGTTGGGAGGTAAAAAAGTCACTTTGAGACAACCTTGTCTAGAGAGATTCGTTTATATTCTTTTATATCTCGTTTATGTTCTTTTATCGTTGTTATGTTGTTTATTTATGGAGTATCAGTTAGAGAAACTAATTAGGTATGGAAAAGGAATTTTCATTTACACGTTTTATATCTTGTTTTTATTATTGCTGAAATTTTGATTCGGAAATGTTACTGGCAAACAGATGTACAAGCTTGTTATTTCCTCCGCCAACGAAGTTGGAAGAAGGTTATGTTTAAACCCCTGTTTGTGTGTTTGATTGTGAACATCTTCCTGGCCACAATTTTAATCGTTGAGAAATGAAATTTGCAGGGATTAACTGTTATGTAAAAAGCTGGAAGTGATCAGATTTTGGAAGGTCAAGGTCAAAGGTCAAGCAAATGTCTAATTCACGTGATCAGCCATAAATTTGGACATCCTTGTCACAGAGACTTCAAACTTGGTTCATATTTGTGTGTATGGAAATCCACGCCAATTATTACATGATGAGATTAAAGGTCAAGGTCAAGGTCGTGCAAAAGGTCGAAAAATAAGAGTGCCCCTCTATTTATTTAATGCATTTGTGGTTTCTTGCTCATCCAGTTACAACATATGCATCCTTTTGTGAATTAAAAAAAAAATTCTTTCTATATTGTAGTTGAAGCACACATTTCAGTTTAAACTTTTTAGGTTGCTTATAGCGTTTTTGATAGTCATGTTACCATCCGTTTCATAGTCATTTCAATATTCCAGTTTATTAGTAAACTTACAGTTCAGTTTAATAACCGTTTTACAATTCAGTCTGTTAGTTATGTTAACATTCAGTTTAATAACAAAATGAGATTCTTTGAAAAATGTTGAGAGAACTTTAGGAGTTAGTTCCGCAGAGCCGTTTCCTGAAATTTCTTTTTATATCATGAAATTGGCGTTTTCTTGTGTGTGCAGTACGATTCTCTCTCTCTCTCTCTCTCTCTCTCTCTCTCTCTCTCTCTCTCTCTCTCTCTCTCTCTCTTTTGAAAGGTCTTCCGAGTTGGTATGAAAAAGAAGGTAAAAAGTAAAATCAATTCTCCTTCATTACTTTATTTGTAAGTAGTTTTTTTTATTCGTACTAGAAAGAATAATCTTTTTATAGTGGGATCTCAAATAGTTTATATTAATTAATTTCTTGTTTTTTTATCCTTGAGAGAAATTATAGCATTATTAAAACTACTTAACAATCCCCATTTTCAAAATTTGGTCAGACAATTTGTACTTACACTTGAAGGTTTAAAGGTCGCTCATGAATGGCAGAGGCAAGGGACAGTGACATTGCCCTATCAAGCATGACAATGCCCTAGAGACTGACTATATATACATATGATCAGCGCCTAAGCCTCCTCTCCACCCAAGCTAGGACCAAGGAGAGCCAGTTAATAACTGCTGAGGACTCGGCAGATAAACCTACAGGCTCCCACAAACCCCTCATTCTTTGGTCGCTGCAACCTCATCATCCTAGTGAGCTAAGGATGAGGGGTTTGTGGGAGCCTATAGGTTTATCTGCTGAGTCATCAGCAGCCATTGCCTGGCCCTCGTTGGTCCTAGCTTGGGTGGAGAGGGGGATTGGGCGCTGATCATATGTATATATGGTTAGTCTCCAGGGTATTGTCCTGCTTGAGGGGGACTCGAACCCCTATCTAGGGTTCACCAGTCAGGGACGTTTATTTTGACATACAGTATACTGCTCATTAACATATATTTTTAATTTTCTCATGACTATTGTTATATGAGATATACAGCGAACCCTCTTAATTGGATTTTAGTGTCACAGTTCTCCAAGAGAACAAAAGTCGCATTATGAGGCCTACTTCAAAATGAAAAGCTAGTCATCATTCATTTCATTCTCGGGCCTAAAGAGTAGGCCTTGGCTATTTCGAATACGTTAATGGTTCAGAATAGATGCTATTATGCATCCACTTCCCATTTATTCTTATAATAGTGTACGCGACCCGTCAGGAATGACGGCTAGATATTTAGAGTGATATGCACACACGCACACACGAACACACACACAGAGTCAGCCCTTCCAGGCCCTCCTTTCATACCTGGAACCCCTCTCACCAGGGTATGACTAATCCCTCTCCCCTTTTTCCAAGATTCCCGGAGAGACCGAGTAGTTATACAGTTATACCACTGGTAATGCCACTGAGTGTGACTGGAAAGATATATATATATATATATATATATATATATATATATATATATATATATATATATATATATATATATATATATATATGTATATATATATCACAAGCACACGTGATTTCAATCAATGTAAATAGCTCAGTCGGTAGTCTCTGCCAGCATGGTTTCCAGCCGAATAGGGGGGGGGGGGTTCGAATCTCCACCCGGCCAGAAGCTGTTACCATAAAATGAATTCCAAGTGGATATATATTCCCAAGATAGAATTCGGTATTAAATGCCATTCGTGGGTGATATTTACATATATATATATATATATATATATATATATATGTGTGTGTGTATGTGTATGTACTGTATATGTGTCCTAAATCATGGTAATTGTTTCTATATTGTACTTAATAAAGCTAATTGATATTTTTCTCGTTCTGGAAAGAAATTATAATTCCAAGTATCCTTTTTTTTCTGTTGTACTTCCATCGGTCTTTCTGGCAGTCAGAATTTATTGATGAACAATATGCGGAATTCATCATAAAGTCGTACCTTAGCAGTTCACTTTACAAAGCACATTTTTTCCAGATACAGATGAGCTGATAAGAATACCTTCCCTTCACAAGCTCATTGGATTGTAATTATAATAAGAAAAGGATTAAGTTCCTGATACAGTATTGGGTTTTAGAAATTCGCTGCTTTATTTCCATTATTGATTTTGTGATAATAATATTGAAGGAATTTGTATTATTATTATAATTATTATTATTATTATTATTATTATTATTATTATTAATATTATTATCATTATTATTATTATTACTAGCTAAGCTACAATCCTAGTTGGAAAAGCAAGATGCTATAAGCGCAAGGGCTCCAACAGGGGAAAATAGCCCATTGAGCAAATGAAATAAGGAATTAAGTAAACGATATGAGAGGTAATGAACAATCAATAGAAAATATTTTAAAAACTTTATTTTAAAAACTTTATTTCTATTAGTGATTTCGTGATAAAAATATTGAAGGAATTTATAACTGTGAAAGAGAAAAGTTAAAGTGAAAAAGGAAGTTTGATTTATTAATATGAGTGAAGATAATATAGGAATAGGAAAGTAATTTTTTCCTCGAGTTATTAGTGAGTGAATATAAAATATGATTTAATAATGAGACGAATAGAATAGTTAATTCATAGAAAACTGCGAGTGTTCTAAAAATATTTTTTTTAAAAAGTACTTGGCTATGGAAAAGGAAGAATATATGAAAGGAATCAATTATATTTTGGAAATTAAAAAGCTATCGAACAAATTAATTTTATTGCAAGCTTTTTTTATGTTTTAGTTTTTAGTTAAAAATTTATAAAAACTGTACGGTTGATCTTTTATTGAAAAAAATTGAAAATTTAATTATTAGAAATGTATAGAAAATACAAAAGTCCGAGAAGTAGTTTAGTATTGAATTAATACCCTTTTATTGAAAGAATTTGAAGATTTAATTATTAAAGATATATAGAAAATACAAAGGTCCGATAAGTAGTTTAGCATTTATGTGATCTACTTTTATTGATAGAGTTTGAAGACCATG
>NC_090765.1:50585857-50588357 GCF_036898095.1 Palaemon carinicauda | reverse complement strand
TCCGTTTATAAGATTCCTCGTATTTTGACACTTTTGAAGTTTTTAGTTAATCATGTTTTATTTCGTTTGAGAATCTCGACATTTGTATTAACTGCTATTCTGTCAGAAGCTCACATAAGACCAAAAATACCTAAATTTTCTGGGATAATTAAATTTCCTCTTTATAAGTCAGTTGAATTTTATGGAAACTTCCCTTCAAGTAAATTTGGAAAGGCAGGAAGAGACCCTAAAACACACACACACACACACACACACACACACACACACACACACAAAGATTCAGTGTAAGGCGACTCTGGCCACGCACGATGCGTTGGGCACGGTCTAGGTCTTGGGTCTAGGTACCTAGACCGTGGCTGTGGGATACGGGCATTGTATACCCCCCTCCCCCGTAGGTCATGTACATTATGGTGCCCTGGTTCAGTTTATCCTTTTGACCTCCAGCCCGTGACCCCTTGCGTGAGCATCTGGGTACAATGGCGTTTAATAGCCTATTTCAGATCAGATTTTAAGGCTATAATTTGAGTTCACGTTTACCCTCAGACGAAACATTGGCTGGCGGGGTGAAAATTGATCGCTTACTCTTGGCTGATTTCACTTAGCGTAGTAATTAGCATATCATAAATACGCATAACGCTTGCTCTTTGCACTTTGATCTCGCCTGTAATTGCATATTAAAGACTGTTCGATTCTCTCTCTGGAGATTTAAGAAGAATTTGCAATGGCCTTGGAGAACATTTAAGTCGTAGGAAAGGGTGATTCAGGAAATGATAAAATTCATGGCTCATTGGTTATTGAAACTGCGTCTTGGGTTCGCTTTCTTAGCCTTGTACTAATTTTGTAATTTTTAAACATTCGAACTCCACCCCAAACTTTATTTAATTGACTTTATTTAAGATTCTTTTAGCCAGAGGTATGTCTAGACCTGCTTAAATAGATATGATATGTTTAATTTTGTATTTTGTCATGGCTAAGTTAGCGATTTTCGTGGTTATTATGCAGCCGGATTTTATTATTATTATTATTATTATTATTATTATTATTATTATTATTATTATTACTGTATATTTTGTAGAGGAGTATTAACATAGATAATGATAAGGTTAGATTTCTCCTTTGTTGAAGTCATAGTTTTTTTTTTTTTTATATTAATGTGGTCATATTCTTAAACCTCTCTCTTTTTTTTTCTTTTCAAATGCCATTCTTGTAAATGTCATAATTCTGGCCAGCAAACTTTACGTGAAATATTGATTTATAAAATTGTAAAATTATTTTATTTTACTGAGTATCTTATATTTGTGTTTTTTCATCAGTTACCATTAAATTTTATGTCAACACGGAATTATGATCTATAAAATTGCAAAGTTATTGCATTTTTATAAGTATTTTATGTTCGCGTGTTTGATACCACCAGATACCATTGTATTTTATATCAACAGAGGGAATTTTAATTTATAAAATTGTAAAATTATTGTATTTTTATATGTATTAAATGAAGTTGTATGTTTACTCTCAGGTACCTTAAATTTTATATCAACAGACAAATTTTTATCTTGATTACTTGATTTCTAGATTGAAAATATATTAATGAACTAAAATTCTTTCTAGCGTAAAAGTACATAAAATAAATAAAATTAAAAAGTGAAAAAGATATATATAAAAGACAGGATGATTTTATATATCTCATCTGCTTGAGGTATCATTATTGCATTATCATTCTATGCGTAAGTTCGTAAACGAAAGTTAACTTATTTCTAGACCTTGACCTTTTACCTTAATATGTATTAATTGGCATGGATTGTCATACACTCAAATATGAACCAAGTTTGAAGTCTCTGTGACAACGATGTCCAAACTTATTGTTGATTACGTGAATTGGACATTTTGCTTAACCCCGACCTTGACCTTTGATCTTGACCTTCCAAAATTTAATCATTTCCCGCTTTTCATATAACAGTTAATCTCTGCAAGTTTCATTACTCTACAATTAAAATTATTGTCAGGAGTCTGTTAACAAACAAACAAACACATAAACAAGGGTGAAAACATAACCTCCTTCCAACTTCGTTGTCGGAGGTAATAATAGAGTTTGCTCTCTGATTATCTTTTTTAACAGTTAATCCCTGCAAGTTTCATTACTCTACAATTAAAATTGTGGCCAGGAAGCTGTTCACAAACACACACAAACACATAAACAGGGGTGAAAACATAACCTCCTTCCACCTTCGTTAGCGGAGGTAATAATAGAATTTACTTAATCTTTTACACACACACAAACAGGGGTGAAAACATAACCTCCTTCCAACTTCGCTGGCGGAGGTAATAATAGAGTTTACACTTGGATTATTTTGATCTATTAAAAGAAAAACGATATCGTAAGTTTACTCTCCAGCGTGGGAGCTAACATAGGAAGTCATGATCCAAACCCCATAGTACATAACTCAAGATTTGAGAACATGGCTAAATGGCGAGCACTCGACATTAAGCAATTATATATGTG
>NC_090765.1:50578357-50580857 GCF_036898095.1 Palaemon carinicauda | reverse complement strand
TGTCATATTACGTCACCGGGAAGAAACTACGATTTAATAGTAACCGTTGGCTTATTATTGACGTTCTTAATATAAATTGAAAATAGAAAATTACTAAATTTTGCAGCAAATTACGTATTCTAAATGTTTAATTTTTTTATCTTACAAATTACCATTGACGCCGACATTGTTCGTTATAAATAAAGAATAAACGGAAATTCAATGTAAAACCATAAAAGTGAACATATTCTTATAAAATTTAAATAGCTTTCCGAAGAAGTTTTAGGTCTATTTTTTTTTCTTTTTAGGAAAAAATGCTGCTCTTTTAGGTGTTTACAGTGACTTAGAGCTAGGCAGTTGAACAATATTTTCCACAGATTGATAGAGATTGAATATATTCAATATTAAGAAATCCACAAATTGATAGAGATTAGATATATTCAGTATTTAAAAAAATCAACAAATTAATAAAGGTTGAATATATTCAATATTAAAAAATCCACAAATTGATAGAGATTAAATATATTCAGTATTTAAAGAATCCACAAATTAATAAATGTTGAATATATTCAATATTTAAAAAATCCACTAATTTATAGATTAAATATATTCAATATTTAAAAAATCCACAAATTGATAGAGATTAAATATATTCAGTATTTAAAAAAATCCACAAATTAATAAAGGTTGAATATATTTAATATTAAAAAAATCCACAAATTTATAGATTAAATATATTCAATATTTAAAGAATCCACAAATTAATGAATGTTGAATATATTCAATATTTAAAAAATCCACTAATTTATAGATTAAATATATTCAATATTTAAAAAATCCACAAATTGATAGAGATTAAATATATTCAGTATTTAAAAAAAAATCTACAAATTAATAAAGGTTGAATATATTCAATATTAAAAAAATCCACAAATTTGTAAATTAAATATATTCAATATTTAAAAAATCCACAAATTGATAGAAATTGAATATATATATATATGTATATATATATATATATATATATATATATTATATATATATACATACATATATATATACATATATATATATATATATATATATATATATATATATATATATATATATATATATATATATATATATATATATACATATATATATTCATATATATATACATACATATATATATATATATATATATATATATATATATATATATATATATATATATATATATATAAATATAAATGCATATAATGTATTAACATAAAGAGCTGAAATATTTTTTTCTTAATAATACGGATACGATATTACTGGCCATCTGCTCCCACAAAACCTGATTGGAATATACAGAATCTAAAATTTCAAATAACTATTTTGATACTTATATATAATTTTTTTTTTCTATAGATTTATCTCCGTATCCTTTCCCAGTGTGTTATAATAACGCTCATAAAACATAGTAAAAGCAGCTAAATAGTTTTCGAACTCTTTTAAAACGTGTTCTGAAGATAAATCTAAATGAGTTTAGATAATAATATATAACGCGTAGATAACGGAAGGCTGTTTTTAAGTGTTTTCTCAAGATATGAGTAGAACGGTGTCCCTCATCAGTGGCTTTTTTTTTTACTATTAAGAGAGCGTCCAGCCATGACAAAACACAAGTCTCCTTTCCTTAGTCTGCTATTCAGATGCTTATAGTCAATTCTTTTTAGTGAGGCAGATTTGCACCGACTCGCAGGGGTGCCCTTTTATCTCGGAAAAGTCTCCTGATCGCTGATTAGTTGGACAAGATAATTCTAACCAATCAGAGAGCAGGAAACTCTTCCGAGCTAAAAGGACCTTTTAGCTCGGAAAATTTTCCTGATCGCTGATTAGTTGGACAAGATAATTCTAACCAATCAGATAGCAGGAAACTTTTCCGAGCTAAAATGGCATCGCTGTGAGTCGGTGCAAATGCGCCTCATTGAAAAAAAATGAGTATAATTCCCCCCTGCCTTTCTTTTTTTTCTCCCCCACACTGTAATGGCGATCCCCACAGGAGTCGGATTCCTAGGGATTTCCGCTCATTAAACAGCTGCCGAATTCCCTAAAAGACTTGGCGAAGTGAAGTCTACGGTTGAGGTCTTAGTAGGTAGATTATCCTTATGTGGGAGCAGGTATATAGTTGTTGTTGTCGTTTTTATTTACTATTTATCTTCCCTATGTAATAAAGAGCAAGTGTCTGGGTTTTATGTATATATATATATATATATATATATATATATATATATATATATATATATATATATATATATATATATATATATATGTGTGTGTGTGTGTGTGTGTGTGTGTGTGTGTGTGTGTGTGTAAATTTGGTCAATCTTTCCTGTCCCTTGCATCTCCCATTTATGACTGACCTTTAAATAGGTTTTTGTGGAAAGTTCAAGTCCTGCGTAATTAATATATATATATATATATATATATATATATATATATATATATATATATATATATATATATATATATGTATATATATATAAAAGATAATAAA
>NC_090765.1:50562376-50569876 GCF_036898095.1 Palaemon carinicauda | reverse complement strand
CGTTCTGGTTGCTGATAGAATGGGGACTCCTGGAGGGATTTCGCGGCAGTGTCTGGTTTAATTAGGTTATCTCGCCTCGTCAGGTTAACTTGCCTCTTCTCCTGGTTGGGAGAGACTATGCGAGATGTTTGTGGAACATCCACAACTCGGAGGAGAGACTTACAAATTTACTTAAATGAAAAAAACGTGGGAGATATAGATGTTAATTTTTATGTTTTGATCAACTGAGCACCTACGTTATGAAGTAAAAAAGAAAAAAAAGAAAAAAGACAAATTTACTTAAAATTAAAAACGTGGTAGAAATAAAGATAATAATTATTATGCAGCTTTTGGTGAACAACTTAGCAACTACATTATTAGGCTTAAAAGCAATTACATAGATTAAAAAAAACGTGGGGAGAAATGGAGATGTTAATTATTGTGCACATTTTGGTGATCAACTGAGCACCTACATTATGAAGTAAATAAGACTTGCAAATTTACACAGATTAAAAAACGTGGGAGAAATAATGTTGATTATTATGCACAAATTAACACCTACGTTATGAAGTAAATAGGACTTACAAATTTACATAAGATTAAAAACTGTGAGAGAAATAGAGATGTTAATTATTATGCAGGTTTTGGTGATCTACTGAGCACCTAAATTATTAGGGTAAAAAGAGAAAAAGATACATAGATTAAAAAACGTATGAGAAATATAAATGTTAATTATTATGCATATTTTGGTGATCAACTGAGCACCTACGTTATGAAGTAAAAAGACTTATTTGGGAGAAACAATGTTAATTATCATGCAGCTTGTAGTGATCAATTGAGCACCTACGTTATGAAGTAAAAAAAAAGGACTTACAAATTACATAGATTAAAAAACTTAGTAGAAATAGAAATGTTATTTATCATGCACATTTTATAGATCGAGTGAGCACTCAAATTATGAAGTAAAAAATGACATGCAAATTTCCATAAAAGTAAAATAGTGTTAGAAAACAAAATGTTAATTATTATGCATATTTTAATGATCAACTGAGAACCCAAATTATGAAGTAAAAAGGAAGAATTTTTCATAAATTCAGAAAAGTGGGAAATTTATGAAGTAAAAAGGAAGAATTTTTCATAAAAAGAGAGTTTGATTATTATACGTATTTTAGTAATCAAGAAAGCACCTGTATATAATATGAAATATAGAATCAGCTGACGCTTTTTTTCAACTCAAAGATAAAAAAAAAAACAGGAAATTTACGTGTATGCAAAAATGTGATAGAAAAATAGACGTTAATTAATTATGCACATTTTAGCAAAGAATATATATATATATATATATATATATATATATATATATAATATATATATATATATATATATATATATATACATGTGTGTATATATATATATATATATATATATATATATATATATATATATATATATATACATGTGTGTATATATATATATATATATATATATATATATATACATGTGTGTGTGTATATATATATATATATATATATATATATATATATATACATGTGTATATATATATATATATATACATGTATATATATATATATATATATATATATATATAATATATATATATATATATATATATATATATATATATATATATATATATATACACACACGCCCACGCACACGCTAAACAACAAATGCAGTCGTTTCCAGTTCACTGCAGAACAAAGGCCTCAGACATGTCTTTATTCTTGTTTGGGGTTTTGGCATTTATTATCACTACAACACGCTGACTATGGTTGGTTATGATGCGAGACTTTTGTCTCATCTCTCATAGCAAACCAACCTAGTATGGGTGTCCCTGACTAATAAAGCCTTGCTGATTATGGCGATATACAAACCCTCTTACCGGGTTAAGGTATCCCTACTCAATATTTATTCCTATCCAGAAAAAAAAAACTTGACTTATTTTGTTGATGACTTGAAACTACGTTTCAGTGAATCATTATCAGCAAATTTCCTTTGTTCAGTAGTTTAAAATGTCAATTTTTTTCTTTATAACTTGGAATATGTTACAATTTTTAAAAAAATTTCCTTTGTTCATTAGTTTAAAATGTTAATTTTTTTCTTTATAACTTGGAATATGTTGCAATTTTTTTTACAATTTCCTTTGTTCAGTAGTTTTAAAATGTCATTTTTTTCTTTATAACTTGGAATATGTTGCAATTTTTTAAAATTTCCTTTGTTCATTAGTTTAAAATGTCAATTTTTTTCTTTATAACTTGGAATATGTTACAATTTTTAAAAAAATTTCCTTTGTTCATTAGTTTAAAATGTTAATTTTTTTCTTTATAACTTGGAATATGTTGCAATTTTTTTTACAATTTCCTTTGTTCAGTAGTTTAAAATGTCATTTTTTTCTTTATAACTTGGAATATGTTGCAATTTTTTAAAATTTCCTTTGTTCATTAGTTTAAAATGTCATTTTTTTCTTTATAACTTGGAATATGTTGCAATTTTTTAAAATTTCCTTTGTTCATTAGTTTAAAATGTCATTTTTTTCTTTATAACTTGGAATATGTTGCAATTTTTTAAAATTTCCTTTGTTCATTAGTTTAAAATGTCAATTTTTTTCTTTATAACTTGGAATATGTTGCATTTTTTTTTACAATTTCCTTTGTTCAGTAGTTTAAAATGTCATTTTTTTTCTTTATAACTTGGAATATGTTGCAATTTTTTAAAATTTCCTTTGTTCATTAGTTTAAAATGTCAATTTTTTTCTTTATAACTTGGAATATGTTGCAATTTTTTTTACAATTTCCTTTGTTCAGTAGTTTAAAATGTCATTTTTTTTCTTTATAACTTGGAATATGTTGCAATTTTTTAAAATTTCCTTTGTTCATTAGTTTAAAATGTCATTTTTTTTCTTTATAACTTGGAATATGTTGCAATTTTTTTTTAATTTCCTTTGTTCATTAGTTTAAGATATCAGTTTTTTCTTCATAACTTTTTAGAAAAATCTTCGAAAATTGTAAAGTAATAAGTTTTGCGAAAAAAATCTTAAAAGCTATCTATGCCACTGTATATAAGTCTAAGAGATAGCCAATACCCAGTAGTTAATTTATTACTAAATTTCAAGTTCCAGTAGTTTTAGAAATGATTTAAGACTAAATGGTTTTTAGAAGCAAGTTACTGCAAGTAAAGTCATTTCATAAAGTGCATTATTCGGCTTATTAAAGGGAAGAGCAATATTATTATTATTATTATTATTATTTGCTAAGCTACAACCCTAGCCGGAAAAGCAAAATGCTATAAGCCCAGGGGCCCCAACAGGGAAAATAGCCCAGTAAGGAAAGGAAAGAAGGAAAAATAAAATATTTTAAGAAGAGTAACATTAAAATAAATATTTCCTATATAAACTATGAAAACTTTAACAAAACAAGAGGAAGAGAAATTAAATAGAATAGTGTGCCTGATTGTACCCTCAAGCAATATCATGCCATGTACCATGAATGCGCCGAAGAAATATTATGCCTCGTACCGACCTATTTTGCATATGCATGATAGATGGACGCTTCGCTGGATTAATCATTAGCAGTAAATAATTCAGAAACGGTTTTGTTAACCTCTTGAGAGAGTGGCTCATTTGATTTGATTTTTTTTTTTTTTTTTTTTTTTTTTTTTTTTTTTTTTTTTTTTTAATGCACTTCCCTTTTGTATTTAAAATGACCAATTTTTTCATCCTCCTTTATTTTTATTTGAAATGACCAATTTTTTCATCCTCCTTTATTTTTATTTGAAATGACCAATTTTTTCATCTTCCTTTATTTTTTATTTGAAATGACCAATTTTTTCATCTTCCTTTATTTTTATTTGAAATGACCAATTTTTTCATCTTCCTTTATTTTTTATTTGAAATGACCAATTTTTTCATCTTCCTTTATTTTTATTTGAAATGACCAATTTTTTCATCTTCCTTTATTTTTATTTGAAATGACCAATTTTTTCATCTTCCTTTATTTTTTATTTGAAATGACCAATTTTTTCATCTTCCTTTATTTTTATTTGAAATGACCAATTTTTTCATCTTCCTTTATTTTTATTTGAAATGACCAATTTTTTCATCTTCCTTTATTTTTTATTTGAAATGACCAATTTTTTCATCTTCCTTTATTTTTATTTGAAATGACCAATTTTTTCATCATCCTTTATTTTTATTTGAAATGTCCAATTATTCATAGTTATATACTCTAAAAAAAACGTTATTTTAATCGGAGAGTCTCCATAAAAATATACTGTTCTCAGCCGTATTTCAGTAAAATACAGGCGACCGTAACTTTTACCCTACTTTGTTATTATCCATTACTGGTTGGAGACCGTAATAGTACTCCTTAACGTCAATATATCCCTTTTTAAAACGGTAGATGGCTGGCAACATTTATCCCAGGATTTTCACCTTTTTTTCGGTAAATTTTTGAACCAAGCTTGTTTCTTCGGGGCTAGAGGGCTTCACAAACCTGTGATATGATAAAGTTTGCTAAAATATGCATGTACAGTAGATATTCTTATGTTGGCTCTCTCTCTCTCTCTCTCTCTCTCTCTCTCTCTCTCTCTCTCTCTCAGCTTGTATTTAATTTGTGCACAAAAGTAACACCCTCGCTCTCTCGCTCACATTCATGCTCAAAAGTAACCTCTCTCTCTCTCTCTCTCTCTCTCTCTCTCTCTCTCTCTCTCTCTCTCTCTCTCTCTCTCTCTCTCTCTCTCTCTCCTATGAACCAAGTGTAACAGCATTACTAAACATTTAGATTCCTAATTGTATATCTTTACATTTAATCTCCAATTCACTTCAAAAGTCTTTACAAACTAGCCATTGCAATATGATTCTTTTTTCCTTGAAATTTGAAGAAGATATATCCGCGTAATAAATATAATTCAGTCAATTTCTAAATATTAATTTACGTCTTCTCACTCATAAATTAACGCATTTACGACAACCCTCTAGTTCCTCCTCCCTCCCCCCCCCCCTTTTATCAATAATTATTATTCACCTGATCACAAAGCTGTGCTCAGTCACTTAGGCTCGTTATCGTAGACATTCATCTTATGCATTGTAGCAATGTTTAAATATATAATAGATGTAAATATTATTATTATTATTATTAGCCAAGCTACAACCCTAGTTGGAAAAGCAAGAGGCTATAAGCCCAAGGTCTCCAATAGGGAAAAATAGTCCAGCGAGGAAAGGAAATAAGGAAATAAATAAATAGTGTATCATTTTTTTATTTGTTTTTGAAATTTATTTGAATATGACGGGGTAGGTAGTGTTAAGGTTTTATATGTTGGGATAAATGATCTATGTTATAAGAACCATAAATGGGTCACGGGTATGTGGCTTCTTTACCGTGTAGTTACTATCCTAAATAACGCCTATAGTCAATTTATTTTAGTGAGGCAGATTTGCATCGACTCGCAGGGGTGCCCTTTTAGCTCGGAAAAGTTTCATAATACCTGATAGGTCTGAAGTATTTGTGTTCGAATACTTCCGACCAATCAGCGATCAGGAAACTTTTCCGAGCTAAACGGGCACCCCTGTGAGTCGGTGCAAAGCTGCCTCACTAAAAAAAATTAACTATAGTAACTTTTGCGCTTGTTATCATTCCTGGTCATTGATTTGTTCCTGTACGGAAGGTTTAAAGTCCGCTCATGAATGGCAGAGGCAAGGAACAGTGACATTGCTCTAACAAGCAGGATAATACCCTAGACTAGAGAATGACCATATATACATATGATCAGCGGTCAAGTCCCCTCTCCTACCAAGCTAGGACCAAGGAGGGCAAGACAATGGCTGCTGATGACTCAGGAGGTAGGCCTATAGCTAGCTAAGGATGGTGAGGTTGCAACGACCAGGCTAGGACCAAGGAGGGCAAGACAATGGCTGCTGATGACTCAGGAGGTAGGCCTATAGCTAGCTAAGGATGGTGAGGTTGCAACGACCAGGCTAGGACCAAGGAGGGCAAGACAATGGCTGCTGATGACTCAGGAGGTAGGCCTATAGCTAGCTAAGGATGGTGAGGTTGCAACGACCAGGCTAGGACCAAGGAGAGTAAGACAATGGTTGCTGATGACTCAGGAGGTAGGCCTATAGCTAGCTAAGGATGGTGAGGTTGCAACGACCAGGCTAGGACCAAGGAGGGTAAGACAATGGCTGCTGATGACTCAGGAGGTAGGCCTATAGCTAGCTAAGGATGGTGAGGTTGCAACGACCAGGCTAGGACCAAGGAGGGTAAGACAATGGCTGCTGATGACTCAGGAGGTAGGCCTATAGCTAGCTAAGGATGGTGAGGTTGCAACGACCAGGCTAGGACCAAGGAGGGTAAGACAATGGCTGCTGATGACTCAGGAGGTAGGCCTATAGCTAGCTAAGGATGGTGAGGTTGCAACGACCAGGCTAGGACCAAGGAGGGTAAGACAATGGCTGCTGATGACTCAGGAGGTAGGCCTATAGCTAGCTAAGGATGGTGAGGTTGCAACGACCAGGCTAGGACCAAGGAGGGTAAGACAATGGCTGCTGATGACTCAGGAGGTAGGCCTATAGCTAGCTAAGGATGGTGAGGTTGCAACGACCAGGCTAGGACCAAGGAGGGCAAGACAATGGCTGCTGATGACTCAGGAGGTAGACCTATAGCTAGCTAAGGATGGTGAGGTTGCAACGACCAGGCTAGGACCAAGGAGGGTAAGACAATGGCTGCTGATGACTCAGGAGGTAGGCCTATAGCTAGCTAAGGATGGTGAGGTTGCAACGAGTTTGAGCGGGACTCGAATCCCAGTCCGTCGATCACCAGTCAGGGACGTTACCACTTAGGTTTTTATATTATAATAATCATAAATGGGTCACAGGTCCCTGATAAATATATGGTCTCTTTACCTTGTAGTTACTATTAGAAATAGGACCTAAAATTTAGCTATCATTAATATATGGTATCGTTAATAGCCATAAGATTGTTCTTATACAGAAGTCAGTAATACAATGAAATATATGAAATAAATATATTCATGTGGAAGGCCTCGGTAGCGTAATGATACTATTGCTAGTAGCGATGTTTTCGATGCTATTGCTAGTAGCAGTGTTTCCATTACAAACGCCAGTAGCGATGTTTCCGATAATATTACTAGTAGCAGTGTTATCGATACTATTGCTAGTAGCAGTGTTTCCATTACAATTGCTAGTAGCTGTGTTTCCAATACTATTGCTAGCAGCGATGTTTCCTATATTTTGTTAGTAGTGATGTTTCTATTACTATTGCTAGTAGCGATATTCCCATTAATATTGCTAGTAGCGATGTTTTCGATATTTTTTATAATGTATGTATCTCCATTACTATTGCTAGTAGCAGTGTTTCAATTACAATTGCTAGTAGCAGTGTTTCCATTACAATTGCTTGTAACAGTGTTACTGATACTATTGCTAGTAGCAGTGTTTCAATTACAATTGCTAGTAGCAGTGTTTCCATTACTATTGCTAGTAGC
>NC_090765.1:50537376-50557376 GCF_036898095.1 Palaemon carinicauda | reverse complement strand
CAAAGGCTTACATTCGAGAAGTGAAATCAATGAAATTACAAAGATTTCAGAGAAATTTCGTAAAATTTTATCGATACACAGAACGTATATAGGCTTAAAATACCATAAAAAATATCAGGAACTTCTTTTTTCAATATTGACCAACAGAAATAGGCCTTGTCAAGGTGTGTCGTTAATGTTCTTTAATTGCAAATGTATTCCAGTGTTAGGGGGTTAACTACCGTACTGCTATTGTCCAGATATGAATTGACATGTCTGAGGCCTTTGTCCTGCAGTGGACCAGAAACGGCGCAGTTGTTATTGTTGTTGTTAGCTATATAGTTTTATGTTTTCAAGCCTCGCTAGATTTTTTGGCGGTTATTAATATCCAGCGAGGTTGTCCTTTGTGTTGTTCCCCAAAACTTCGTAGGCCTATATCATTTAATCTTATTAATTGATGTAGACTAGAGCTTGAAAAAGCCGGTATAGGCCTTCGGTAGGTGTGAGCCACAAGCCTAGTCGCATAGAATTTGCTGATTTGATTCCACTAGTTTCTATCGTGGAAATAATTTAGTACTTCGTGTAAAATTCAGGATGCCAGAGAACTTCAAATCAATCAATATTTCAATCTTCCTGTAAAACGTCTGTCAATCATAACTAACGTAATTAATAAAACATAATGGAAAGTACATCGTATTATTTAGTCATGCAATTACTTCCCCATGTCCATAACACAGGTCGTAAGGAGCCGTTGATTTTGACCAAAATAATAAATTAGTTTGTTATAGTTTATATTTTTCGGTCATTGCGTAATGACTAATGACAGCTCGATCGATTATTAGAAGCAGCTGCTATTTCATAAATTTAAAATTCGTCTGTGTTGGGAGTAGGTTGATATCTTCACTTTGTCCAGCTAAGCTGATGAAAAGAACGTGTCTGTCATTGTCTGTCTGTATATGTCAGTATCTTAACAAGCTCTCAACAGTGGTTGAAAGGATGTTAATGAAACTTGGCAGATGTATTCATTGAGTGACCATCTTGAAATGAAGGATTCTTTGAAAGAAAGGGCGCGCAGTTGATGTTCTCTTTGATTGTTTCCTTAAAGGATATCTTGCCAATTATAAACCTACAGTTCTTGCTGGTGGCTTAAATGTGTTATAGATGCATGTGTACTTCTGGTGTACATTTCAATTAACTCAATATCATCGGGAGTTCCATATTTATCAAGTTTATAATATTTAAACGTGAAAGTTCAAGGGTCTTAATGTAGATGTTCGTTACGCCCACATTAGGAGAACTAATGCTAAATGGTGGAACATTTCAAATCTCACGGGCTGATCATTTTTTATAATTTAGTTACGGTCTTCGTATATTTACCTAGACTCCTAGACCGTGTTTATGGTTACTCATCGTTGCCTTCGCCTGTTAATTTTAATCATTTGTTTGTGAACAACCTTACGCAAAAACTAATGTACCGATTTTTACGAAACTTGGTAGTCGTGTTGGAAATGGCTTAGGGATTGGTCTGTAATATTTTGAATAATGTACGCACCAGTACTCTGAATATAATCACAATGTTAAGTAAATGGAAAATATTTTTTTAGTTAATTTTTTGTTTGTGAACATTACCCAAAAACTACTGAACCAATTTTAACGAAATTTGGCGAACATGTGGTGCATGACCTAAGGACAAATCCATTTGATTTTGAAGAGAATACATCGAAGTACAAGTACGCAATTGAGTTGGGAGTAAAATACGACTGAGTGCCCCTATAGATTGGTATGCAATGCAAGCTAGATATTTTAAGAAATTATTATTATTAATATTATTAAATGCTAAGTTACAACCCTAGTTGGAAAAGCAGGATGCTGTAAGCCCAGGGGCCCCAACAGGGAAAATAGACCAGTGAGGAAAAGAAAGAAGGAAAAATAAAATATTCGAAGAATAGTAACATTAAAATAAATATTTCCTATATAAACAATTAAAACTTCAACAAAATAAGAGGAAGAGAAACTAGATGGAACAGTGTCCCCGAGTGTACCCTCAAGCAAGAGAACTCTAACCCAAGACAGTGGAAGACCACGGTACAGAGGCTAGAGCACTATCCAGGATTAGAGAACAATGGTTTGATTTTGGAGTGTCCTTCTGCTAGAAAAGCTGCTTACCATAGCTAAAGAGTCTCTTCTACCCTTACCAAGAGGAAAGTAGCCACTGAAAAATTACATTGGCGTAGTTAACCCTTTTGGTGAAGAAGAATCGTTTGGTAATCTCAGTGTTGTCAGGTGTATGATGACAGAGGAGAATATATAAAGAATAGGCCAGACTATTCAGTATCTGTGTAGGCAAAGGGAAAGAACCGTAAAAAGAGAGAAGGGTCCAATGTATTACTGTCTGGCCAGTCCAAGGACCCCATAGCTCTCTAGCGGTAGTATCTCAACGGGCGGCTGAAATTATGACAGAATTCATTAGAAGACAGCTTTGGCTGTCGGAAAAGGGAATTGGTCTCATTATATGAAGTATTATCGATGGGTCCATTCTATTTCAAGTTAATAGTTGTGTATAGTTTTATAATATACATTTCAAGAAATAAACAAAATTGAACATGAGTATGATATACTGTTTTATAAGCTATTCTTTTAGAATTGAATATCTGTTTATGTTTGACCCTTTCCGGCTTGACACTCTCTCTCTCTCTCTCTCTCTCTCTCTCTCTCTCTCTCTCTCTCTCTCTCTCTCTCTCTCTCCTTCTTCTTCTTTCACTGTTTTTAAGTAGTATACTGTTTTATAAGCTGTTATAATTACTAATTATTATTATTAATATTATTATTATCATTGATAATAATAATGATGATAATAATAATAATAATATCTGCTTTGCCTGACTTCTCAGATTTTTACACGGCTTCCTCTCTCTCTCTCTCTCTCTCTCCTCTCTCTCTCTCTCTCTCTCTCTCTCTCTCTCTCTCTCTCTCTCCTCTCTCTCTCTCTTCTTCTTCTTCTTCTATTAATTTCTTTCACTGTTTTATAAGATATTATAGAATCGAATATCTGCTTTGCTTGACTTTCTGGGATTTTTTAAAGGTTTCTCTCTCTCTCTCTCTCTCTCTCTCTCTCTCTCTCTCTCTCTCTCTCTCTCTCTCTCTCTCTCTCTCTCTCTCTCTCTCTCTCATCCTTCACTTTCTCACAAGTAATAAACGTTGATCCATCTCTTTCAAAATAAAACCCTCTACCGCAAGTTTATAGTCCCACCAGCAAGGCTCGTCCACCGCAGAATATCTTATATATATATAATCTAACCAATACTATAGGAATGGTTCTACAGACCTATAAGTGCCACCCCTATTTGGAGGTGTCTTTAGTCATATCAGCGCCATAAATGTCCGGGGCTATGAATTATAGTATAGGGGCTATGGCGAGAGAAGAATGTATTGCATGAATTATACCTTCGTATTTGGCCCTTTCTTGTCCGGTGTGATATCATCTGTGGGAAACTATGCTCTGTGGGTTTGATCGTATCCGGCTGTGTGTTTTGGAGTGATTCGTAATCTTATGTTTATATTTATGTGTGTATATATATATATTATATATATATATATATATATATATATGGGTGTATAAATATGTATGTATATAGTACATGTGTAAATATATATTAATTTATATATATGGGTATATATATGTGTGTATATATATATACATATATATATATATATATTATATATATATATGTATATATGTATAGTACATGTGTAAATATACATTGATTTATATATATATATATATATATATATTTATACATATATATATATGTGTGTATGTATATATACTATATATATATATATATATTTATATATATATATATATATGTGTGTGTGTGTGTAAATATATATATATATATATATATATATATATATATATATATAATATGATGATTATTATAGGACTAAAACTCGTGATTTTAATATATTCAAATATCAGTGAAAGAAAAAAGGAAAATATTTGAGGTACAAATGCATGATGAAAGCGGATAGCAGATGTAGGTTTACAGACTGATGGATTACATAATCAAGGATAGATTGGGACCAAAAAGAAAAAAAATGAAATCTAAGAGAAACTGAAAATCCTTTTTACCGGAAAGTAAACACAGAGAAATGTTAATGAACAACTGGATTTCATAATAAAAGATGCAAGTGCAGAGGTGCTATCAGACGTGAATGCAGTTCTTTGGTGATGGAATGAGTATTTGGAAGGTGTGTTGAATTGTAGATACAAATGAGGCAAACCGGATTGTTGCAATATTTGAAAGGGTTAGTGTAAGGATGAGAATAATTGTGGGGGTAGCTGTTGTAAATGAAAGGAAAGTGATTAAGAGGTAGAAGAAAGGAATGACACAGGAAACTGAAGGAATTGAACATGTAATGCCTCATCGTAGTGGTGATAGGGTGTGTAAGGTATCTTTCAGTGAGGGAAAGGTTCCAAAGGCATAGTAAAAGTAATGATTGTTCTGATGCTTAAAGATAAAGGTGATTGAGATAACTATCAAGTATTAGTACACAAGAGATGAGAAATGGTATGATTTCGATTGCAAATGTATAACAGGTTGTTGAGGAACTGATAGAGAAAGTACAGTGTGGATTTTGAATGTAAAGAGTGTACATGAATCAATTTTTTGTTAGGAAACAATTATATTATGCTGTTTGAGAGTAAAAGGTAAAAGTTTTATATGGAATATATATTTTACCTAACAAGTTTTAAATTACCAGTGATATTTTAGCTTTTATTTGATTTACCTTTAGTTAATAATGTTCTTGTTATTATGGGAACAGTATGGTATGATAAAACTGAAATTTATTTTTTGATTCTGGGTGTTATAATTGGAATTACTTTAATTTATTCTTTACGCTGTATTTTTATATATACATGATTATGTCCAAGTTAGTACCATGGATCGTATATCAATTTTTTTTTTTTTATCAGTGGATTAGTGGCAAACTTTATCATCATACCCCTTTCTGAGTGGGGATACCTTAACGTGGCGAAAGGGTTTGTGTATCACCATGGTCAGCAAAGCTGTACTAGTCAGGGCCAACAATACTAGATTGGTTAGCCGTGAGCTATCAGATTAAAGTCTCCCACCATCACCAATCCGCAGTAGCTAGCGTGGTGATGAAAACTGGCCAAACCCCAGACATGAATTCACATGACAGAGGTCTGTTCTGTCGTTGACTAGAAACGGATGCATTTGTTGATGCCGTTATCGTTGGTTGTTGTATTGTTGTTGTCGTTGTTGTTGTTTATCACCATACATGGGCTCAGCGTAGAGCATGTGTTCATTTTACAGGGGCGTAAACCAAAAACAGGATTATACTCATTGCTTTCATTATCACTAGTAATATGCTGTTTTATATGCTGTTCTTTTAAAATGTTTTCTTGTTTCCTTTCCTCACTAGGCCATTTTCCCTGTTGGAGCCCTTGGGCTTATAGCATCCTGCTTTTCCAACTAGGGCGGTAGCTTAGCAAGTAATAATAATAATAATAATAATAATAATAATAATGGTATAGCTTCTCCAAGGTAATTGAGTTTTAATTTCCAGATGTGGAGGAGGAAGACGTCCCTCGCGAAGTGGACAGCGGACAGGCCAGGAAAACCTCCCGTCGACGATCCAAGAAGAAAAATCGGAAGAATAAGCAGCGAAGGCCTCCGTCTCAAAGGTAACATAACACCCCATCCCCCTACACACACACACACACACACACACACACACACACACCTTTGCCCGAGACTCCTTTTCTGTACCAGATGTATAGATCTTCCTCTGTATTCTAGTCTTTCAGTGTTGAATTCGAGTTTTTTTTTTTCTTTTTGCATAAGGGTGTGCTGAAGATTACACTTCTTTAAGAATACACTTGTATACTTTATTTATTTAATTATTTATCTAATGCATATACTCTTCGCTATACAGTATGTTTACTGATCAAATATATATCGTATTTATTTCTTCTTCGATTATGTTCTTTCGAAAGTACACGACTATTAAGAAAGTTTACTAATTTAAATTCATTAAAGATTATGATAATATTAATCTTCATCTCAGAAAGGAACATAATTTTCCAATCTTTAGATTATCTCATCTTTCTTATCGCCACAATGATTCTCTATATTTCTTAATTTCTTTTACATGATTTTATATCTGAACAGAGATCGAGTCATTTGTCTTCGCTTCGTAAACTGATTTCTTTATCCTGACTTGGATTGGATTCATTTTACGAAAAGTTATTTAGAAAAAAAGAATTATATTTTTAATCTAATTTTCATTTTTTATTTGAATCTCTCTCTCTCTCTCTCTCTCTCTCTCTCTCTCTCTCTCTCTCTCTCTCTCTCTCTCTCTCACGACTACTGTGTACCATTATAATGAAAAAGAAAGATTGTTTTTCCTTTATTAGTATTTGTCGAGACTTGTTGTGTCTTCAGTTAAGGTTCGAGTAGAAATTTTCCTTTTGAAGTCATTGTTTTATATAATTACCAAGCTTTGTCTATTGATACATTAACTCTCTCTCTCTCTCTCTCTCTCTCTCTCTCTCTCTCTCTCTCTCTCTCTCTCTCTCTCTCTCTTCATCAGATTATTTAGTCCAATGCTATTATTTTGGAACTTAGAAGATGTAATTAACCCCTGTGGTTTCAAATATAATTTTTACAAGTTCTCTCGTTCTTTCACGATCAATTTGGTATTGTCGTGCTTTCAAGCAAGAGCAAATTATATCAAGGAAAAGATATCTCACCTAAAAAGAATTGCAAGAAATATTAAGAAAAACTCCCTTCATTATTTATTATAAATAATATCTGCTCCAACCCTCGAGTTAAAGGGGCAGGATATAGTCGTCCTATACAGGATTCCTAAGCGTTTCCTACTTCGACAGTTATGGGAGAAATATGGTCATAAAATTACCCGAGCCTTTGGATTTCTCCTTGAAAAAAATTTCTCTTAAATAACACGAGGTTCATGATATTGATTATTGAAGCTTCGAGTATTCTTAAATGGGAACAAACGTTATTATTATTATTATTATTATTATTATTATTATTATTATTATTATTATTATTATTATTATAATATAAGATAAACTACATCCATAGTTGGAAAAGTAGGATGCTGAAAGCCCAAGGGCTCCAACAAGGAAAATAGCCCTGTAAGGAAAGGAAATAGGGAAATAAATAAACTATACAGTATATATATATATATATATATATATATATATATATATATATATATATATATATATATTATATACTGTATATATGTGTGTGTATGCATGTATGTATGTATGTATACATATACTGTGTATATATATGTATATATATACTGTATATATACATATATATGTATATATACAGTATATTTATGTATATATATATACTATATATATAGATGTATATATAGATATATATGTATAAAATATATGTGTATGCATGTGTATATACTGTGTATATATATATGTATAAATACAGTATATATATGTATATATACTATATATATACATATATATATATATATATATATATATATATATATATATATATATATATATATATATATATATATATATATATATATATATATATATATATATAAAGGGGTAAATAAAGATATATGAAATTTTTCAAGATCAGTAACAATGCTGAAATAAATCAGTCAGTTATAAAATATAAAAAAAAGACTTATGTCAACATATTCCACATAAAGCCATTCATTCTTTCTCAATGTTATCAGATTTCATCCTCTTATGTAATTATTCCGATGTTAGTAGCCAACGCCTCAATTAAATCATATCAATTTTTTTTTCTCAATTAATAGGCCTAATCACAACTTATCTATCCTCCATAAATCAGTCGGCAGGTCTTTATGATTAATAATGAATTCATTTATTAGTTTTCTTTATGGAAAAATAACTTTTCTCCTTCGTCAAAGATGTAAAAAAATTATGATTTATTATTCTGACAATTTTTAGTTCTAAATCGCTTTACTTTTGTTAGTTTCTTTTATTATTGTTAAGTTTCTTTTATTCGTATGTCTTTTAGTATTGCTTAATTTCCTTTTGTATTGTTTTTTTTTATGTTGGTTGTCTTCGTATAACTATCATTATCGATATAACTTTACAATCTGTTCTGATATATATTTGAATTATTCATTTTTTATTCTCGTTCGTCTATGGAAATTTAATGAATAATTTAGTTGATTTCGATAACAAAATCAATAAGACCGTGATGAATAAGAGAAATGTTTAAACAACCAACAATGCCTCTCTCTCTCTCTCTCTCTCCTCTCTCTCTCTCTCTCTCCTCTCTCTCTCTCTCTCTCTCTCGCGTGAATTAAATTATTTATTTTGATACAGTCATATCACTGGATCTGTATACAGTAGTTTGCGTTTAATGTTTCTTTTAATATATTTTAAACTAACTTGATTTTTAACGGCACTTGTTAATGTTAACTAAATATCATAAGACATAAGAAAGATTAATCATGATAGAATGAAAATAACATTTTATAATGATAATAACAAAAATAGTAATTAATAATAACTATATAATAATAATTATTATTAATGATCTATGAATTTTCCTATAAAAAATACTAGAATCTCCCAACTTCAGTCTATGGGGTGTTGCTTATTTTAAAATTAAGATTAATTAAGAATTCAATTTTAAAAGATTTACTTTATGTTCAAGCGTAAAATTCTTACGAGCTTATCAAACAGGGATGGAGCTGAACGTATGATAATGGAAATGATTTAGTGAGTTTAATCTGATTTTATTATTATTATTATTATTATTATTATTATTATTATTATTATTATTATTATTATTATCATTATCATTATTAATAATTATTGTTATTATTATTATCATTATTATTATTACCATTATTATTATCATTATTATTATTATGATAATTATTAGTATTATTATTATTATTATTATTATTATTATTATCATTATTATGATAATTATTATTATTATTATTATCAGTATTATTATTATTATTATTATTATTATTATTATTATCATCATCATTATCATTATTATTATTATTATTATTATTATTATTATTATTATTATTATTATTATCATTATCATTATTATGATAATTGTTGCCATTATTATTATTATTATCATCATCATTATCAGTATTATCATTTTTATTATTATTATTAGTTAAACTACAACTCTAGTTTGGAAAACAGAATGTTAGAAGCCCAAGGGCTCCAACAGGGAAAAAATAGCCCAGTGAGGAAGGGAAATAAGGAAATAAACAAAGTAAAAGAGAAGTAATGAACTGTTGAAATAAGATATCTTAAGAACAGTAACAACATTAAAACAGATTATCCATACATAAACTATAAAAAGAGTAAAAACATTTCACTTATAATATATATATATATATATATATATATATATATATATATATATATATATATATATATATATATATATATATATTTTATATTTTTTTTTCTTCGATTTAGTAAGAATTGGGTCACCTATATTCAATTGTATTAAATTTTTTTTTGAAGGAATACGCAGCTGTTTACCTATAGACATTGAAACAAAAAATATATTATTTTTCTTATTCATATGGATACTACTAATAACAATGATTATGGTTGTAAGCATATCTTGTGTATACACAGATTATTAGACATTGAAACAAAAAATATATTGTTTTTCTTTTATTAATCACATGGATACTAAATGATAATGATTATGGCTGTTAGCATATCTTGTGTATACATAGATTTTCAGACATTGAAACCGAAAATATATTGTTTTTCTTTATTAATCACATGGATACTAAATGATAATGATTATGGCTGTAAGCATATCTTGTTTATACACAGATTTTTAGACATTGAAACCGAAAATATATTGTTTTTCTTTTATTAATCACATGGATACTAAATGATAATGATTATGGCTGTAAGCATATCTTGTTTATACACAGATTTTTAGACATTGAAACCGAAAATATATTGTTTTTCTTTTATTAATCATATGGATACTAAATAATAATGATTATGGCAGTAAGTATATCTTGTGTATACATAGAATTTTAGACATTGAAACAAAAAATATATTGTTTTTCTTATATTAATCATATGGATACTAAATGATAATGATTATGGCTGTAAGCATATCTTTTGTATACATAGATTATTTATTTGTATTCAATTTTTTTTTTATTCTCTATCTCCGTGTTATCAATTTTTGAAGATGAAGGAAAATATTTTTTATTTGTATAAAGTATATATATTTTCCCCTGTCATTTTTCTTATTTTTTTTTATTATTGTTTATAGCTGGTTATAAATTTCCAAAAATGAAGAAAATATTTTTTTTGTATACGTTATATAATTTTTACTTTTTCCTCTTATTGTTCTTAGTTGTTTCTATTTTTTCTCTTATTTTTCTTTATTTTTCATCTCCGTGTTAAAGCCGATTATAAAGAAAATATTTTTTTTTATTTGGATGCATAATATAATTCTTATTTTTTCCCTTGTATTTTTCTTTGTTTTTTTTTTTCTAATATTTCCCTCGTATTTTTTTTAGTTTTTTTTCTATATTTTTCCCTCTTATTTTTCTTTATTTTCCATCGATTATAAATTCCCAAAGGTGAAGATTAAAATCTCAAATTACCATGAAATTTCCCCTCCAGTTCATTTCCTCTTCTTAAATCCAGAGGTGAGTCAGACGCCCCCCCGAGAGGGAGGAGGGGAAGGTGACCTTCCCTTAGAGGAACAGGAGCAACATGACCAGCATATCATCAGCGCTTACAACATCGTCGAGTCGTCCTCCACCATCAAGGACAACCTGAAGGAGGGCAGGATCAAGGGCGTGGTGAAGAAGAACAGGTGGGAAAGCAGCGTCGAGGCCGTAACTGGGGAAGTGGAAGAACCGATAAAGACGGAAGTGAAGAAGGATGCTGAGGTAGAAGAAGAAGAAGGAGAGGAACAGGTGAAGAGGAAGAAAGAGAGGCGGAGACGGCGAAAGGATCGGAGGGGGAAGAAGAGAGGGAGAAAAGGAAGGAAGGAGGAAAGGAAAAGGGATAAGAAAGGCAAGAGAGAGAGGAGAAAGAAGGCGCAAGAGGTATGTTGGTTTAATGATTTTTGTTCACCTTCATTTGTCTTTTAGATTTGATTTTGTTTCATTATGAATTTTATATGACGATATAGCGGATCTATTTATGATACCAGAAATCATTTATAATACCTGGGGACCATTTATAATACCAGGAATCATTTATAATACCAGGTATCATTTATAATACCAAGAGCCATTTACACACTAATACCGGGAACCATATATAATACCAGGAACAGTTTATGATACCAAAAACAATTTATAATACCAGGGACAATAATACTAGGATTCATGCATGATACCAGGAATAATTTATAACGTAGGGAATCATTTATAATACCAAGCACAATTTATTATACCAGGCACCATTTATAATACCAAGAATAATTTATAATGTAGGGAACCATTTATAATACCAGGGGCCATTTGTACACTAATACCAGGAACCATATGTAATGACAGGGACCATTTATTATACCAGGAACAATTTACTATACCAGGATTATTTTTTTTTTACTGCTAACAATTTATAATACCGGTGACCATTTATTATACCAGGAACAATTTATAATACCAGGAATATTTTTTTTTTATTAAACCAGGAACACTATAATATCAGGAAGCATTTATTGTACCAGGAACAATTTATGATAGCATCAACAATTTGTAATACCAGGAAACCGTTCTTATTATGCCAGGAACCATTTTTTATTATAGGAACGAATTTATAATACCAGGACCATTTATTACATCAGGAACCATTTATTTTACTAGGAACATTTTATGATACCTATAATCATTTATAATACTGGTAGTAATAATGTTGAAGCGTCATACCTCAACTAAAGGCAGTAGATAGTTTTCATAGGTTAGAATTACAATTTTTTTTATAGGTCAAGTACAGTTGGATACAGAAACTCCTGGCACACCACCCTCTGGAGAAATGCACCTAACCACACATTTACTGCGCTACTAATAACAAAACAGATAGTGTAAGGAGAGATAGCATTAGTGGTGGGCGGCGCTACACACATGAACTCTCCGCTCAGTAATAGTGTGACAGGATGTACTTTTTCAGAGCCATACTGTTGAAAATTTGCCGTAAAAAAAATCGGTAAAAATCCTGGAATAAATGCTGCCAGACGTTTAACGTTTTAAAAACTGATACAGTATATTGACGTTAAGGAGTGATTTTACGGTCATTAGCCCGTATAAGATGATAACATACTAGGGTTAAAAATACGGTCGCCTTTATTTCTGAAAATACGGCAGGAGAATCGTATATTTTTACGGAGAATTTCTGATTTAAATTAGGTTTTTTTTATGCAGGTTTGCCAGAAACGCCTGTATCCAACTGTACATTTATTGTATAACTGAGGTTTAAAAGGAAATGGAAATAATCTGTTAAATCTGTAAGTAGTTTGTAAATTATAAATCTAGTTATGTGGGCCTTGAAGTGGAAAAAATTACAGATTTATCAGGTTCGGTTAAAGTTTGTATGTGACAGGCTTCTTGTGAAGGTATATGTATTGCAAGGATTTCATGTGATAATTTAATAGTGCCCATTTATAAATTTTAGTTTTAAAACATGAAGAAAATTCATTGAAAATCTTCAATTGTTGTAAATGTTGCCATATCGGGAAGAGATTTCAACGATATCGTAGAAAGTTATCCACGTTGAAATCATGAAATTATTATTATTATTATTATTATTATTATTATTATTATCTAAGCTACAATCCTAGTTGGAGAAGCAAGATACTATAAGCCCAAGGGCTCCAACAGGGAAAAATAGCCCGGTGAGGAAAGAAAATAAGGAAATAAATAAACGATATAAGAAGTAAGGAAAATAAAAATAAGTTTTTTTAAAAACATTAAGAAAATTAAAACATATTTATTTTATAAACTATAAAAGGACTTATGCAAGCCTGTTTAACAAATAAACATTTGCTGCGAGTTTGAACTTTTACTGTAGCCGTAAGCGTAAAACGTACAGAGATTGCTTCTATATTCTGTTTGTTCATATGCATGTTTTTTTTTATCATTCTGATTATGAATATGGTTCAGCATTTTTTGTATACTAATTAATTGGTACTTATGAATTTAATATGCGGCTTGGCAATTTCTCTCTCTCTCTCTCTCTCTCTCTCTCTCTCTCTCTCTCTCTCTCTCTCTCTCTCTCTCTCTCTCTCTCCCTCTCTCTCTCTCTCTCTCTCTCTCTCTCTCTCTCAGTTGAAATTACAGTCGATATTGAAGATCGTGAAGCTATGAATTTATGTATATTTTTGAAGTGAAGTTCTGTGTAAATATGAAGTTTGAAGTTATAAGGACTAAGTAGGAATGTTTTTTTTTTTTTTTTTTTTTTTTTTTCTCCTGTATTGCACTCTCATTTCGCCTTTTAACTCCTCATCCTTTCTATTCCCTCCCTATTAGGCTTGGCTTTATTAGATTTATATTTTACAAAGGCTAACACCTTTCATCATTCCACTCAAAATTATTAGTCTTGACATAGCATGATATATTAAGTGTTATTCTATGTCGTAACATACAATGTCTAATAATTTTTATCCTCTTCCTTGTTTCCTATTTATTCCTGCTTTCTGTTGTACATCCATCCGAAAGTACTTATCCTTTTTGTTTATATTTGTGGCTTTAATATGTAAAACATACAATGTGTTTAATAAGATAATTATTCTTTATTCTGGTTTGTTTTTATCTCTCATTTAAGACGCCATTGTTGTTGTCTTCCGTTAATCGTAAAAAGATATGATTGCGTGGGAATACTATCCAAAAATTATAATACATTATATAAAAAAGATTCTCTCTCTCTCTCTCTCTCTCTCTCTCTCTCCTCTCTCTCTCTCTCTCTCTCCTCTCTCTCTCTCTCTCTCAGTAATATATCACATTTCCCTACAGTCATGAAATCCTAAGTCCTACCATTTTAAAATCAACATTTGTTGGTGATGAATATATTTAAGAGGCTCAGACAAGGACGTGAATTTATTAAAACTTACGGAGAAACAAGTTTGCAGATTAACAGAATAACTGTTCATTTAATATTGAAATAAAATGCTAGGAAAAGTTGCAAGCAATTAGAATAACTACTTAATTTACCTCTCTCTCTCTCTCTCTCTCTCTCTCTCTCTCTCTCTCTCTCTCTCTCTCTCTCTCTCTCTCTCTCTCTCTCTCTCCCTCTCTCTCTCTCTCTCTCTCTCTCTCCTCTCTCTCTCTCTCTCTCTCTCTCTCTCTCTCTCTCTCTCTCTCTCACTCTCTCCAGCATCTGTTGCCTCATACTGATAAATATTCTTATATGCTTTTTATAGGTTGTTGCGGGAAAGCGAGCCTGACACTCTGGCAAATGAAGTCAGTCCAGCAGCCGGAGTTTCGGAACCCAAGATCACTTCTGAGTCTGCTGACGTAGGCGAAACCACCACCCCCTCTGAGGAGAGAAAACATAAGAAGGGGAAGAGTGGGAGGAAAGGACGAGGAAACAAAAAACAGAAGGAATAGGAACGGTATGAATATGCATCAGATGATGAAATTCACGTGTTAGACTAAAAATTACCAATGGGTAGACTTTCATCCAAGGTGTCTTCCAAGAAATAAACCATAGTTTTTTTCTTGATTTGCAATGGAATTGTCAGGTCAAATATGAACTTAAGTTCTTCATTCATGAGCACTCTTCTATAATTGTGTGTCTAGAATTAGAACAGGATGACCAAATTCCTTTTTTTTTTAGTTATTTTAATGAAAAATTGAATAACGGTATAGACACCAATATTTACAGAAAACCTTCTCACTCCCGTTAGGATTATAGTAAACACCTTTAGTTTCTTATCAAATTTGGAAATGTGTGATTTGAAGATTGTTTTAAAAAATTGCATGGATATTTTCTTTAATTATTGTGAGGTGATCATTGAAAGATATGTTTTAATTGTAAATAATAATATGCTCTCTCTCTCTCTCTCTCTCTCTCTCTCTCTCTCTCTCTCTCTCTCTCTCTCTCTCTCTCCTCTCTCTCTCTCTCTCTCTCTCGTTGCAAAATTTTATAATACTCACAGTTGAATTCATCATACGATTCTATGATAGTGTCATCTGTCTTTTGTATGGCGTGTTTCCCATTTTATAATGAATATGACATTTTTTTTCTATGGTAGTGCCATCTATGTTTTGAATGGTGCGTTTCCCACTTAATAATTAACTTAATTATATTTATTCTATGGTTGTGTCATCCATGTTTCGTATTATGGGTTTTCCACTTAATAAGCATGACTATATTTACTCTATGGTAGTGTCATCTATCTTTTGTATGGTGGACTTCCATTTTATAATAAATCTGACTATATATTGTATATTCTATGGTAGTGTGCCATGTATCTTTTGTATAGTGGGTCTCCCATTTTATAATAAATCTGACTATATATTGTATATTCTATGGTAGTGCCATGTATTCTTTTGTATAGTGGGTCTCCCATTTTATAATAAACTAACTATATTTTAATAATCAGGCCAAAGAAGAAGAAGAGGAAAGAAGGGAAGAAAGGAGGCGCTGGACATCATGTCGGACGGGGACACCAGCGTCGTATCGGGCACCTCTAGTAGCGAAAGCCCAGAAAATAGATGTAAATGAGGACAATCAGATAGCAAATTGAGGTCGTCCCAAGCTTACACGAGGTCGACAGGTCGCAAGTCGAAATCCCGGTCAGGAACGGTCGCAAACGCAAGTCGAAGAACAAAGCCGTTAGCTCGAATGAGGTTGAAGTTCCTGATAGTCCCCCTGAAGTATTGCCTGTTCCCACGACTACCACTACTACTACTAGTACTACCACCACTACGACTACCACAACCACATCGACGACTCCAAAGCCAGTTACGACTTCCACTGCAGCTGTTGATACTACTGAGGCTGTTTACGTCTCTACTGGTTACCCTCAAGATTCGTCTTACAGTGCCATTGAGCCACAGTATACCATTGAAGGTAGGGAAGACGAAAGAACGATTGTTGACTTCGTACCAGAGTCGCCTTCTTCTGCTTTGGGAGATGACCTGCTAAAGAATACCATTCAAGAAGACTTGAAGTTACTATCTGAGACAGAAGAACCAAAAGAGGCGAGAGAATCCGGCGAGAGGAAGAAGAAAAATAAAAAGAAGAACAGGAAAAAGAAGAAGGAACCCAAACAGGAACCTCCTGTGGTTACTGAAACCACTCAGGTAGACTGGATTGACACATACAATGAGTTGCCGGAAGAGTATCCTTTATTTTCCGGAGAGGAGAAAGAGCCAAATGTCGAAGGAGAGGAAGCCCTGCCAGAAGGACTTCCTGATGGTTACCCAGTTAACAGGTTTTCCGATGAAGTTTCAGAAAATGGTAAACGCAGGTGAGGATCTAAGTCGTACGTATGTTTTAGGATTTTACATTGGGTTCATGTTGCCTTCTTCAGGTAGTTATTATTTTTTATTGGGGTTAACTTAAATAATACATTATTTTATATCCATTAAAAGAAGGCAACAGTTATTCACGTGGGTATTTTCTTTTATTACAGATGCAAAACCAATTTGTAGAAAACATTTTAGTAAATAATTTTTTTTTTTCTTTACAAAAGTCAAGTTCAATTGAAATTTCTTGAACATAATGTAGATACAGTAATGCATTTGCTATATTTTAGCATCATTTAAGAACTGTTATAAGTAAGGTATTTTATATATGATTTTTTTATGAAAATTCAGAATTTGGTAAGCTTGAATTTAGTATTTGACCAATCATGGAAGAGTAAATAGTTCCTTTGAGGGGATTTTTTTCAAAAAAAAAATTATGAATGTGCAAATATTTATTCGTAAACAAATGGTCAGATTAGCTATCATGATCCTAAACATTGGTCAACTCAGGCAAAATGTTTCTCATATTGATCATTGAGAAACATTGAAAGCTTCTTTGACCTTTATGTATGAAGAATACAATAATGAAAATGTGAATACTAAATTCGTTTTTGTTAGACTCCTTTATTAGGACAGCATTTTTCATTACTAAATACCTATGTGTTAGACTCCTTTATTAGGACACAACATTTTTCATTACTAAATACCTATGTGTTAGACTCCTTTATTAGGACACAGCATTTTTCATTACTAAATACCTATGTGTTAAACTCCTTTATTAGGACACAGCATTTTTTCATTACTAAATACCTATGTGTTAGACTCCTTTATTAGGACACAGCATTTTTCATTACTAAATACCTATGTGTTAGACTCCTTTATTAGGACACAGCATTTTTCATTACTAAATACCTATGTGTTAGACTCATTTATTAGGACAAAGCATTTTTTCTTTACTAAATTCTTATGTGTTTGACTCCTTTATTATTACACAGCATTTTTTAAATAAATTCTCATGTGTTAGACTTATTTATTAGGGCACAGCTTTTTTTTAAATAAATTCTCATGTGTTACACTCATTGATTAGGACACAGCATTTTTCATTTATAAATTCTTTTGTGTTAGACTCCTGTATTAGGACACAGCATTTTTCATTTATAAATTCTTTTGTGTTAGACTCCTGTATTAGGACACAGCATTTTCTCATTACTAAATTCTTATTATGTATTAAACTCATATATTCTTATTATGTATTAAACTCATATATTCTTATTATGTATTAAACTCATATATTCTTATTATGTATTAAACTCATAGCATTTCCTCATTACTAAATTCTTATGTGTTAGACTCATTTATTAGGACATCATTTTTCATTGCTAAATACTTATGCATTACACTCATATATTAGGACAGCATTTTCTCATTACTAAATTCTTATGTGTTAGACTCATTTATTAGGACACAGCATATTTCATTATGGTGCGAAATTCTTAATGCCTTGGAATGCACATAATAAAATGACTTAAAAGATCCTGTAGTGAGAAGGATTCCCCTGCAGTATAGGACCAGAAAAAGCAGCCCTTAAAGTAAAGGAAATTCGTGTTACTCATTTATTAGGACACAGCATTGTATCTTTTCAGGTTCATAGAGACAGATGATATCAACTTTGCCACCCTGGACATCAGCTGCATCATCTCAGAAATAGATTCGATTTACCTTCCACCACCCAGAGTGAAGAATGCTCATGTCACAGCCTATTACACGTAAGTCTTATGCAATTAGTTTTTTTTTTTCTTTTTCTTTTTCGTTGTCATAGTCACAGATTCTCCAATTGATCTCACGTTCTAACATTTTCCTTGAAATATGATCTCACTTTCTGACATTTTCCTTGAAATACGTTACAACATATTCCCTGAAATATGATCTCATTTTCTAACATTTTCCTTGAAATATGATCTTACTTTCTAACATTTTCCTTGAAGTAAGATCTCATTTCTAACATTTTCCTTGAAATGTGATGTCATTTCTAACATTTTCCTTGAAATATCTCATTATCCAACATTTCCTTGAAATATGATTTATTTCTAACATTTTCCTTGAAATTTATCCTGACTTGGGTTTATTTTATGGTTTTATAGGTTTGGCATTCTTTAAACAACTAATGCATTTAATCCTACTTTGATATTATGTTACGTTGAAAAAGTTTATACTATATTTTCTTAACACTATTTATTTTCCTTTTTTATCAATTGCAGTGTGACCAACCCAGCGCCTCCTAACAATGTATACGTGGAGGCCGTGTACGAATGTAAATTTGGATACAGGCTGACAGATACAGCGAACAACAGGGTCTTTTGCAAAGGAGATAAGTGGTTAGGATTCCTCCCTTCCTGCGTCCATTACGGTAAGTTGTGTCATTATTATTGCCTTCGCTAAAATCGAAGATTTTGCGAAGCGTATGTATTCAGCCCTGTCTGTATCTTAGTTTGTTTGTTTGTGAGCAACTTGACACAAAAACTACTGTACCGATTTTAACCAAACTTGGTAGTCATGTTGGTTATGACCCAATGATGATTCTGTAACATTTAGGATAAAGTACATCAAAGTATAAGTACGTAGCAGTACTCTGAAAATAATCGCAATGTTGAGTAAATGGCATTTTTTTTTGTGAGCAACATTACGCAAAAACCAATACACCAATTTTAACGAACTTCTAGGACATGTAGGATATGACCCAAGGACAAATACATTAGATTTTGACGAAAATACATCGAGAAACAAGTACGCAGTGTAGTTAAGAAAAAAATAAGACTGCTTTGTGTGGCGAAGGAACGTTCTCTACCGAGTACCCCTTTATTTATTGTTGTTATTTATGCTCGAAAATTGATCCATATTATTGGATATACCCTTCTTCAACTTCTTGAAGAAACAAAAACACCCTTTAGGTTTTTCCACAAACCTTCAGCTCGTCAAGAATCCGTGGGCAGCCTCTAGAGACTAACATCAAAAGGCTCCGACTTGTCTTGGGAAAAAAATAGTAATACTTCCTTGCACATTGAATATGGAAATTGCTTCGTCCAATCAAGCAATTAGAATAAGCTCTTTTTTTTAAGAAGAAGAAGAAGAATAAGAATAGATTGAATTTCATGATGGCGGCGAACCTTTGGAAAAGTTATCAGAGCATAAAGGTCTTAAATTTGTTTCGCGAAAATATCAAAAGAGCAATTCTCCTATCTTCGAGAACGCCGAATTGACGGGTCTGGATAAAAGTGAACGATGATTTGTAGCCCACTTCCGTTGGGCTGTTTTTTTCTCAATGAAAGACCACGTATTACGAGCAGTATGCAGACATCAAATTAACCGGGGCCTGCTTAATTATCTATGCTGACGAGATATTCTCATGATACCGTTTCAGCATGAGATGAAAAGGCATACCGTATTACTGTTATCATTATGATATTGATGATGATGAGGCAAGAGTTATAAAGATGATTAATTTATGCATCGTA
>NC_090765.1:50462376-50532376 GCF_036898095.1 Palaemon carinicauda | reverse complement strand
CTCTTCCTCTTGTTTTGATAAGTTTTTATAGTTTATATAGAAAATGTTTATTCTGTATGTTAATGTCCTTAAATTATTTTTTTTCCTTGTTTCCTTTCCTCACTGGGCTATTTTCCCTGTTGGAGCCCCTGGGCTTATAGCATCCTGCTTTTCCAACTAGGCCTGTAGCTTAGCAGATAATGATAATGATGTAAATTATTAGAAGTTGATTTTATGCATGGAGGGAAAAATCCTTAAGAATGGGATGGTTTGGACATGTGTTGAGAATGGATGGTGGGGAGAGAGTGAGGAGGGCTTGGGAGGAACCTGTAAGGGGGAGAGGATCACGAGGGAGGCAGATAATTAGGATGCGAGATAAGGTGAAGGATGATATGGAGAGAAGAGGTTTGGTGGAAGAGGATGCCTTTGATCGAAGGCATTGGAGAGGGCGCATCAGGCAACCGACCCCTTAATGTAGGGATAACGGTGGGGAAGAAGAAGAAATCCTTAAGAAAATCCTATACAGCATCCAGATACTTAAATAAATTTAACCTTCAGAGTCTTTTAAATACGCTCCTTCCCTCTTTTTATTCATTTGCGTTTTTTTTTTTTTTTAATGTGTTTTATGTGTAATATTTTTTAGATCTTTTTTTTCTATTTTACTAGTATTTCTATCTATCTAGCTATCTGTTTATATGATTAAGGGTGTATATTACATTTTATATATATAGATATATATATACAGGGTATATATAAATATGTATATATAAACATATATATATATATATATCTATATATATATAAATATATATATATATATATATACACAAACACACACACACACACACACATATATATATATATATATATATATATATTATATATATATATATATATATATATATATATATATATATAATATATACACCACCTTCGTGTCATTCATCCGAATAAAAAACTTGATAGCTTTGTCACAATCGTGACTTTTATATAGTAAACAGAGTTGATATAATTAAGCTTTATACCAAACATATGGTAGCCTTTTTGAAACGCCCCTGTCTGGCGATCTGCTTGACTGGGGTTCGAGACCCGCTCAAGCTCGATAGTTACTATAGTCAATTTCTTTCAATGAGGCGCATTTGCACCGACTCGCAGCGGTGCCCTTTTAGCTCTGAAAAGTTTCCTAATCGCTGATTGGTTAGTATTATCTTGTCCAACCAATCAGCGATCAGGAAACTTTTCTGAGCTAAAAGGGCACCGCTGCGAGTCGGTGCAAATCTTCCTCGCTAAAAAAAATTGACTATACTAGTGTCTCTAACCTCACCATCCTTGTGAGCTAAGACTAAGCATTTTGTGGGAGCTTATAGGTCTACATGCTGTGTCATCAGCAACCATTGCCTGGCTCTCCCTGGTCATAGCGTGATGGAGAGGGGCTTTGGCGCTGATCATATGTATTTATGTTCAGTTACTAGGGCAATGTCACTGTCCCTTGCCTCTGCTATTCATGAGCGACCTTTAAACCTTTAAATGCTATATGCAGCGTTGGGTGATGTATATGTGAGCTTCACTACGCCGGTAAAAATTAGCATTTTATGTCAAAAATCTACATTAGATATTTTTTATGAGTGATTCGTGCCCACTCCATCTAAATGCAAATGCCATTGAGAAATTTGCCTTCGCAAATATCGTTGCGCATGTGCAAGAGCCGAGTAGTAGATTAATGTCTTCGCTGTTACTTCCATATAGAGAAGCTGTTACTTTCGTGGACCCGGGGGGAGAGGGTATGGGGACTAATTTAAAAGGCGCCAAAACTAGATGACTAAGGTACCCCCCTTGGAACCAGTTTCTTCATACATTATTCATAAATGCAATATGACTCATTCTCACATAACCGGAATCACAGACTCTCACGATAGCTTGGAAGAAATGGCTCTCTTAAAGGTTTAAAGGTTCAGAGGCCGATCATAAATGGCAGAGGCAAGGGACAGTGACATTGCCCTTTCAAGGAGGACAATGCCCTAGAGACTGACTTTATATACATAATGATCAGCGCCCTAGCCCCCCTCTCCACCCAAGCTAGGACCAAGGATTGCCAGGCATTGGCTGCTGATGACTCGGCAGATAGACCTATAGGCTCCCCCAAACCCACCATCCTTAAGTCACAGGGATGGTGAGGTTGCAGCGACCAAAGAAACAAGATTTTGAGCGGACTCGAACCCCAATCTAACGTTCAGCAGTTTAAACAAAGAGTCAATTTACATTTATAAAATCGAAATTACTTTCATCAGAAAATCCAATTTACAATTTTCCATAAATCGTCTTATAAGTTATATTAGTCCAGAGGTCCCCACTAGCGATAAATCTAACCATTCTATACGTTTTAATCATTTTAATCTCGAGAACCTGATAATCGTGTTTTGATTTCGGGAACACCCATTATTTGTGGCCCAAGTGTGTTTTTTTTATTTTTTTTTTTTTATTTTTTATTTTTTTTTTTTTTTTTTTTGAGGCTGATGCCTTCATGCGCGCATGTGCAGTATATGCTTTTGCGAATACGCCCATTTTTGGCTCTTATCTCCCGACGATCAGAAGAGACTAATTTTAATGGGAAGATTGTCCGCGATACCATCTCGACTCGACTTCTCTTTAGTTTTTTTTTTCATATTTGTTCTTTTATTGCGTCTTTGACTTAATTGCGTAACTGTAGTTTGAAAGGTTTGGCTTCCTGTTTGAAAGTTATAGGGTAGAATCCTTATTCATCACTTGAAAAAAAAAAACGTATTTTTCATTGGAAATTCTCATTGTGTAAATGTAGTTTGACAAGTTTGGCTTCCTGTTTGAAAGTTATAGGGCAAATTTCCTTATTCATCACTTAAAAACCGTAATTTTAATTGGAAATTCTTTTTGTGTAACTGTAGTTTGAAAGGTTTGGCTTCCTGTTTGAAAGTTATAGGGAGATTTCCTTAGTAATCACTTAAAAAAACAAAAACAAAACTAATTTTAATTGGAAATTCTCATTGTGTAACTGTAGTTTGAAAGGTTTGGCTTCCTGTTTGAAAGTTATAGGATAGATTAAAAAGAAAAACGTAATTTCAATCTGAAACTCCATAAAAAATATACTGTTCTCAGCCGTATTTCAGTAAAATACAGACAACCGTAATTTTACCCTACTTTGTTATTATCTTTTACGGGTTGGTGACCGTAATATCACTCCTTAAATTCAGTATATTTATTCTTAAAAACGATAAATGTCTGGCAGCATTTATTCCAGGATTTTTACAATTTTTACAGCAAATTTTTACCGCTGATTACATTCTTTGATCTATGGAACATCTTTACTGTAGAATATTACAATGAAAATTATTCCAAATGATTTTGACATGTCATGAGAACGTCGTCAAATATATTTTTTTTAAATTTATTTCATTTGGTCAGAAGACGAAAACTACAGTTAGTTTTCCGTCTGAATGTAGTAGGTGATGTTGAATATTCCCATCTGAATTAAGGCCAGTTTTATTCCAGCAGTTTTTGTATAAATATAAACTTCCAAGACGTTTTAAATCTTATGGAATTATATTTTCTATGAAGATGATATTTGATTCCTTTGCATAAGTCTTCTTGTGTTTTCTGATTTTTTGACAGTCTCTTGTGGTCGTTATTATTATTATTATTATTATTATTATTATTATTATTATTATCACAAGCTAAGTTATAACCCTAGTTGGAAAAGCAAGATGCTATAAGCCCAGGGGCTCCAACAGGTCAAATAGCCCAGTGAGGAAAGAAAACAAGGAAATAAACTACAAAATAAAATATTTTAAAAACCGTAACAACATTAAATTAGGTCTTTCATATACTGTACATATTTAAAAACTTCAATAAACCAAGAGGAAGAAAAATACGGTAGAAATTAGTTTCTTTGGTTGCTGCAACCTCACCATATCCTTGTGAGCTAAGGATGGGGTGTTTTGGGGGGAGCCTATAGGTCTATCTGCTGAGTCATCAGCAGCCATTGCCTATCCCTCCTTGGTTCTAGGTTGGATGGGGGAGGGGGGCGTGGGCGATGATCTTATGTATATATAGCCAGTCTCTAGGGCATTGTCCTGCTCAGAAGGAAAATGCTACTGTCCCTTGCCTCGGCCATTCATGATTGACCTTTAAACAGGGTTGATTGTTCTACGTTTCGTGCTAGGAACGTCTTGTGTTCCTGTTCCCTATTCTTGGCGCCTTTAAAGTCGTTCATTTAATTTTCATGTTGTGAAGAAACTCCCTAAATGGAGATTCTCCTCATTCATCTAGTGCAGTTGGAGCTCCCAGCTGGCGTGCCTCCACGGTCTAGGTCAGTGGTTTTCAACCTGTGTACGGGTTCTGAAGTGGCCTATGATACAAGCATAGTTAAAATGATATCTAAAAGTTAAAAATCTAGAAATAATGAAGCACTAAACGAGAGAGAGAGAGAGAGAGAGAGAGAGAGAGAGAGAGAGAGAGAGAGAGAGAGAGAGAGAGAGAGAGAGAATTCGGTTTGCGTACAGTACTAGAGATAGGTTAAAACCGTCAGGTATAAGTTTGGTACACGTCCTGTGCCAGTCTCTGACCGTAAAATGAACTTCATTGACAGTTCAGTGTTCTAAATAACTTTAATAAAATTCTGTTATTATTTCTTACATGATTTTAAGGAGATTTGGCCACGGGTACTTAAGAATACCATAAATGGACCATGGGCACAAAAAGGTTGAAAAAAAAAAACTGTAGCTCAACTGTGCGTGCCCCTATGGAAAATGCTGATGTCGCACGCTACCTTCGTTTCTTCTGTTTTACTGTTGAGCTGGCGATAAGGTTGAAATTTGCATGGTATTTAAGATACCTCTCATATTTTATGTATTACTCAGTTCATATTTGAATTATGGCCATATGGAACAAGTAGAAAAAGATTAGAAGATATAGTTAGAAAATGTAGTGAAAGGCAAAAAAAAAAAAAAAACGACGACGTAGTAGCCTACTTGTAAAGAATGCATGGGTAAAATATATATATATATATATATATATATATATATATATATATATATATATATATATATATATGTATATGTATATATATATGTATATATATACACACACCCACCTACAAGTCATATCAATGACTATATATAGCATTAATATTATAGTTGTGGTCTGGGACAAACATAATTAACCTGTTTGAGTTTGGTCTACTTTCAAAAATCTACCTCCAAACTTTGATGTGTTTTCATTCATGAAGAGGCAACACACGGTTTGTGGTGGCCTATCGGAAGCGTCCCTGCCTGGCGCTTGCTGGACTGGGGCTCCAGACCCGCTCAAAGTCGATAGTTTCTTTAGTGTCTGCAAGCTCACCATCCTTGTGAGCAAAGGATTTGGGCGTTTGGGAAGCCCGTAGGTGTACCTGCTGAGTCATCAGCAGCCATTGCTAGGCTCTCCCTGGTCCTAGTTTGGGTGGAGAGGGGTTTTGGGTGCTGATCATATGTATATGGTCAGTCTCTAGGGCATTGTCCTGCTATCTAGGACAATGTCACTGTCCCTTGCCTCTGCCATTCATGAGCAGACTTTAAACTTTCAATGGAAATAAACTTAAGATTATCAAGAGTTTTTTTTTCATTGGGCCACAACCTTAACACAAAACCTTTTTATCAGTGATAAAATATTGAGAATTTCTACGTGGAGAGGCAGAGATGAATTGTTCAAGAAAATGTGATGTTTCTCAAAACTCCGGTCATTATCATATTTGTTATAATTAAAAATAATGTTGTAAATTAAGAGTGAGATGTCAAGGGCTGTTGTAGTACTACTGCAAAATATTAATTTTATGAATATCCTGTAGAATATTTCATATCTTGAAACATATTTATCTAGTTCTTATTTTGTAAGTTATTACAGTAGTGTGAATTGCTATTCATAATGTATAATTATGATGTTTTGGTGTACAGTACAAAATTACTTTAAGTTCAAATTCATCTTCAATGAGCATCATACCAAAGCCTTTCTTGATATCTTTAAATTTCTTTAAATCTTTAAGCCGCAAACATCTACAGTGTCAAGAAGCTATTTCTTGTAATATGTGATTTATTTGATTGGCTTTTATGCACTAAAGGTATTTCATTATTTTTTCATTTTGTAGATTTTCCCTTTACTATTCTCTTCAGAATAATAATCCATTCATTCAAAGGAGTTCTCTCTCTCTCTCTCTCTCTCTCTCTCTCTCTCTCTCTCTCTCTCTCTCTCTCTCTCTCTCTCTCTCTTTTCAGAATGATTATGCTTCCATTCAAATGAATTCTTTGTCTCTTATTATACTTGGTCTCTTTACTTCGACAAGGTCTTAAAGTATACTCCCCCCCTCTCTCTCTCTCTCTCTCTCTCTCGCTCTCTCTCTCTCTCTCTCTCTCTCTCTCTCTCTCCCTCTCTCTCTCTCTCTCTCTTCAGAATGATTATGCTTCCATTCAAATGAATTCTTTGTCTTTTATTATACTTGGTCTCTTTACTTCGACAAGGTCTTAAAGTATAGCCCCCCCCCCTCTCTCTCTCTCTCTCTCTCTCTCTCTCTCTCTCTCTCTCTCTCTCTCTCTCTCTCTCTCTCTCTCTCTCTCTCTTCTCCTTTTAATCATTTTTTATTTTATTTCAATAGCTCAGCAGTCAACCAGCGAAGCTTGTGGTCAGGACAACGGAGGCTGTGATCAGATATGCGAGACATCCTCTGGCAGTTCTCAATGCTCCTGCTATAAGGGATTTAGGTTGAAGGAAGACAAATCCTCATGTGAAGGTATTTAGCTTTAATTTTCTAGTTTGATGTCTTTTTCTTCAGTTTATATAAGCAAGAGCAAAGTGGCAGTCATCATGGGAAAAGTACAAGTAAGATTATCTTGAAGTACGCCTTATCAGGTTACAAGGCACTAGTAATGAAGAGCAGATTCATCTGTCTAATTGATAATGAGGATGGTTCCTGGAGCTGGTAATGATGGAGGTTGTTACACCAGTATTAGTACTTTTTATTCTATATATGTATTACCCTTTTCAGTCTGTCTTTATTACGCAACAAGGTAAATAACTTTTCCAGAATGGGAGATTTATCTCTCCTGAATAGAGTTGCTACCTTTTTCAATTAGTTAAGTAGTGAAACATTTCATTACATAGCTACCACCCAAATGCACAGTAATTGACAAGGCTATGATTAAACAAATTTTATTGCAAGATATTTTTATTAGAAAAATGGACCTTCAGACTTACTGTATTGTTTTAAAGTTTCCAATCTTTCCTTTGCTCTCTACATATATCCCCATTCTTTAAATATTATTAAGATACCATCTAGAGCCAACATGAAAGGGTTATTAATGAAGCTACATTCTGAACTAAGGTTTTTGGTTTCTTAAGAGATGAAAAATTATTCCTGTCCAAGGAGTAACAAGCCCGCCTTCCATGAGGTCATCATTCTTTCTAGGAGAAGGACACTCCAAAATCAAACCACTGTTCTTTAGTCTTGGGTAGTGCCATAGCCTCTGTACCATGGCCTTTCACTGTCTTGGGTTAGAGTTCTCTTGCTTGAGGGTACACTCGAGCACACTCTCCTATCTTATTTCTCTTCCTCTTGTTTTGTTAAAGTTTTTATAGTTTATATAGGAGATATTTATTGTTGTTACTCTTCTTAGAATATTTTATTTTCCTTTTTTCCTTTCCGCACTGAGCTATTTTCCCTGTTGGAGCCCCTGGGCTTATAGCATACTGCTTTTCCAACTAGGGTTGTAGCTTAGTAAGTAATAATAATAATAATAATAATAATAATTCACTTCTTAATAAAGACACTTTAGTTTCATTATCTTGCTATTGCTTCCAAGTCAAAATTGTTTCACAAATAATGATTATTTTTATCGTGAAAGAAATAGCTGTGCTTTGTTTTGGTTTTTGTATGATGGATTATAAAAATGTTTACAGTTATGTAAGTCTGTTTGCATAAATAAAGTTTTAATGTATACTTACTTTATTTACTTTGATGGCTGCTTTCCCGGTCCCATACAGCAGGGGAACCCCACTCTCTACAGGACCTCCACTGTCGTTTTACCTTGTTCGTTCATTTACTGTTATATCGTCACTGTCAAAAGACTCATGAAATAAGAACGTCTTCAGTTTCCTCTTGAAAGCCTTAATGTCTTCAATCATTCGAATGTTTCGTGGGAGCTTATTATATAGTCTCGGGGCAGCATATTTAAAGGCTCTGGAGCCTAAAGTAGACATATATCTAGGTTCCAACAGTTTGAAGCCATATGTAACTATTCTCGTGTCGACACGATTTGTTGGCTGCGCAATGTGTAGCAATTCTTTTAAGTATTTTGGACGCCCGGTTCTGATAACTTGTTGGGTTATTGTACATATTTTAAATTCAATTCTCGTTTTAATCGGCAGCCAGTGTAAATCGATTAGTATAGGGGTGATCCTTTCTCTAGGTGGGACACCTTCTATCAGTTTTGCTCCTCTGTTTATTATGTTTTGTAATATCTTGAGTTGCACTTTTGGTAAATTATAGTAGATAGAGTTGCAGTAGTCAATCCTGGTAATAACACAGTTTATCACAAGTTTTTTGTAAAGATTTTGCGTCCAGGTACTTTTTATAAACGCAATATTTCTTAGATGATAACCAGCAGTTTTTATTACATTATTTATTTGGGCATTTATAGACAGGTTACAGTCAAGAAATACACCTAGATCTCGAACTTTACTAGATATCGGCACCGAGTCATTATTTATGTTCATTTGAGTATCACCTAAGTTTCTCACGCTGTCTCTCTTGCCCACCACCATGAATTCAGTTTTGTTCTCATTTAATTTTAGTTGTTTAAATGTCATCCATTCTCTAACACTATCAAGGATTCGGTTTAGAATTTCAGTAGTGTCATGTATATCATTTATGGAGAAGTAAAATTGTGTGTCATCTGCAAATAGTTTAAACTTCACGCCATGCCTTTGTAGCATTTTCGATTGACCAATGTTTGAAGTGTTGCTTTAATGGATTCCATATTCATGGCAAGCCATCTATTTTTGCATCTTGTTCGTTCAGGGCCAGATTACTCATGTTTACATCTTCCTTTAATTTTGATATTACTAAATTGTTTCGCCTGGCATCACGTACGCAGTGAGGGCTTAACCAATCTAGGTCATTCCGGTCATTCTCACTGATGGCTGTCGCTATATGCACGCATCTCTTTGGGCTCGGCCAGACCAAGCGCGGCTAGCGGCGAGGTTAGCGGCAAGAGGTTCTAGCTGATAATTGAAACCTTAGGTATCTTATGTAGGTGGCCAGATAGGAGTCGCGAGGCTTCCCGCGACTCCTATCTGGCCACCTACATAAGATACTTAAGGTTTCAATTATCAGCTGGAACCTCTTGCCGCTAACCTCGCCGCTAGCCGCGCTTGGTCTGGCCGGGCCCTTACGGTAGGGTCTGTTACATTCACATACCATCCATTTTTTCCGTTCTCCATCAGTTTCATTACATTTGAAGCAGATATAGTTAGGAGCAGACATGGTGTACTGTTTCTTATCACTTAGGTTTCTCCATAAGATTAACTAATATCTTTTCAATGATATTCTAAATGAGAAACACAAAGCTAAAACATGACTCAAGGCATGAATAGCAGAGCTCGACACAACACGTCCACACACTAGCACTGACCATCAAGGCACTAGAAGAGTAGGTAGACCCAGGCCTACATGGCTGAGGACTCTGAAGCGTGAAGTGGCAAATGATAATGGAGAAGTATTGAATTAAAAGTTCAACCAATAGACGACTGGCGAAATCTAACCGAGGCCCTTTGCATCAATAGGCGTAGGAGGAGATGATGATAATGATGAATATATATTACAGAGACAGGTTATATGTAGCAGTAATATAGTAATACTGTACTGTATAACTGTCATATCACAATGAATTATAAAACCGTTTTAAATCTTCATTTGAAAATAAGAGTTTTAGATAGTGTAATGAATGGTCGTGTTGTAGAATGCACTTTTGGTATGTATTGTACCGTATACTGTATTGTACATGTATGAATCATACCTTATTTCAAAAGAAATATTCTTTGTGAACACAGTTGTAAATTATGCAAAATGTCTCTTATTGGTTATTATCCTCATGAATGTCATTAAGATACATATCTTTCATCTGGGTAGCCTTTTTAGATACTGCATACCTCAAGTGACTTAGAATAGGGATATTAGGGTTGTAGGATTAGAATTCAAATTTTATCCAATAGGATAATGGTGTAACTAGAGTAAGATTGAAATTTAAATTCTATTGATAACTGGAGTAGGATTAAAATTCAAATTTTATCCAATAGGATAATAACTGAAGTAAGATTAAAATAAAAATCTTATTGATAACAGAAGTAGGATTAAAATTCACATTTTATCCAATAGGGTAATAATAACTGGAGTAAGATTAAAATAAAAATTTTATTGATAGCAGAAGTAGGATTAAAATTCAAATTTTATCCAATAGGATAATGGTGTAACTAGAGTAAATTAAAATTAAAATTTTTTTGATAACTGAAGTAGTGCAAAAATTAAAATTTTGCCCAATAGGATAATGGTAATAACTGGAGTGAGATTGAAATTCAAATTTTATTGATAAACGAAGTACAGTAGTGCTAAAATTAAAATTTTACCCCATAGGTGATAACTAAAGTAAAATTAAAATTAAAATTTTATTGATAACTCGAGTAGGGTTAAGATTAAAATTTTATCCAATATACAGTATTAAACTACTGTATATTACATATGTTCAAATATCCCTGGATGCTTCACAATTTATGATGCAACATAGACTTAATATAAATACTATTTAAACTATAGCATAAAATTTTTCAGATGTAGACGAGTGTGAGGTTAATAACGGCGGTTGTGAAGGTGCTTGCTTCAACAAAGTAGGAACTCATCAGTGTTATTGCCCTAGGGGATACAGACTTGCAACTAATGGTAAAACTTGTATCGGTAAGTTCGAAGCTAGTTTTTGTATTTTCTCATCTATAGTCAATTCTTTTTAGTTAGGCAGAATTGCACCAAACCGCAAGGGTGCCCTTTTAGCTCGGAAAAGTTTCCTGATCGCTGATTGGTTGTACAAGATAATTCTGACCAATCAGAGAGCAGAAAACTTTTCCGAGCTAAAAGGGCACCGCTGCAAGTCAGTGCAAATGCGCCTCATTTAAAAAAAATTGAGTATAGTTCTGATGTTCACCTGATATTGTGATATATGATACTCCTGATTGTTTTGCAAATAGAAGATATATTCAAATTAGAAATTATTTGTGCCTGTATTTAAGTCCTTGTGTTGCATATAGGTACCTTAGTTTGATTATCCTTCAATTTACTCAGTAGTAGTTTAACATTTATTCTAAAACCTTCCTGAAAATACACAGAAAATGTGTATATACTGTAGTACTGTGTACTGATATGCTCTAGGGATCCAACAGGGAAAGTAGCCCAGTGAGGAAAGGAAAATAAGGAGATAAGAAAAATATATATGAGGAGTAATGAATAAAAAATATAAAATATTTCAAGATCAGTAACAATATTAGAATATATCTATCATATATAAACTGTGAAAAGAGATTTATTTCAATCTATTGAAGAGAAAAGCATTTCTGACAAATCAGAACTAATATACTTCCACCGATTCTGATGGATGGAACACAAATAAAAGTTATTATGCCTGCCACATAATTTTATAATTTAAATCTCATGACAATCAAATTCATAGCATGAGGGCCTTGATGTGTGCTCAGTCTTAATATATACTGCCATCCCCTTTGCCCTAGGAATGGCATGCCGTTTCGAAATTATTGGTTTTTTGAAACATGGAATAAGGAGCTCAAAAAAAAAGTATGGAATATCTTACTGTCTGCAGTAATATCCGGACATGAAGTCATGGAAATGATTTTGGGGTTATAAATTAGAAAATTTTTCTCCACTCTCTTCTCTTATGCAATCAGTCTGAATCACTATTGATTGTAGATTTTCATCCACATTATCATATTTTTCCATTGTTTCATGTCCTCCTTACAGTTCTTGTTCCCGCTATTTCATAGACATTAATTTGCATCCTTTCTCATCACATGTTCAACCCACCTCGGTCATGGAGGTCTCATTTTTCTGGCTTTTAGACGTATTACTACATCCCCACCAAATCTTCACCCATATTGCAATCTTCTCACTGTATTCTAACCATATTAATCTTGATATTATATGGTGATACCATTTCAAAATTTCCGCTATTTTCTTTGTCATTTCCCATGTTTGGGTGCATGGAATACAGTATAAGAAAGCCATATGTTACCAGCATGCCTATGCTCTCTTAATTCACAGAATGATTTATTTATTTTTAGTCTATGTATCTTTACTTTACCCATACTGCTGAACAAAAAATAAAAGTTTCTAACAGCAATTTCTTTATTTCCTGTCAACAGACAAGAATGAGTGTCTCCTGAGAAACGGCCATGGTCCTTGTCAAGATACATGTACCAACACAGAAGGAGGTTATATTTGTTCCTGTGACAGTATACCAGGTAATGTATCCCCTTAAACTTTATCTTTATTTGCTTTATTTTGAAGATTTCATCTATTACACTGGAGTCGAGGAGAGCGTCTCTTATAATTGATTGGTGTCAAGACCTTGTAAGGGGACAGATAATAGTACATGAACTATAGAGTTATAACTTTACAAAGTACAGTGCAGTATATTGAAAAGCAAACAATTTATTTTTCTCAAAATTGATAAGAAGTAAAGAGAGCTGGATAAGGGAGATGTAATAGACAAGGTTAAGGATTTTTATTTATCATTATGAAACAATAATGTGAAAAATTTAAGAGTAAAGGAAAAATAGTTGGTGAGATTTGTGTATTAAGAGAGAGTGTGATAATTCTGACATAGGTGTTATATAAGCACTAGATATTTATAGTTTGAATAGTAAATCAATGAGAGAGTATTTTGTAATTGCTCTTAATTTTGGTAAAACATTAAATTAATACATCATAAAAGAGGAGTTGAGTCGCACTCCTAATTATGTTTCCTCCAAAAAACAAAGAGGAAATCTGTATAGGCTTACAGTTCAATATAGTATCCTCCATGAATTATTCCTTGTATAGATAATTAAGGTAGCTTATGGAGCTGTTATCACCCTTTTATTCTAACATATTTAGCCCCTATTATATAATGGGATGAAGACTTCATCAGAAAATTTTGAATAGTAGCTTAAACTTCCCTTGAACAACATCAAATTTCCCAAGCTAGACGTAAAATAATTAGTTACCTAGTCTTGATTGGTGTTATCTCTTTTTGAAATGGGAAATTAAAGCTATAAAAAGATAATTTTATTCTTAACCTTAATAAAACTGTAAAATTATTCAACCCATGCATAACTAAATGCTATTTATTTAAAATGGTAACTTTTTTGGCTGTCTTAAGGACAGACCCTTATACCCCTCTTAGAAAACCTTTACCATCTTTTAAACCTTAGAATAGGATCTGGCTTAGATATATCACCAATATGTTTTATGTTCTTAGAAAATTCCTTGAAAGATATGAATTTGTTATTCACTAGAATAATGTATATATTCATATAAATATGCATATGAATTGTTTATTATAGATACATTTGTGTTTGTTTCTTTATGCATGAATTGATGTAATGTAATGTTACTTATCACATTGTTACGAAGGCGATGTTATTGGCTATGTTATTAGGATTATATTTGCTGGCAAACAGGTTAGATTAACTATGAAAATACTTCTTAGTTTAACTACAGATTTTATAGAATTGCTGTTGGCTCTTGGGTATATTATTTGCATTATTTATAAGACTTGCTACTAAACAAAAGACCAGACCTTCAAAACATCTTGTATAATTTCTGTATAATTTGATATCCTTTCTTTCACCTTTAGGAACACATTTAGGAGCTGACAACCACACCTGTGAAGATGTGGATGAGTGTGCAATCAATAATGGTGGCTGTTCTCATATCTGTCTCAACACCTTCGGACAGATCTTCTGTACGTGCCCTGAGGGATTCATCATGGCCATGGATTGGAAGACATGTGAAGGTAGGAAATGAAGGAAAATATTTAGAATTTACATAGCCTTTATAGTGCAATTTATAGTGATAATTTAGCAGTTATATTGAAGTTTATGGTGACCATATTTGTATTTATTATCTTCAAGTTAAACAATTAACTTTATTTTGTTCTTTTCTATACTCTCTAAGGCAAACAGATTTTTATACCATTAATTCCATATACTCAACCCATATATGGAACTTGTTTTGTCTTACAGCATTTACAAATATCTAAGTTTTCTTTGTTTTATTTTTTTATTTTCCTAGATATCAATGAATGTGACCATGAAGAAATCTCCAGTAAATGTGAGCATGGGTGCATCAATACTCCTGGAAGCTACCATTGCGCTGAAGCTGATGAATTTGTTTTAGCCGTAGAATGCCCTCCAGGTCTCAGTCCTACAGAAGATAATCAGAGTTGCCAGGGTTCGTAGAAAAGTTTTCAAGTATTTTTTATAATTAAAGTGTCTTGTGATCTCCAAGGACTTTCCTGATAAAGGCTAGAACAGGGAATCCAAAAGGACAAATAAGCACCTCTCTCGAAATAAGTTTTTCCGTCATCAAAATTCCTTTGTTATATTTAATTTTATTACTTGAATATTATCACATGGTTCATTTCATAGATTTTAGTCTTAAGAGATATTAAAACAATTGTTAGTAAGAGGTTTACAGTTCTAGTTGGTTTTTGTTTGTTGTAGATACTTTGTTAGAAAGTAATAGTTCCATTAATAAAATATCTTTTATCAGAGAATTATATTTAATTTCAAACAGATGTTGATGAATGCAAGAACGACAATCATGGATGCTCAGATATATGTGTAAATACTCATGGTAATGCACATTGTTCCTGCCCTGTAGGATATACCCTAGGCAATGACAACAAAACGTGCCATGGTAAGTCTCCAAATTAATTCTTAGAATGTACTATAAATAATTTTGTACTATAACCATTGCTTACTTAAATGCCAAGTTAGTGCTATTCTGCTTTAAGTATTTCTGAATTTCGTTTGTTCCTTAAATTTTCATATTCTTCTTCATAGATACTGATGAATGCAGCACTGATGATGGTGGATGCTCACATGGATGTGAAAATAGTGACGGCTCATATGCATGTACCTGTCCTGAGGGTTTCACACTTTCCCCATCTTTGAAAGACTGTTTAGGTATGTAGACTTTACTTTGTTGGTTTTTATTTGTTGATTACTGTAGCTAATATACCTTAATCAGTGCTAGTCTATTACAGACCACCTTGATAGTGTAAGAATGGAATTAAAAATTTGGGAAGTACAGTACAGTGAAATTTGTATTTTTAAACTTTTAGAAATATGCAAGAAAGAGGCTGATTTATAGTGAAGCTACAGCTTTTCAGAAGTCATTGTACATCAAACTGAAAATTAATATTTTTAATATAATTTCCTAACTACTGTACTTGATGCTCTTAGGAGAATTTGATAAAGTTATCTTCTTGGTTAGAAGTCAATTGAGTGATGACTGTAGTCTTGGCCATTTTTCTTTTGTCTTTGAAAAAGTAAAGTACAGTTAGTGTTTATATTTTTGTTGTTGGTATTCCCAATAATTCACGTGTATTTCTTCAAGTACAAATGATTTTTAATAAAACACAGGTAATCTGTTACTAAAAGATTTTGTTGTAGGTTATTTTGGTTATCAATATCGTGCAAGCAATCAAGCTTTTGTCTTGCTGAGTTCTTACATTCAGCTTTGATTGTCAAGACTCTAATTAAGATGACATTACAGTCTCCTATTCCCATTCGAGGGGTCAAGTTTTGCCAATTTGATTATTTGCTGTAAATCCACCAGATTATTTATATAATACTTTTTGGAGGAGGTGTTGTGCGGCATTTCTCAGAACATCAATTGTTGTGCATCCCATTATTCATGATAGGAGATTTTCCTGGCATTTTTTTGTCCTCTTTCCTTCCCTGCACAATATAGTGTCTCAATCTTGCAGATACTACCATAGTGTCAGCATCTTGCATGCTAACTGTTTTGAATTCACAATTTTCTTTGCTAAAATTTTTCTTACTGTAGTTGCCTAAGAGAACATCTACATCATCTTCCAAAGATGCCCAAGTACCAGAAGTTGATGACCCTGGACAGCTGCTAAATAAGTGTATTGAAGATACATCTGTTCCCAGCATGGGCCAATTGTTCCGTGTGAACTAGAGCACTATTCAGTATGTTGAGAAAGCCAAGATCAACATTTGTGTTACTGTAAATGTATGTGCTTAGCACTGTACAGTGCTAAGCACACATTGCTATTGAAGAACAACACAATGATAAAAGTGAAGATCTAAGCTTTAGCCAGTTTTTCTTACTAGTTTTATGCAATTTTGCTGTGTACTATTCGGAAATGAGTCAATCTCACACAAACAGCGGTGCCTTGGCAAGGGTGACTAGTAATCCCGTTACCAGAAGCAAAACATATTGTGGAATTCTGCTTTTAACAGTTTTCTGAAGGTAGGCAATTCAATTATGAAGACAACATTATATCTCGAAGGTAGGAATGTATCTATAACAAATTAAAATCCTTAGATCTTATTTGCAGATGTGTACTCTAGAAAACCAATCAAGAGTACCATAGAACTGGAATGACTAAGATAGAGCTGAAATACTAAAAATACTTTCCAAAGATGTTTGCTGAGAAAAACAAGTAGAACATACCTCATGTACGAGTAATATACCAAGGATAAGAACTATTAGTGGAAATAGACTATCATTTAGTAGGTAGTAGGTTGGCCAGGGCACCAGCCACCCGTTGAGATACTACCGCTAGAGAGTTATGGGGTCTTTTGACTGGCCAGACAGTACTACATTGGATCCTCCTCTCTGGTTACGGTTCATTTTCCCTTTGCCTACATACACACTGAATAGTCTGGCATATTCTTTACATATTCTCCTCTATCCTCATACACCTGACAACACAGATTACCAAACAATTCTTCATCACCCAAGGGGTTACTGCACTGTAATTGTTCAGTGCCACTTTCCTCTTGGTAAGGGTAGAAGAGACTCTTTAGCTATGGTAAGCAGCTCTTCTAGGAGAAGGACACTCCAAAATCAAACCACTGTTCTCTAGTCTTGGGTAGTGCCATAGCCTCTGTACCATGGCCTTTCACTGTCTTGGGTTAGAGTTCTCTTGCTTGAGGGTACACTCGAGCACACTCTCCTATCTTATTTCTCTTCCTCTTGTTTTGTTAAAGTTTTTATAGTTTATATAGGAGATATTTATCGTTGTTACTCTTCTTAGAATATTTTATTTTCCTTTTTTCCTTTCCGCACTGAGCTATTTTCCCTGTTGGAGCCCCTGGGCTTATAGCATACTGCTTTTCCAACTAGGGTTGTAGCTTAGTAAGTAATAATAATAATAATAATAAGAAGAAATATAAAGATTGAAATGACCAGTTTTGCCAAAATAAGCTCCCAGTTTCAAATCCATTCCATCCAAGGGGGATGTAGTAAGCAGAAATTGATTCTTTCTCTGTACCCTCATAGCATCCTGAGAAAAAAGAAAAATTGTGAATAATTGAAAACGGAAAAATATTTAGTAATCTGACACAGTGAGTTTGGATTACTTGGGTCAGTTTGAGGAACGGGATCCGGATGGGACGGAGTTTCAACTCGAGGAGGAGAGGAAACCAACTGTTCTTGGCCAGTGAGGTGGTACTAAAGCCACTGCGCCCCGGAAGGAGCGTAGTTTGTGTAAAAGTTTCTTTAGAAGATTCACTGGGGGAGATAGGGAAATCTTCTTCTAATGGTTCCAATCCCGGGGTAATGCGTCCATGGCATAAACCCGAGGGTCACATAACAAGGAAGTTTGTGATTCATCTGAGTTGCGAATAGATCTACCTGGAGGCCCGGAACCAGCCTGAGTATCCACCGGAATGAAATTATGTCTAGAGACCATTCTGACTCCAGTGGATTCGTCCTGGATAGTGAGTCCGCTCTCACATTCTGGCCTCCCGCTAGGTGAGTTGCTGACAGGAACCAGTTCTTTTCTGTTGCCCAGGCAAAGATAGTGCCCCTTCCCTTTGATGGAGGAGTTATCTAAATGGAAGACAGCCTGTGAATAGTGGTTTTCACACGCCCCTAATGTATACATGACACTCACGAAGTGCTCGCGCGAGGGTTGTAACCTCTGCATTCCATGCTTTTAATTTTCTCTGGTATATTTGGAAGATTTATATCAAAAAAAGTACAAAGAAGGACTTTTTCACCGGCCGTCACAGGTCGACCCAGAAAAGAGGTGTTTTAAGGATGAATTACCAAACAATGGCAAGTTATCCTAAGTGCAGTAACTATAAAGATATCAGAACCTATCATAGCAAACAACCAAAGAAACTTTTGGAATCAAACCATCTAAGTCTAGACTGCCTTCCTGAATAGAATACCTCCCTGATTATACACGATGTCTACGGATAGTCGTTCTGGGGGTTGGAACCCTGTGATACCTGACGGTATTTCTCTTGTAATATCACTCGCATAAATATTATACAGTAGGAAGCAGCCGAAGGGAACTTCTATCGGACATGACAAAATAAATCCACGATTGATAAAAAAGACCGAGAGCACCACAAAACAAATCAACACTTAGTATTCCAAAAAGAAGGATGTTGTTCAGATGGCGCTCGCGTCGTGGCGTGGGTGGTGTGGCGCTGGTGGTTGGCAAGGGCCTTTGTATCGGCCCATCCCTTTGACGAAGGAATTAACTAAATGGAAGACAACCTGTGAATAGTGGATTTCACGCGCCTTTGCTTTATACACGACACCCTAAAGGTGCTCGCGCGAGGGTTGTAACCTCAGCATTCCATGCTTTTATCTTTCTCTGGTATAATTGGAAGGTTTTATCAGAAAAGGTATATAAGAAGGACTCTTTTCACCCGGCGCCACAGGTCTCTCCCCAGAAATAGATTTTTCCTTCGTCAAAATCCCTTTATCAAACCTGAGCAGAAGATATAAATTATTTGGAATTTTAACAGAGTTTGGCAAGATGCCAAGCAGAAGATCAGTGGATAAAAGTGGGTAATTTTGGTATGCAAGATAAATCAGACTTAGGACTGGTTAGCAAAATGAGGAAATTTTGTTATACTGGCTATCATCACTGATAGTGATCAGGTAGCAAAAAAGATGCAAGAAGTCTGAGGAAAATTGGGGAATGTGTAATGTCTGATGAATATTGAATCTCCCATTTCTTCATTACGTGCCTCGATTAGACATTTTTATGTATATTTATTAAAGATCTTTACATTTATTCCAACAAGGGATATTATTTTGATTATATTTCCAGACATTAATGAATGTGCCACTGAATCTGGGGGATGCCAGCAGATTTGTCAAAACACTGAGGGCTCATTTTTCTGTGACTGTGAAGACGGTTATAATCTTGACTCGGAAGGTCATTCTTGCATAGATGCCAATGAGTGTGAGAAAGATAATGGAGGCTGTGATCAGGTAAAAATTCTAAATTTTCTGCAGTTAAATTCAGCACCAGCTAATTTTCAGATAAATTTGTTTAGTGTAAAAATATTTTCCAAGAATCCAAACAAGGATGATAAATGGGTGTTAAAGTTTTCCACATAATGATGTTATATGTGTATGCTACTTTTATTTCCCTGAAATATTAATATTCTGTTAAATGACAGAAATATTGTCTATTTTCACAGTATTACTTGGCATGTGCAAGTATAATATTAACATAAAAAAATCTAGTCCCCCCTATGAGTTATGTGAAGTTTTGATTATGCAGGATGCTGTTATTTTTGTAATGAAAATTGATGGAAGTATTGTTACTTTTTTTCAGATCTGTGAAAATGAGCCAGGCTCTTTTACGTGTTCATGTAATATTGGTTATGAGCTTGAGGATGATTTCCACTGTAGTGACATTGATGAATGCCTGTTGCAGTTGTCTGACTGCGAGCATGATTGTAAGAACCTTCCTGGTTCTTACAGCTGTGTGTGCCACGATGGGTTTACATTGGATGCAGATGGTTACACATGCCTTGATATAGATGAGTGTGGTGTTGATAATGGCTGTTCACATTTTTGTACCAATCAGAATGGTTCTTATTCTTGCCATTGCCCACCTGGGTGGACGTTAGACTCCGATGGTCATTTGTGCAAAGACATAGATGAATGCTTGGAAGAGAATGGAGGCTGTACACATGTTTGTAACAATTTTGATGGTGGCTACAAATGCCAGTGTCCTAGTGGATTAATTCTGATAGAAGAAGGAACAGCTTATGAAAAGTTACATGTATGTGTAGACATTGATGAATGTTCAGATAATAATGGTAATTGCAGTCATGAGTGCTTGAATAATGAAGGGGATTATGAGTGTAGATGTCCAGAAGGTTTTACTTTTGAGAAGAATATAGATGGCTCATTACATCTATACAACTGTATCGATATAAATGAATGCGTTGAAGACAATGGTGGATGTAGTCATACTTGTGTTAACACAGAAGGAGGTTTTAGGTGTGAATGTCCCAAAGGTTTAATGCTTCCAGAGTTATCCAGTAATATGACATTTGAGTGTGAAGATGTAGATGAGTGCCTCAAAGATAATGGTGGTTGTAGTCATGTGTGCGTAAACTTAGACGGTACCTATGAGTGTGAATGTCCTGATGGATGGCAACTACAGATTCCAGATGATTACTATGACTACTATAATGAAGAGGATGTTACTATGTTTGAAATATCTAATGATGTCGTATGGAAGAAATGCATCGATATTGATGAATGTGGTGCAGATAATGGTGGATGCAGCCATATTTGCCATAATGATAATGGAAGTTTCCAATGTTCTTGTCCACCTGGATTCTGGCTTAGTAAAGATAATCTAACCTGTTTGGATATCAATGAATGTAATGTTGAAAAAGGAGGGTGCTCTCATGAATGCTCAAATACTGAGGGATCTTTCAGATGCCTTTGCCCAGAAGGCTTTAATTTAGTGGATGATACAAGATGTTTGGATGAGGATGAATGTTTAAAAGATAATGGAGGTTGTTCACATAAATGCATAAATCAGATTGGATCATTCCATTGTGCTTGTCCAGAAGGTTTACTTCTTGAAAAGGACAATGTAAGCTGTAGTGATTTGAATGAATGTGGTGATGATAATGGAGGTTGTTCTCATGAATGCAATAATCTCCATGGCCGTTATACTTGTAGTTGTCCTCCTGGCTTTATTCTTACTGAGGATGAACACACATGTGAAGATTTTGACGAATGTTCCAATAATAATGGTAACTGTTCCCACCATTGTATCAATAAAAAGGGTTTTTCCAAATGCAAATGCCCAACTGGGCTCATCTTGGGAGTGGATGGACGAACGTGTCTTGATGTAGATGAGTGTGGGATGAATAATGGTGGATGTTCTCATCAGTGCTCTAATCGGGAAGGACATTACACTTGTCTCTGTCCAAATGGGTTCAAGTTAGCTGCTGATAACCATACATGCAAGGATGTAGATGAATGTGCTCATGAAACTGGGGGCTGCAGTTATAAATGTGTAAATACTGAAGGTGGATATGAATGCCATTGTGCATTGGGAATGACACTGGGAAAAGATAACCATACTTGTAAAGATGTTGATGAATGTGCCAAGAACAATGGAGGCTGCAGTGGGGAGTGTCACAATATGCAAGGATCATTCAGGTACAGTATGATAATCTATTCTGATGATATTTACTTTCCAACATGCGCCTGACAAATCCATCATCCATTACATACAGCATTTTGTACAGAAACTTAGTTTTACATCCTAAAACACTGGAAATTTCAGTATTTATAATTTAGTATTCATGTTTCAAGATATCATACATCTCTTTAAGATTACTTTTGAGATTGGTTGTTATTTATGAAGAAAAAGATACCTCGTAAAGTTAAAAGAATCTTAACTTACTGTGCTATATGTATCATCCTTTCCTTGGGAGGTACTTCATCTATCTTCCTTTCCTTGGGAGGTACTACATGATTCTGCTTGTTAAAATGTAATTGATTTGGTATATCAAGGATATTCTCTAGATGCAATTTCATCATTATCATAAATGTTTATATATATATATATATATATATATATATATATATATATATATATATATATTTATATATATATATATATATATATATATATATATATATATATATATATATATATATATATATATATATATATATATAACGGATTTTGAGCGAAGCGAAAAATCTATTTTTGGGTGAGATAGCCATGGCGTCCTGATGGAAGGTTCCTGTTTGGTAGCTTCCTTGGGTATAAGACTACTAAGATATTCCCAGAGAATTTAACCACAGGTTATCACAGAATTCTAACTTCTGGAGCGAGTATCTCAAAGGTTTCCCTTTAAGACATCGTAATACAACAGGGGACACGCATGTCTGGTCGTGCCACATAGCTATCTCCACCCCGAACAGAGTTAACGCTTCGGTGTGTAAGGGCTGAGAATAGCTGGGAGCCGTTCCACAGCTAATCTCACTCGTGGCTACTACTGATACTCGAGACGTAAACAAACGGACGCCATTGCTCTAATGACGTCACGCGCGTCTTTATCCTGGCGCCAGTTGCTGCCCATCACCATGATACAATTGTGTAGGGAGGGAGCAAACTGAACGAAGTAGTAGGGAGGGTCCATCAGGACTCCATGGCTATCTCACCCAAAAATAGATTTTTCGCTTCGCTCAAAATCCGTTTTTTGGGCTCAAGCCATGGCGTCCTGATGGAAGAGTACCAGAGAATCAATGTATCGTGGTAGATTTTCCCCCAGAGTTAAGTGCCTAGGCATTGACAAAACAGCAAAGTAATCTTAGGTAAGAACCATAGGAACGAAATATCCTGCCCCCCATTGGTAGGAAGTTCCCATGGGCTATGCCGACGTCAAAGTGGTATTGAAGGGCTATTCATCTTGACAGAAGAACTTTTAAGAGCTGAGAGATGAAGCAGAATGTTTGATATTTGTATAGGAACATTCTGAAGTAGGACAGTGGTGGTTGGGCACTGTGTGTAGAGTTCATCTCCTGATTATCAGAAGTAAGTATTCATGTAGGAACCTTACTGAGGCAAGGTGAATATAATTTAGGAATAGACATCTTAAATTCTTCATGACCATAAGAAAGGAGGAATAAATAAAACTATGACAGTATGTATTTCATAGTAAGTAGGAGCTGAAAGAGACGCATAAGTAATAAAATAGAAATTTTATTTCACAATGCAGAAATTAAATAATTTACAGCAAAAGTAAAGTTCATTTACAGTAATAATAATGTACATAGAAATAAAGGCTTGCTCTTGAATCTGAAAGGGAATTTCAGGATTAGTAGGTACTCGTTCTCGAGGAACGCAAGTCTTTAAATAACACATCATGCTCAAGGCATGCGGCACTTGTGTGACACTATGACATTTCACCTGGGATAAGAACAGTTATAAAAGCACTAAGTGTTTTTAGACATCACTATGAATCACTCAAGGGTCAACATAGGCACCCGAAGAGTTAGAGTCCCAAGTAACTCACTGTTCTACGCAGAGTTAGGTGCAGGTTTCATAACACTACCTGCGGCTACCACAAAATGTTTGATTTCGTGCACTTGTTTCGCATAATGTTTAAAGAAAACTCGCGAGGACTTCCAGCCCGTAAAGTTTTTAAGGCTCTCAAAGTCCATGCTCTGAAAGAAGTTCAGAGAAGATGCCACTTTTCTAGGATCATGACCAGCGGGTGTACTGTTCGGATCCGCTCTGCAAATGAAGTAGGTGATTTTCGCTCTTAATTGTTTCAGTGACAGGTCGCTGCCCGATGTTTCTCCTTTGAAGAGTTGGCCTCCACCAAAGTTTGAAGTTCTGCGAAGATAGACCTTGAGGCTCTCTACTGGACATAGAGAGACATCCTCCTTCAGGGGGCATATTCTCCAAGGGCCCCATCTTTTGGTGGGTAATTCATTTTTGGCGAGAAACGTCGGATCAGGGGAGAGGGTCACTTCTCCTGAATCAGCAAACAGGATGTGTCCCTCTTCTCTTGATAATGCCACTATTTCGCTGACTCGAGCTCCCGAGGCGAGAGCAAATAAAAATATAACTTTCTGAGTCAGATCCTTGAGGGGGCATGAATCATTGTCCAAGTTGGAGGCGAAATGGAGCACCTTGTCTAGTGACCAGGAGATCGGTTTCGGAGGGGGTGCTGGGCGTAGGCGAGCACATGCTTTCGGCAGTTTGTTAAAGATGTCGTTGGACAGATCAATTTGGAAAGCATATAGAATTGGTCTAGTCAAAGCCGATTTGCAGGTTGAAATCGTATTGGCTGCTAATCCTTGTCCATGAAGGTGAATGAAGAAGGACATACAGAAATCAATGGTGATTTCTTTAGGATTTTTTGCTTTAACAAAGGAGACCCATTTCCTCCAGGATGATTCATATTGCCGTCTCGTGGATTCGGTCTTGTATTCCTCTAGGAAGTCTAGACTTTTCTTCGAGATCCCAAACCTCTTCTTTGCGGCAAGGGAGAGAAAATCATGAGATGAAGGTCCTTGATTTTCGATGATGAAGCGAAGACAGTCGACTTCTGTACTTGTTGAGAGAGAACTGGGCCCGGGAGAGGGATCAGCTTGGGCTGCAGCTCCAGGACCAGGGGGTACCAGTTGCTCCGGGGCCATTTGGGAGCCACTAGGGCCGCTGTCCCTTTGAAGGTTCTCAGTTTGGAGAGGACTTTCAACAGAAGGTTGGTGGGAGGGAACAGGTATATCTTCGACCATCTGTTCCAGTCCAGTGACATGGCGTCCACCGCTTCTGCTTTGGGGTCCTCGTACGGGGCTACGTACAGAGGAAGTTGATTGTTGTCGCTCGTTGCAAAGAGATCTATCTGAAGTTCTGGGACTTGATGAGAGATGAAGGAGAATGATCTTGCGTCTAGAGACCATTCCGACTCTATCGGGTTTGTCCGAGATAGAGCATCCGCTGTCACGTTGCGGAATCCTTGTAGGTGAACTGCAGACAGGTGCCACTTCTTCTTCTCCGCCAGACGGAAGATTGGGAGAAGCACCTGATTTATCTGGGGCGATCTTGAGCCCTGGCGATTGAGACAACGAACTACCACCGAGTTGTCTAGGGTTAGACGGATGTGGATCGAGGGCGGCGGGGATAGCTTCTTCAGAGTAAGAAGGACCGCCATGGCCTCCAAGATGTTTATGTGGAACGTCTTGAATAGTGGAGACCAGGTCCCTTGAGCTTGTTTCAGGTGGGAGTGACCTCCCCAGCCCTCCAGTGAGGCATCCGTGTGGATGTTGAGTGATGGAGGAGGGTGTTGGAGAGGAATGGACCTTTTCAGGGCCATTGCTTCCGACCACGGCTTTAGGAGGCGTCGAAGTCTGTTTGGAAGCCGTCTCTTGAGGTCTCTTCGAGCGATGGATGCCGATCGTCTCCAGACTCCCGCGGCATCCTTTAGCTGTGCACGAAGCACTGGGTTTGTCACTGAGGCGAATTGTAGAGAGCCTAGAACTCGTTCCTGCTGTCGTCTTGAAATGCGTTTGGATTTCAGAAGTCGCTTGACAGACCCTGCTATTTCCTTCCTTTTCTTCTGGGGGATGGAAAGGCGGTGTGACTGAAGATTCCAGTGGATTCCCAGCCACTGAAACTTCTGAGCCGGAGAGAGGCGAGATTTCTTCTCGTTGATCTTGAATCCCAGGTGTTCTAGGTACTGGGTAACTTCGTCGCAAGACTTTGTACACTCTTCGGGCGATGGAGCCCAGACTAGCCAGTCGTCGAGGTAGGCCATCACCTGGACGTTTCTTAGGCGGAGCTGTTGTACTATGGCATCCGCCAGCTTTGTGAAGATCCGAGGGGCCACATTGAGGCCGAACGGCATGGCCCGGAAGGCGTAGCTTTTCCTTTGGAGTCGAAATCCTAGGTAGGAGGAAGCGTGATGGTTCATTGGAATGTGCCAATAGGCATCCGCCAGGTCTATAGAGACCGTGTAGGAACCTTGAGGCAGAAGGGTCCTTATTTGTTGAAGCGTCAGCATCTTGAATTTGTTGTTCTCTATGAACTTGTTGAGGGGGGATAAGTCCAGAATGACTCTGAGCTTGTCTGAGTCCTTCTTGGGAACGCAAAACAGTCTCCCTTGGAACCTGGTGGACTTTACCTTCCTTATCACCTTCTTGTTCAAGAGGTCTAGAACATATTCTTCCAGAATGGGGGTCGATTGTTGGAAGAACCGCTGGAAGATTAGGGGTGGTTGCACCCAACTCCAGCCTAGACCGTTCTTGATGATGCTGTGTGCCCAAGGATCGAAGGTCCAACGATCCTGGAATTGGCGGAGTCTTCCTCCCACCGGAAGCACTTCATTGCTTCTGGTGTCCCGAGGACTTGTTGCCTCGGCCGCTAGCTCCCTTTCCTCCTCTACCTCTGGAGGGACGACGAGAGGCGTCTCTGCTTGCACCCCTGGACGAGCCTCTACCTCTGGCATGAAAGGTAGTGGATGGCTGCTCAAAGGCAGGGGTGAAGACCGGTGACTGTGACAACACCGGTTGGGGGACCAATTGAAAGGTCTGTTGTGGTTGGGCAACCACTTGGGAGGTAGCGGGTCCCGGAAACTGACGTCTTTGTTGACGTTGCTGGGGTTTCGGCTTTTGAGGTTTCCTCTTAGGCTGAGGTCCATCGTCCTGAGAGGTTTTCCTTTTTCTGGACATGCCCCACTTGTGGAGAAGGTTCCTATTCTCCGTGGCGGCTCTGTCCGTTATTTCCTTGACAAGGTCAGAAGGAAACAGGTGCTTTCCCCAGATGTTGGAGGAAATCAGCCTCCGGGGTTCGTGTTTCACGGTGGCACCGACAAACACGAATTCACGACAGGCTCTACGAGCCTTTATGAAATGGTACAAGTCCTTCATTACCGTGAGTAAGTGGGATTTGGCCAGTACCATGTAGTGATCGGGTACTGCTGTGTCACAGGCCATAACTTCAAGTTGGACTTGATGAGAAAGAGATGCCGCAAGCCTCTCCTTCGTGTCTTGTTCCCGGCGAAGGAGGTGATCATTGAGCTTAGGGAGGTCTTCATTAAACTGACGTCCGGCGACGTCAGGATCGAGCCTACCCACGACGAAAGTATGTTGGACATCTTTCCATTGTCTAGTGTCAGGGGGTGTCACGATGGAGAAGGGTCTGCACTCCTCCAGTGCAGGGCAGGGTTTTCCTTCTTCCGCCGCTTTAAGGCATGCAGCCAAGGCCTTTTCCAAAAATGGAAGAATTGCAGTGTCAGGTGCGACATATGTAGGATGCTTCTTGCTCAAGGCAGGAAGCTTAGAGCAGGTAAAGCCCCTGCTCTTAAATGCGGAGGCTAGCATAGCCTGGGCCTTTGCGAGATCGAACACTATCTCTTCTTTAGGTTCGGTCTCCTCCTTCGAGGCAGGTTCGGAACGAAGCCGGACGTAACAGTCCGGGTAGGCCTCGAAGCTTGGGAAGAATTCCACATCTTCCAACGGGACCGTGCCGATTTTGTCACTAACAAAGATCCTGCCGGTCGCAATAACCATATGCTCTGCATACCTCCACGGATTGGCATGAGAGCAAGCTGGGAGATCCTTGACCGAGATCTTCTTCGGTTCTCTGGATCCAATCATAGACCTGATGGACTCCTGGTTCTCCTTCAGTCTGTCGTCCATGACAGCTCTAATCAGTCGGATCAGTTCTTGGGTAGAAGAGGAAGGATCCGGGGTCGAGGAGGTAGACGGGATGGACACATCCGTCGGTGTAGGAGTAGGCGGAGGGATGGACGAGGGAGTAGCTCCAATCTCCGACTCGGTGTATTCCACCTTGTCTTCGTCCTCTTCGGCTCCTTGAGCCATAAGCGTCTTCTCCGTGTCTTCCGAGACGTCAGAGATCTGTTCATCATCCTCGGAATCTAAACGACACTCGTGCATGGACTGAGCCATGACCACATCAGGTTCCACCGTAATTTGGACAGTGGGGATTGCTTCCTTTGGAACCACTGAATCAGGGGAGGCCTTAGGGAACAACAGGGACCTCAGTTCTTCGGTGGCCAGGTACGGTCCAGTAGCATTTCTCTGAAAACCACGCACCCACTTGCGCAGCTTTTCACGAGCAATGTCTCTAACCTCCGCTGAGGGAGGGTTATGGAAGGCCTCAACTAGGTAGGCCTGGCAGACCGTACATTCCAGTGGATTCCAGAACTTCCAATCCCCTTTCTTGTCTGAGCAAGGGGCGTGAGTCCTGCACGCCGTATGTCCGTAAAACTGCGAGCGTTTCACAGCACAGTATGCGAAATCGCACTTCATCTGCTCCTCCTGTGGAAGAAAGAGAAAATGAGTATGGGGGAGTCATAGGAATGGCTCTTAAATTAAGTTAATATTAATCATTAATTTTAACTTAAAGAAGGTGTGATGCATAGAGAATGAAACAGTAAAGGAGAACACGCTCCATGCATCTCGCCCGGCTGGCTACCATAGGCTTGGTCCTGGGATAATCCAAATGACCGAGATCATTGGATATAGTTTCCTAGGATTCCCATTATATTGGAACTCCATGGAAGGCCAAGGACAAGGTTGGGATCGAATTCATTCGGTTCCCAGATAAGAGCCAGAAGGTCTCATTAAGGGAAACTGCTTCTGGCAACCAGCCGCGCTAAGATGCACATAGCATGCTGGAAATAGAAGAATGCAAAGAGACAGCATGATCACTAATAGAGCAGTACTAGGTACTGATCTTAGAAGCAAAGCAGCTTATCTATTTGCAAGGTAGGGCTATCTTAGTCTTATGATAGCTACAGAGAGGGGGTGCAAGTATTCTTGACGCCTCCGGGGTATCCGGCAAGCCGCCGGCACGCCGGAGCTCGCTCCAGCATAGATTCTGGCACTAGAACAGACAATTTTCAAAGTCAGTTAGATACCAGGATGGCGGCCGCCGGCACAACGGCGGCACGCCGGCACAACGGCGGCACGCCGGCAGGGAGCGGCTCCGGCAGCCGGAGGATGCCGGATTGGTGACTGGGGTAAGGATGGTACAGGTAGTATCGGGTTGCCGGCAGTATATGCCGGCACTCCGGAGATCGACCGGCAAGCGGACGATTAGATAGGAGTAGGAGAGCTGCCGGTAGTAGCCGGCGGCAGCCGGCAGTCCCTCGGTACACGGGGGGCTGGCGGCAAGGGTAGGGAAGTCACCAAGAGGCAGGTATTGCCGGCAGAAGAGGCGGCAAGAGACCGGCACCCGGATAGATAGAGAGACAGGGGGAGGGGGGGAAGGATGCAGGAAGTACCTTCAGGGTTCCAGACATCCCTCCCCCTCCCTGAGGGGGTGTACCCATGATAGAGACAGGCTCTATCATCCATAAGCAGGGGTCACTAGGGACCGGGAGCAGGTAGCCCAAGGGAGGACTAGGGAACACCCAAGAGGGGGGGGGGGAGACTCCCCTATGCAGAGCTACACTAGTAACTAACCTTATAGGACACTATGAAGGTATATGTACCAGAGCGGACAGCACAGGGAAGCTCGGGTAGCCCTACTCATCCACTCTAAGGAGGATTTGTAGGACAGGGGACAGATGAGTATAAACTAACCTAAGCATAGGCTAGGCTATACAAGAGATAGGTGGGGAGGGAGAAGAGAGGGGTCTTCCCAGGAAGGGTTTCTGTACCAGAGCGGCCACAAAGGGAAGGGAGGACACTCCCTAACCTAAGATTAGGCTGATCGGCTAAAACGGTGCAAGAGTACAGTTTCAGCATGGAACAGAGAAACCTTCCTAACCCGGCCTAGATCAGGGCTAAAAGTCCTGAACTAGGCAAGGAAGAAGACGTATCGCTATCGCAGGAAAGTCGTAGACTATCCTAGCCATAGAGGTAGGCTAGCCTAACCTCACTCTCAGACGCAATCCTAAAGGGGGTTCATTCCTTTAGGGAGGACTGAGAGGCGATATAATACTCTATTAGACAATAAATCCCTTTACTCAGAAAAGGGATCAAGGCTAATTAGAGGGAGTGCCAAGGCAGGGGATGAAGGAAGCATATAGGGGTCCTAAGGTTAGGTTAGGCTAGTAAGAATCACTGACTAGCCTATCCCCTATATGGTCCCTGAAGGCGAAAACATTTGCATCACTAGTCAAAAGTATTGTAAAATAATAATGCCACTATCTTCATAACTTAGTCTAGGATCACTGATAAATCATGCATGAACACTTGTATATAGGCTCCTGGCCTGGGGGCTATAGTAGCCGACTGGTATGAGGTCAATCGATGACCGATTAAAAGCGTCTAAACACGATATAAAAGTTCCTAGCTATGAAGACTAAATAAACTAATGTATTCGATTAGTATATAAGGCCGGAAGCGTTGTTGTGGCTAACTAAATAGGACATGCAAAACAACAACGACGCCATAAAATGGCGGGTCCGGTAGAGGCACAGCTCTGCCACAAAACATCAATTATTTCGCGAAATAATATTTACTTTACGGCCAGAGCTTAATTAAACAATACTGGAACCTTGTACTCAACTTTCCAGAAGAAGGCGAGGCTGAAGGTAACGACATAGCGAAGATGCAAAGCGATAAAGTTCACACAAGGGAAAATCCGTCTCAGTAGGGCAGCTACTAAACAAAGGATAAAGACGCGCGTGACGTCATTAGAGCAATGGCGTCCGTTTGTTTACGTCTCGAGTATCAGTAGTAGCCACGAGTGAGATTAGCTGTGGAACGGCTCCCAGCTATTCTCAGCCCTTACACACCGAAGCGTTAACTCTGTTCGGGGTGGAGATAGCTATGTGGCACGACCAGACATGCGTGTCCCCTGTTGTATTACGATGTCTTAAAGGGAAACCTTTGAGATACTCGCTCCAGAAGTTAGAATTCTGTGATAACCTGTGGTTAAATTCTCTGGGAATATCTTAGTAGTCTTATACCCAAGGAAGCTACCAAACAGGAACCTTCCATCAGGACGCCATGGCTTGAGCCCAAAAATATATATATATATATATATATTACAGATTTCATAGCGATTATCTTCCATTTGCATATATTTTGTCTCAATATTGTAGAATAAACCAATTTTATGTTTGGTAGGTGTGAGTGCCCTATTGGATACCGCCTTGGCAGCGATGGCATAACTTGTGAAGATATCGATGAATGTGTCTTAGCCAATGCTGGGTGTTCTCATTCCTGTACCAACACACAAGGGTCTTTTATATGCAAGTAAGTAGACTTGTTTTTTTTTTAAGATATTTTCTTTTCATGTGATTTATCAGAATGTTGGTGTGTATGTATTGTTATTACAAAATGCACAGATACTGATGAATGAAATAGTTCTATAGATTTAAAATTAAATTTGTGAGTAAAGTATATTACTATCTCAAAACTGAAAGCAATGGATATTATTTTAATTACCCTTATCTGGAATGGTAATAATTTACATTTTTTTCTTTAGGTGCCCCACTGGATATAAATTAGCTGAAGATCTCTACCGTTGCTTGGATATTGATGAGTGTGAAAAGTCTCCATGTGAGCACGAGTGCGTCAATACCCTAGGATCCTTCTATTGTAGCTGTAAATCTGGTTACAAACCAAGACCAGAGTAAGTTAAACTATAGATGAAGAATGCATATGTGCTGTTTCAAGCATAATCAGTTAAGATATTTAATAAAAACAATGGAAACCAATGAAAATTTCCATTATTGTTTTAAGCACACAATAGGTAGGTTTGAAAGGTTATTTTTTCTAACTGGCATTTCCTTTACCAAAACAGCATCGAATGATGGTTACTATATGATTTGTGATGCTATTCTTTGTAGGACCATGTAGATTTGGTACAGTAATAGAGAATTGTCTCATGTGGACCAATTGAAGAGATTGCTAGGCTTATATCTCTTAGCTTTTGAATAGGCCACCTCAAGCTCATATGCCAAGTATTTTTAAATTCTTTATGAATTACTGAGAAGATATAATAGCATAATAAATGTTTATGAATACCAGATGCCTAAGGTTTTATTAATTCAACTTCAATGTTCTCTCATTTGCCTTTTGCCATTCTAGTGATCAAGGAAACTCATCAATGTTCTGGAAGTAAAATTACCCTTAATATTCTAGTATTTTAAATTTATTGTTATGTGTATCGTGTATGTAAATATGTTTTTACTTTTAAATTTTTGTCTTTTTTACTGTCAAAATTTGATCACTAGTCTTTGCAGCTCTAAAAACATTCAGGATATTCAAGTTGCAAATAGCTATGGCTTTACTTTGACTTACACTGTCAGTGTTCCCAGATTTTTTTTAAAGATCTCTATTTATAGTGCAATACAGGTACTTTTAAGATCTGAAAACATATGACACATTATTAATCAGAAAAATAAATTAAGAAACAAATCTCATTTGTTAGTTTCATGTGGATTTTTTAATATTTTAATATAGTACTTAAGATTTTAGAATATCTCCAGAAAAAAAAACATTCAGATAAACGTTGATTAAGAATTTAGGTTCATAATCCCTTTAGTGAATGTGTCCCAACCTACTATTTGGGAACCAGGACATAAAATCAATTTACCCTTTATAAATTAAATTGAAAATTCAATTGATAATATTTTGGCTAAACATTAAATTTTTAAAGAGCTCAATTCCAGTAATAACTATCTATTGTTGTCTGGACTTCAGCGCAGCCCACAGTTGCTGGGACGTAAACGAATGTGACGAAGGCAATGCAGGTTGTGCTCAAGACTGTTACAACACCGTTGGTTCCTATCACTGTGGTTGTTCAAGAAGTTTCGTACTTGGAGATGATGCTCATTCCTGTGAAGGTTTGTAGTCATTATGAGATCGATATTTTCTCCTTTATTTACTACAGATTTCTGTTATTCAACTATAAGGAAAGAAGTGCTGCCATTTGACTGTAGCTAAGTTTTATATTTCTTCTTTTAAGTAAGTTATGCTGATGATCATTTTCACAGGACTTTTTCTTATAAGGCAGTTTAGAGGTTGATTTTCTAAAAATAAAATTCAAAAGTTCAGACTAGAGCAAATTTGAGGAGACCTTTCAGGACAATTTCTATGATATATAATTGAAATATTGTACATATTACTGATGGTGATTTGTATTACCGTATATATGAAATTGGCGCTTGAGTAAAATTCACCTACTTAGGGTATGTATAATACATAATTGTCATTTCAATTTTAGTACAGTTTTGTTATCCAATTTTTTTCTATACTGGCAATAGAATGTGAGTGTTTTGGAAGTAGAGCTTGCATATTTGTATAGTTGATGTCGGCTACCCCCCAAAATTGGGGGAAGTGCCTTTGGTATATGTATGATGATCTATGTATTTTCCTTAACAAATCAGTTTTTCTGTGGTACTATTATTGTACTGTACTTGGCTTGAATGATCAAGTCAATGAGTTATTGAACTAATGTACTAAGCCTACTGATTTTTTTTATTCATGTTTACAGCGAAGCCTGTATTTTGCCCTGTTATTGTGGCCCCACTTAATGGAGACATGGTATGTACACAAGATTTGGAAGGAGGAGCTTATCCTATGGGTACCACATGCATGTTTTCTTGTGCAAAAGGAGCAGCATTGCATGGAAGTGCAAATACCACATGTCTTTCCACAGGGTCTTGGTCCAGAAACTCTGCCACTTGCCAAGGTGAGTGGTGGTCTTATTATTTATTTCATGCAGTAGATTTATTGATTATAAGAAGGTGATGAATGCAAGAGTTGATGGGAGAAGTACAAGAGGAAGGCCAAGGTTTGGGTGGATGGATGGAGTGAAGAAAGCTCTGGGTGATAGGAGGATAGATGTGAGAGAGGCAAGAGAGCGTGCTAGAAATAGGAATGAATGGCGAGCGATTGTGACGCAGTTCCGGTAGGCCCTGCTGCTTCCTCCGGTGCCTTAGATGACCGCGGAGGTAGCAGCAGTAGGGGATTCAGCATTATGAAGCTTCATCTGTGGTGGATAATGTGGGAGGTTGGGCTGTGGCACCCTAGCAGTACCAGCTGAACTCGGTTGAGTCCCTTGTTAGGCTGGGAGGAACGTAGAGAGTAGAGGTCCCCTTTTTTGTTTTGTTTCATTTGTTGGTGTCGGCTACCCCCCAAAATTGGGGGAAGTGCCTTGGTGTATGTATGTATGTAAGATGAGTTTTCACTTTTACCTAATAAGTTGGTTTTAGATTACATAGTTTTTAGGAATTGAATGGTAGCATGTTTTAGATTTAGTCATGTATTTGTTAAGAATTGCATGATTTTTTTTTTCTAGTACTGCATATAAAATAGGATGTATTTACCTGTAGCTTACATTATTTTCCAAAAGTATGAAGCTCTACCATATTAGAATTTTAGATTAATTAGTATTCACTTGGGTGCAGAGAGTAATTGTATAAACTTACAGAATCATATCACCTCATTAACATATTACTATTATGACTTTAGAGACATACAAGTAATTTTTCTAGTTACTCCTCATTTCTGTTTTTATAACATGCATTCTCATCTACATAAGATATGCAGCTCTTGAAATTAACTGAAATATATATTTTTTGAGGAGAAAGAGTCATATGCATTAGCCTTCTTACTGAACTAGAGTTTGAGGTTGGACAATTATGTTCTTGTCAATATTCTCCTACCTTTATTACCCAGCACTTTAGAGAAGTATGGATCTTGCTCTGATTAAGAAATAAATGGGATATGGTTGTGAAGTTGTTTTCCAACTCCAGCTGGTCTAACTATACCCTCAAAATCAACATATCCAGCCATACCTTCAAGGCTAGTCCAGAGTACCCAAAGTTGGAAATTTGTTGATTCTGTATTTTTTTCATGATGTTCTCTTTATGGTATCCAACCAGTTAACCATCAAGGGCCATTACAAGTAAAATCATTTGATTTTAACGTAGGTATTTTTTTTTATAGATGGTGGAGTTGGATAGCATGCCACTTTCCCAATAGAAATGAAGCACCTGATTTGGTCGAGCAATGCAAAAATTTCATGTCAGCCATTTGCCTGAAGTAGTAGGTCAGATCTTAATGGAATGGCAACTCCTAAGGCCCAGGGGTCAATGTGGGTATTTAGTTGGATATCTCGGATCAGATATTTATTGAGAAAAAGCAGCCTTGTTCCCTCACTGACAAGGCACCTTTGTAGTATTATATTCCATTGTGGATAAATCTTTTTTTCTTCATATCATGAATACGAATGTAAAACAAGGTGACGGACATGAAATGGTAATGCCTCCCCACACAGAAATGAGGCATAAGGCTCAAGTATAATCAATTTAAACCCATATAATCAAAGGAAGAAAGGGAGAGGATTCTAGAAGGAAACTGAAACCAAACCATTGTTCTCCAGTGTTGGGTAGTGCCTTAATCTCTGTACCATGGTCTTCCACTGTCTTGGGTTAGAGTTCTCATGCTTGAGGGTACACTCAAGAACACTATTCTATCTGTTTTACCATGGTCTTCTACTGTCTTGGGTTAGAGTTCTCATGCTTGAGGGTACACTCAAGAACACTATTCTATCTGTTTCCTTATTTCCTTTCCTCACTGGGCTATTTTCTCTGTTGGAGCCCTTGGGCTTAATAGCATCCTGCTTTGTCAACTAGGGTTATGGTTTAGCTATTACTGATAATAACTCTCAATCTACAGCAAAACTTGTATGACTTTAAGAAATTATTGAAAACGGACTATTTGATAAACAAAATTTTTCACAAAACAGAGTTTGGGAAATGAGAGACATACTCTGGAAAGGTGGTACATGTGTGTTGGTAGTCAATTGTGTAATATTTTAAAAATAAAATAAAAACTCCATACAGGTTGTAAATGATTCTTTAAAAATATATTTAACAAAATATCTCAAAGGAGGAAGCTATAACTTGAATTGACTAAGAAATCCTAGGCCAATTAGAAATAAATGAATATCTAACTAACAACAAGCGCACAACCTAAAATCTAATAAATGCTAAACCATAATCTTTTACGCTTAAATGGTACATCAACAAATATTTGTTTCATTGAAATTTAAACAGTGTTCATTAGATTGTATTTTGGAGAAATCAAATGCTTTTGTAAAGAAAATAAGCCAAGAAGCTTAGAATATATTGATAATCTTGTCTGTATTTTCCAGTGTTTTTTCTCGATGAATTTCATTAATCTTGGGGGTATTTCTAGTGATAATACCATCGACCAGAAATTAATTTCATTTATTTTTCAAGTGCACTAACAGTCTGTGGTGAATTTTATGCATTTTAATTTTTTTCTAATTATCAAGTAGTAATCATAGTGATTATGAAACCATTTTATTGTTTTATAAAATTTAGGTGATTCAACTCAGAAACAAATTTGTCATCTTAATTTTTATTTCATAATCTATGATTGCTAATGAATCCAGTAATAAAAAACAATCTGGAGCACATCTGATTTAAAGCATGTCAACAGAGAAAATTTTTCTGAGTAGTAATATTTTCAAACTCTGCCCTACCTTGTCTATTTATCTTATGAATTTAACATAAATAAAAAAATAACATGTGAAATGCTTTCTCTTCACCAAAGCAATATTCAGATCAATTCTCAAAATATTGACAAAATTCTATATATGCTTTCCTTCTTTCAAAACTTTATACTAAAAGGACGAAGAGGCTCTAGTGCATCAGTACGCTGCTTTTTACCACCTGTTAGGATGTTCCATTCCTTTATTACAGACATGTGCTTATTGAATGGAAAGAAAATGGGAAAATCTTATAAAATTTTGGGAATATTGCATAAATGCTGATTAAACCAAGAGTCTGGAGAAGAAGCAATAAGAACATCGGGTGACGATAGAAATAAATCTTATTATTAAAACTTCACTTTTGTAAACCTTTCGTGAGATTGATTGATAAATTTTCACGTTTTCCAGCTGTAAAATGTTCTGTATTGGCTGAAGTAAATCGTGGTCGTGTCTCTCCGTCTCGGTGTGTACGTCGTACATCAAATGTAGGACAACACTGCTACCTCTCTTGCTCTCCAGGCTACCGTGTTGTTGGGAATCCTGTAAGAACATGCCGGTCTACAGGATCATGGTCTCCAGAAGCTCCAAGTCCATATTGTGAAAAAGGTATGAAATATGTATCAATATGTCAAATCAATTTTATGTTCATAAATGTTTTATTTTGCAGATGCACTTTTCTTTAATTTTGCCTTAATGACATCATTTTTAAAATAGAGTACATAATTTTTTAGTATTTTCAGAGCCTGTTGCATTCTTGTAATTCTATTGTATTCAGTGCAGTCACCATCCACATATTGTAGCCACAGATACAGCCATTGGAAATATTGACTTGAAAACCATGTACTGTATATACATACAGTACATATAGTTTTATGTCTTACTAGGAATCTATTAAGACACCTTTATCAATTATCTATATGACATTTGTTACTACATCAAGAACTTGTCTTACTTTTTCATCCACTCTCAGAGATCAAATACAGTTTGAGATGAAAGTCACTGATACATTTCGTATGTTTCTCATATCTGCACATCACCCTATTGATACATTTTCATGATTCTAGGGTGCTGAAATTTTTGTATCCAAAGTAACGGCTTCAGCATTGATGTCTTATTGTATACTGAAAACAACACCATACTATACTTTTTTTAAACTAAAGTCACCAGTTCTTACATGGGTAATAACAGCACCTCAGTTTTTGTCAAAGGTTTGTGGTGCTAGAGTTTTTGGATTTTCATAGTGTTTATGGTGCACACAGTTTTGACTGAGTATCTCTGATATTTGATTCACTGGATCTTTAGCGTCACCACCTCAAAGCAATGAGCAGCACCTGTAAAAGAGGATTTGTTAGGGTTTTTTCTGTCCTCTGCAGGTTTCAGTATGTGAATGACCTCTTAATTTATGGCTACTCCTTGAGATAATTTATGGATTCCACAGTTTCTGGAGGATCAGAGGGATTGCAGGTTTTCATTCTGGTCGTAGAGTATTTTATGGGTCCTCTAGTTTATTGGAATCGGTGGAAGGTGTTGGAGAACCGACGTGATTGTGTTTACCTCAGAGTTTTGAGACAGGGAACTTATTTTTATGTGCACAGGATTCTTTGACTGTGGAAGTACATGACATTCTTAGTGCCATCAAAAATCAGATTTGATCTTCTTCCTTGTTATTTTATAGTCTTCTCTATGCAAATCATGCTCAGATGATTCTTGATAAGTCAAATTCTGCATTGATTGAATACTTTACCAAAGAAAGTTTGGCCTGAAGATAATTCATTCTTTTTTATATATTATGTAAAGGACAATATGGTAGTCAGCATTATGTATTTTGGGTGAAGTACATTGAAGTAAACCATTTTTTTTTTTTTTAATAAATTTCTTTATTTCAATAATTACTTGAAATTTACAAGATCTCCTGCCCACCTCCTCTCTTTTAGTGATTCTTGAAAAGTTACTTTCTCTTTCGACTTAAGATACTGAGATGGTGATGTAAACGGAACTGAGACCCAGAGACCATTCTGGCTATGGGCACTGTAAAGCATCTGTGTCGTGGCAAACAGGCCAATATTTTTTTTATTTTCATTTCTATTATAACGAAGATTTTGCTTTAAAGTACAGTCTTAGCATTGTGAATTTCAGGTAATCATTGAAATGATTTTTAATATAGAGAACAGGTTATTTTGATTCTCTGAATTATAGGTACATATAAATTGCACCAGGTACATTAAATCTATTTATACAAGAAATGATAAGATAGTTGAAATATGAGTCATTATGTTTCATCCTTTTTTTCCAGAGATATTTTTAATGACTTTTGTCCATTCTTATAAATAGTTTGATTTACTTAATTGCTTCCTGCAATAAGTGAATTACAATATGTAATGCTTCACTGACATTTTTAAAGGGTTCAATATTTTGGAGTGGTGTGGGATGTTAATAAGAAAATAATATTAAAACAGTTTATAAAATAGTATTAAAACAGTTTATAAAATATTAAAACAGTTTATCAGGTGAGGGATATTAAAAAAAAAAAAAAACATTAAGATTAAATGGGGACCACTGAGAAGAAAACGAGCCCTGGATACTGAAGACCAAAGGCAAAGGAGAATAGTTCACTGCCAACCTGTAGATAAATCCATCCGTGAGGTATAGAGGAGTTATAATATTTTTCTGCAGTTAATATGGTTTGAAGGTATATAAATATACTAATATAAGGAAGTAATGCTGTATCCTGTTTAGATTTTAATATTTCCAAAACAAACATTATTTGTTATGTTTACAAGAATCCGGGATATCGTCCTTACAGATTTTAACCACATACCTGCTTCAAAACTGCCAAGGTTTTATGGATTCGATTGGTTGTTTCGTGACAGGAAGGGTAGGCTATTTGATATCAGTTATTGATTACTATTGCACTGGTTACCATATTGGAAGTTTTTTTTTTATTAAAAAGCCAAGATGAGTGAAACTAATTGTTTAACAAAAAATAGTGCATTGTAGTTTAGTATTGTATTTAAATATATAGATATATAGTTTTAGTTTTAATAAGACCACTAAACCTCTCGCTTAATTTATTCGGAAATTTAACAGTCAGCAGAAGTAAAATAGTAACATTGTTTATTTTGTACAGTGCTGACATATTAACGCATTGCCTGGCCTGTAGACAGTTATTGCTTATAGATACTATTTAGGCAAGTAAAGTAATGGTTAATGTAGCTTAAAAGATTGCTAATGATTAGATAGTTATACTTTTTTATGGCTATTACCATAACTGTGAAACTAATTGTGAGTTACATATCCTGCCATTTATGTTTCAGATTCTTACTGTTTTGGTGTATATATGTTGAAAAAACAAGCAATATTGACACTGAAAATTCTTCCATTGTCTAAAGACTTCCTTGTAGAAAATTAGAGAATCATGAATTAAACAAAACTCCTTCAATATTCTTTTATATTAAGGATCTCTTGATTCATAGGACTTTTAAGGAGCAGGTGACAAAGGTTAAATGCCATTGCTGATGATTAAGAATTTATTGAGACAGAATGCCTGATTTTGGATTTATGAAACAATCTCTTGAAATTCATATGCCTTTAATGTAGGTGTAAATTATTGAAAATTGTATCAAACATTGTTTATTTGAAATCGGGCTTTGATTCCATGGCAAAGAGAATAGTGGCTTGCCGTATCTGCCACCTTGGAATATATTAGATTGGTCCTTTAGATCTGGGCTTGATAAGTAATTGCATTCCTCTGTATGAGAGGATATCATGTCCACTTTAATCAAGTGTTTTTAATGATTTCTTAAATATATCCATCAAAGTGCCAGAAGGATGGATTACAATTTCTTACTCTTTAAGATTAATCTGGTTAGAGATCTGAAACCATTTTGGTACAGGTCAAGAACTGAACTAAATGCAAATCACTGGGATACTTGTAGATTTATACTGAGTAACATAATGCCAATATTACAGTATTCTTAAAGCAACCATTCTTGCTGATACCCTCTACATTAGAACAATTATCCTTATCACCCATTGCTTAGAAACCTTTTCTCATGTAGGAAAACCTGTGAAATATTCATGTAGGTCCAAGTTTTTTTATTCATCTTTATGGACACAACAACATACGGTATCTGAATATCAGGTGTTATAATTCCCTGTGTCGTATTTCTACAGTTATATGTATAATTGTTCTTTTTCTGAGTTGTTTTGGTCTTTTTGGTAGTTTTATTACTTGCACTAAAAGCCTTTACACCTGTCAGGGTATTTGATAGCTATATTTTGTTTGCTTGAGATTGGTCCAATTCCTCCCTAGATTAATCCCATCTTATGTTTATTTAATTCAGTTTTTGAACCCGTTTTCTTATGGCTACTCACCATCACACTATCACTGGCATTTCATATACATAGTCTTTGTCTTCCCAACCAAACTGTTACCATTTTTTAAAAATTATAGGCAAAACATCACATATCCACAAGGGAAAATTTGATAAGTTGACAATTCCCCTAAAAAGGAAACTCAGAGATAGAAGTTATGCTTCTCCTACACCATTGTCCCAGCCTGAGAAAGGCCACAGAGTTGAAAGAGAGGGAATAATTATACCCTAAATATTTCTATACAAGTAACACATGTCATGCATAGCTGAACATACCTGATGTAATCACTTTATCATACCTTTAAAGAGATTCTTCTTTTGAAATTGCATTTTTCAGTAGCAAATAAGAAAGCTATCAAATTACCAGAGCTGTTTTGTACACAAACAGACACCATTTATAATAATTCCCTATAAAAGAGTTTAAGAAACTGTTAAAACTGCCTGTGCAGGACACATCCTTTGTTTTTAACAAAAAAAAAAAAAAATATCCAGATAGATGGCATGCCTATGGGATGTTCAATAGGTCTAACCTTTACAAATATTTTAGTGCAACAACAAGAACATTGATGAACCATTCCTACTGGCCAATAGAGATCTGGCTGATACATTTCTTGAATATACTAGTTGAATACATCCAAACATGAAACTATAAATATATTTTATATATATATATATATATATATATATATATATATATATATATATATATATATATATATATATACACACATACATATATATATATATATATATATATATATATATATATATATATATATATATATATATATATATATATATATACTGTATATATATATATATATACATATATATATATATATATATATATATATATGTATGTATGTATGTATGTATATATATATATATATATATATATATATATATATATATATATATATATATATATATATATATATATATATATATATGTGTGTGTGTGTGTGTGTTTGTGTGTGTGTGTATTCCAAAACATCTTCACTGAGAATCATCATGCAGTGAAATGTCTTTTTCTGGATAGTCAACATTATATGGGATAATAATAAAGGAATAGCATGTAATCTTACTTTGTAATCTTACTTTCAGTCCGAAGTTAAGGTTCTATACTGTAGTATGGAATAGAAAAATTTATGGAAGATTTTACATTTTAGCTTTAAAGCTTTCAGGGTCTTCAACTAATTTAGCTCTTAAATTTCCTCCCATTATTTTATATTGTATTTTTATTTGTGTCCAGACACTCTCAAGCCATTCATCCAGTGCCCTAGTGATGTCACAGTGGAATTAGCTCCCCACCAGAGTACGTCTTATGTTCGTTTACCGCAGCCAAAGGCCAATGTTGATTGGTACAGGTCAGTGTAATGTAATTTTGGATTATTAAGCATGGTAGATTCCAGCTAGTAGTTTTTAAATATTGGTGGGGTTAGATATAGAAAAGGGGGCTTGTAACTACAATGCGATGTATCCTCAAGAACAATAATACGATGGTACAGTAATATTATTAAACTTACAGAGCTCAAGAATTAATTGATTATTTTAGTTTTTGAGAGGGTATTTGTTTAAAAGTAATATACTGTAGGTATTTTACGAGTGGTGCTGTATTGTCTAATATGCGATTTTGTTTCATAATTTCTTCCATAGAGCCAAATTAGGGTATCTTTGGTGTTTTCATAAGGGGTTACTGTATTAAGTACAACCTGTACTGTTGAATTTTCTGAGAGCAGGTATAAAATCATGATTATAAACATACTCATTATTATTGCCGGTTTTATTTGTTTGATTTTTTTTCATCATTAAAAATGTTGAAACTTGAATAGTATCCTTTCGCGTAGGTAATTTTATACAGCAAGCATATTCATTCATAGTTAAAAATTTTGATGTTATCTCCTTGATGTTTGGTAGAAAAGGAATTCAATAAGCTAAATTGAATAAAGTTTTGCTAAAAGTATTTTTACTTAAAATGGGATTGCACCATTATATTTCTAACGTTAGGATAATCAACTTTTATTTTAATTACGGGGTATTGTTTTCTTTTAGGTAAAATCAGCATGTGAGCTCACCCTAAGCACAGAAGTCTTATGTTATTGTAATTAAAGTAATTTTTGCTTGCTGAGTACCATATGGTTTATAACTTTTATCGGATACATTTCTATATATAGTTTTAAATTTATAATTAATTTTCACTTTAGATAGTTCTGTGCACTCATTCCAGTCATCTGTTAGCTTTCTAATCCTTTGCTACAAACCATGAGCACATGATTTACTTGTATAGTATTTTTACTTCGAGCAATCCATTGACTTACAGTTGCTATAAAACTTCACTTTGTAGATACTAAGCCAGAAACAAACTGACACACTCACTACCAAAGTTGTTACAACTAACTTCAGCGTTTTATTGTCTATATTTTAGACATTTACAAAGTTATTCTTACACCTAATATAAGACAAGAGCCTGTTTGTACAGATAACATATTTCCATCAACCATTAGTAATTCCAGAATATCAGTGCATTGTATGACAGTATTCTAGATACATTACTATATTACCAGTGATGGATAGAAGATGATAGTTTCAGTAGTATGGTTACTAGATATATCATGCATGCATTTAATCATACCAAGGTTCATCCTAAAGGGTTAGATATTTTGTGCTTTATAAATCATGTGCAGAGTACACTAGACAAATTACCACTAGGTGTTCTGTATTTTTTGTAAGATAGTTAAGTCATTAACAATAGCTGAAAGAATGTATTGATGAGCTTTGGTACCTTCAACTTCCTTCATGTAATTCTGACGAAGGTAGTTTTGTAGATATGTCTCGAGGGGACCACTGAGGAGAAAACTAGCTGTGGATGCTGAAGACCAAAGGTAAAGGAGAATAGTTCCAGATTATTCACTGCCAACCTTTACCATGCTTCACTTCGAGCTTTGTGTTCAAGATTTAATTCAATATTACTCTTGCATGTTCAGTTATCTATTTCATACCCTGCCTGTTTTACTGTTCTCCCTCGTAATACGCTCCAGTTCCTGCTTCATGAACCTTTGATGTTTTGTCGTACAAAACTGAGATATAACATGAAAATCCTCTTTTTCCTTAATGAAAATTCATTTTTTATGGTATGACATGTCTAATATTTATACTTTTTTTATGTAATTTGGAAAGTTCCTTTCTGAAAATGCCTTTTAATTAATATTATCATAGAGGGTTTTATGTAATGTTAAGGTGGATGGTAAAAGCAAACTTGGACATGTAATACCAAGACAGGTGATATGAATAATGCCTGTTTACCTAAAACACAGTGTACAGTATTATCATTTATAGCAAGCGATTTGCAAAATATTTTAAAACCTATTAATCCTGCTTTCTGTAACTTAAGTCATTTTGGGAATTATATACTTCTCCCAATAATATTACTACTCAATTTTTTTGCTTTTTAAATCTATTTTTATCTTACGCTAAAATAATTGAGTACTCTTAATTATTGTTCATGATTTTGATGCCAAGTACAACATGAACATTTTTCTTCTTTACCTGTATGTTTTGTGATAATGTTTTTGTGAATTATTTGTCTTGGGTATTCTTCTTAGTTAAAATGGCATCCATGTGATGATAACCCCAAATAAGAAATATATATGCAGTATATATGTATACAGAAGGATATTGGGAGTTAAATGGCAGAACAGGATTAGAAATGAAACTAGGAGAGATTACTCTAGTGCCATGTGTGGATAAGATCATGATGAGTGGTAGATGGAGACGGTTTTTGCATGCTTTTCGCACTCCCCTAAAGAGATTAGGTCACCAAATGTTCAGCTGGGCTCCACAATGCACTAGCAGAGTTGAAAGACCTAGGCCTATATGGCTGAGGACTATGAAGTGTGAAGTAGGAGATGATGTATGGAGACGTATCAATTTAAGAGATCAAGATAATAATTCACTTTCACCTAATGTTGTGTACAGAATAGTAAAGTCGAGTTACATTGGAAGCTACTTCAGACCACAACAAATTAATGCAAGATAAATAGGAAATAATATGTATGAATAATAAGTAATCAAATATTTCTTAAAGCGATAGCATTTTCCTCTTAAGCATGGAAATTATCTGAATGCCAAACATTACATCTTTTCATTGGTAGTAGTCTTGTTATGCAATCTTGTGCATTTTTCATACCTCTCTCATTTTTATCTTCAACTCCTTTGAAATTTGAAGCGACACCCATCAATATCAATAATGGTGGGGGCATTGTGAGTCCTTTGGCCTGAAAGAGAAAGTGTCATTATGAAACTTTTTATTTAATAATCATACATAATTATACAAGCTAATTTTATACAATTCTTGTTCTCCAAATTATAGAACCCCTTTACAAGTACACCATCAAACTATGTTCATCTTTTGTTGATGTAATATTATGTTTTGTGATTTTATTTTTGTTACTTATTGAGTATTTACCAAGTTATTTCTGACTATTGTCCTACAGATTTTTTTTTTATTTATTGATTTTCGATACCAAAGTTTGATGTATTTGATATATATATATATATATATATATATATATATATATATATATATATATATATATATATATATATATATATATATATATATATATATACTGTATATATATATATATATATATATATATATATATATATATATATATATATATATATATATATATATATATATATATATATATATATATATATATATTTTATATATATATATATATATATATATATATATATATATATATATATATATATACTGTATATATATATATATATATATATATATATATATATATATATATATATATATATATATATATATATACTGTATATTTATTTTATATATATATATATATATATATATATATATATATATATATATATATATATATATATATATATATATATATATATATATATATATATATATATATACTGTATATATATATATATATAAATATACATACAGGTATATATGCTGTATATATTAATCATTCACTACTCAGCCTTTTTTCCTTAAAAGCGCTGGAGATAAATGGTGTTTTTGGGCTCAAGCCATGGCGTCCTGATGGAAGGTTCCTGTTTGGTAGCTTCCTTGGGTATAAGACTACTAAGATATTCCCAGAGAATTTAACCACAGGTTATCACAGAATTCTAACTTCTGGAGCGAGTATCTCAAAGGTTTCCCTTTAAGACATCGTAATACAACAGGGGACACGCATGTCTGGTCGTGCCACATAGCTATCTCCACCCCGAACAGAGTTAACGCTTCGGTGTGTAAGGGCTGAGAATAGCTGGGAGCCGTTCCACAGCTAATCTCACTCGTGGCTACTACTGATACTCGAGACGTAAACAAACGGACGCCATTGCTCTAATGACGTCACGCGCGTCTTTATCCTTTGTTTAGTAGCTGCCCTACTGAGACGGATTTTCCCTTGTGTGAACTTTATCGTTTTGCATCTTCGCTATGTCGTTACCTTCAGCCTCGCCTTCTTCTGGAAAGTTGAGTACAAGGTTCCAGTATTGTTTAATTAAGCTCTGGCCGTAAAGTAAATATTATTTTGCGAAATAATTGATGTTTTGTGGCAGAGCGGTGCCTCTACCGGACCCGCCATTTTATGGCGTCGTTGTTGTTTTGCATGTCTTATTTAGTTAGCCACAACAACGCTTCCGGCCTTATATACTAATCGAATACATTAGTTTATTTAGTCTTCATAGCTAGGAACTTTTATATCGTGTTTAGACGCTTTTTATCGGTCATCGATTGACCTCATACCAGTCGGCTACTATAGCCCCCAGGCCAGGAGCCTATATACAAGTGTTCATGCATGATTTATCAGTGATCCTAGACTAAGTTATGAAGATAGTGGCATTATTATTTTACAATACTTTTGACTAGTGATGCAAATGTTTTCGCCTTCAGGGACCATATAGGGGATAGGCTAGTCAGTGATTCTTACTAGCCTAACCTAACCTTAGGACCCCTATATGCTTCCTTCATCCCCTGCCTTGGCATTCCCTCTAATTAGCCTTGATCCCTTTTCTGAGTAAAGGGATTCATTGTCTAATAGAGTATTATATCGCCTCTCAGTCCTCCCTAAAGGAATGAACCCCCTTTAGGATTGCGTCTGAGAGTGAGGTTAGGCTAGCCTACCTCTATGGCTAGGATAGTCTGCGACTTTCCTGCGATAGCGATACGTCTTCTTCCTTGCCTAGTTCAGGACTTTTAGCCCTGATCTAGGTCGGGTTAGGAAGGTTTCTCTGTTCCATGCTGAAACTGTACTCTTGCACCGTTTTAGCCGATCAGCCTAATCTTAGGTTAGGGAGTGTCCTCCCTTCCCTTTGTGGCCGCTCTGGTACAGAAACCCTTCCTGGGAAGACCCCTCTCTTCTCCCTCCCCACCTATCTCTTGTATAGCCTAGCCTATGCTTAGGTTAGTTTATACTCATCTGTCCCCTGCCCTACAACTCCTCCTTAGGGTGGATGAGTAGGGCTACCCGAGCTTCCTTGTGCAGTCCGCTCTGGTACATATACCTTCATAGTGTCCTATAAGGTTAGTTCCTAGTGTAGCTCTGCATAAGGGAGTCTCCCCCCCCCCATCTTGGGTGTTCCCTAGTCCTCCCTTGGGCTACCTGCTCCCGGTCCCTAGTGACCCCTGCATATGGATGATAGAGCCTGTCTCTATCATGGGTACACCCCCTCAGGGAGGGGGAGGGATGTCTGGAACCCTGAAGGTACTTCCTGCATCCTTCCCCCCCTCCCCCTGTCTCTCTATCTATCCGGGTGCCGGTCTCTTGCCGCCTCTTATGCCGGCAATACCTGCCTCTTGGTGACTTCCCTACCCTTGCCGCCAGCCCCCCGTGTTCCGAGGGACTGCCGGCTGCCGCCGGCTACTACCGGCGGCTCTCCTACTCCTATCTAATCGTCCGCTTGCCGGTCGATCTCCGGAGTGCCGGCATATACTGCCGGCAACCCGATACTACCTGTACCATCCTTACCCCAGTCACCAATCCGGCATCCTCCGGCTGCCGGAGCCGCCGCTCCCTGCCGGCGTGCCGCCGTTGTGCCGGCGGCCGCCATCCTGGTATCTAACTGACTTTTGAAAATTGTCTGTTCTAATGCCAGAATCTATGCTGGAGCGAGCTCCGGCGTGCCGGCGGCTTGCCGGATACCCCGGAGGCGTCAAGAATACTTGCACCCCCTCTCTGTAGCTATCATAAGACTAAGATAGCCCTACCTAGCAAATAGATAAGCTGCTTTGCTTCTAAGATCAGTACCTAGTACTGCTCTATTAGTGATCATGCTGTCTCTTTACATTCTTCTATTTCCAGCATGCTATGTGCATCTTAGCACGGCTGGTTGCCAGAAGCAGTTACCCTTAATGAGACCTTCTGGCTCTTATCTGGGAACCGAATGAATTCGATCCCAACCTTGTCCTTGGCTTTCCATGGAGTTCCAATATAATGGGAATCCTAGGAAACTATATCCAATGATCTCGGTCATTTGGATTATCCCAGGACCAAGCCTATGGTAACCAGCCGGGCGAGATGCATGGAGCGTGTTCTCCTTTACTGTTTCACTCTCTATGCATCACACCTTCTATAAGTTAAAATTAATGATTAATATTAACTTAATTTAAGAGCCATTCCTATGACTCCCCCATACTCATTTTCTCTTTCGTCCACAGGAGGAGCAGATGAAGTGCGATTTCGCATACTGTGCCGTGAAACGCTCCCAGTTTTACGGACATACGGCGTGCAGGACTCACGCCCCTTGCTCAGACAAGAAAGGGGATTGGAAGTTCTGGAATCCACTGGATTGTACGGTCTGCCAGGCCTACCTAGTTGAGGCCTTCCATAACCCTCCCTCAGCGGAGGTTAGAGACATTGCTCGTGAGAAACTGCGCAAGTGGGTGCGTGGTTTTCAGAGGAATGCCACTGGACCGTACCTGGCCACCGAAGAACTGAGGTCCCTGCTGTTCCCTAAGGCCTCCCCTGATTCAGTGGTTCCAAAGGAAGCAATCCCCACTGTCCAAATTACGGTGGAACCTGATGTGGTCATGGCTCAGTCCATGCACGAGTGTCGCCTAGATTCCGAAGAGGATGAACAGATCTCTGACGTCTCGGAAGACACGGAGAAGACGCTTATGGCTCAAGGAGCCGAAGAGGACGAAGACAAGGTGGAATACACCGAGTCGGAGATTGGAGCTACTCCCTCGTCCATCCCTCCGCCTACTCCTACACCGACGGATGTGTCCATTCCGTCTACCTCCTCGACCCCGGATCCTTCTTCTTCTACACAAGAACTGATCCGACTGATTAGAGCTGTCATGGACGACAGACTGAAGGAGAACCAGGAGTCCATCAGGTCTATGATTGGATCCAGAGAACCGAAGAAGATCTCGGTTAAGGATCTCCCAGCTTGCTCTCATGCCAACCCGTGGAGGTATGCAGAGCATATGGTTATTGCGACCGGCAGGATCTTTGTTAGTGACAAAATCGGCACGGTCCCGTTGGAAGATGTGGAATTCTTCCCAAGCTTCGAGGCCTACCCGGACTGTTACGTCCGGCTTCGTTCTGAACCTGCCTCGAAGGAGGAGACCGAACCTAAGGAAGAGATAGTGTTCGATCTCGCAAAGGCCCAGGCTATGCTAGCCTCCGCATTTAAGAGCAGGGGCTTTACCTGCTCTAAGCTTCCTGCCTTGAGCAAGAAGCATCCTACTTATGTCGCTCCCGACACTGCGATTCTTCCATTTTTGGAAAAGGCCTTGGCTGCATGCCTTAAGGCGGCGGAAGAAGGGAAACCCTGCCCTGCACTGGAGGAGTGCAGACCCTTCTCCATCGTAACGCCCCCTGACACTAGACAATGGAAAGATGTCCAACATACTTTCGTTGTGGGTAGGCTCGATCCTGACGTTGCCGGACGTCAGTTTAATGAAGACCTCCCTAAGCTCAATGATCACCTCCTTCGCCGGGAACAAGACACGAAGGAGAGGCTTGCAGCGTCTCTTTCTCATCAAGTCCAACTTGAAGTTATGGCCTGTGACACAGCAGTACCCGATCACTACATGGTACTGGCCAAATCCCACTTACTCACGGTAATGAAGGACTTGTACCATTTCATAAAGGCTCGTAGAGCCTGTCGTGAATTCGTGTTTGTCGGTGCCACCGTGAAACACGAACCCCGGAGGCTGATTTCCTCCAACATCTGGGGAAAGCACCTGTTTCCTTCGGACCTTGTCAAGGAAATAACGGACAGAGCCGCCACGGAGAATAGGAACCTTCTCCACAAGTGGGGCATGTCCAGGAAAAGGAAAACCTCTCAGGACGATGGACCTCAGCCTAAGAGGAAACCTCAGAAACCGAAACCCCAGCAACGTCAACAAAGACGTCAGTTTCCGGGACCCGCTACCTCCCAAGTGGTTGCCCAACCACAACAGACCTTTCAATTGGTCCCCCAACCGGTGTTGTCACAGTCACCGGTCTTCACCCCTGCCTTTGAGCAGCCATCCACTACCTTTCATGCCAGAGGTAGAGGCTCGTCCAGGGGTGCAAGCAGAGACGCCTCTCGTCGTCCCTCCAGAGGTAGAGGAGGAAAGGGAGCTAGCGGCCGAGGCAACAAGTCCTCGGGACACCAGAAGCAATGAAGTGCTTCCGGTGGGAGGAAGACTCCGCCAATTCCAGGATCGTTGGACCTTCGATCCTTGGGCACACAGCATCATCAAGAACGGTCTAGGCTGGAGTTGGGTGCAACCACCCCCAATTTTCCAGCGGTTCTTCCAACAATCGACCCCCATTCTGGAAGAATATGTTCTAGACCTCTTGAACAAGAAGGTGATAAGGAAGGTAAAGTCCACCAGGTTCCAAGGGAGACTGTTTTGCGTTCCCAAGAAGGACTCAGACAAGCTCAGAGTCATTCTGGACTTATCCCCCCTCAACAAGTTCATAGAGAACAACAAATTCAAGATGCTGACGCTTCAACAAATAAGGACCCTTCTGCCTCAAGGTTCCTACACGGTCTCTATAGACCTGGCGGATGCCTATTGGCACATTCCAATGAACCATCACGCTTCCTCCTACCTAGGATTTCGACTCCAAAGGAAAAGCTACGCCTTCCGGGCCATGCCATTCGGCCTCAATGTGGCCCCTCGGATCTTCACGAAGCTGGCAGACGCCATAGTACAACAGCTCCGCCTAAGAAACGTCCAGGTGATGGCCTACCTCGACGACTGGCTAGTCTGGGCTCCATCGCCCGAAGAGTGTACAAAGTCTTGCGACGAAGTTACCCAGTACCTAGAACACCTGGGATTCAAGATCAACGAGAAGAAATCTCGCCTCTCTCCGGCTCAGAAGTTTCAGTGGCTGGGAATCCACTGGAATCTTCAGTCACACCGCCTTTCCATCCCCCAGAAGAAAAGGAAGGAAATAGCAGGGTCTGTCAAGCGACTACTGAAATCCAAACGCATTTCAAGACGACAGCAGGAACGAGTTCTAGGCTCTCTACAATTCGCCTCAGTGACAAACCCAGTGCTTCGTGCACAGCTAAAGGATGCCGCGGGAGTCTGGAGACGATCGGCATCCATCGCTCGAAGAGACCTCAAGAGACGGCTTCCAAACAGACTTCGACGCCTCCTAAAGCCGTGGTCGGAAGCAATGGCCCTGAAAAGGTCCATTCCTCTCCAACACCCTCCTCCTTCACTCAACATCCACACGGATGCCTCACTGGAGGGCTGGGGAGGTCACTCCCACCTGAAACAAGCTCAAGGGACCTGGTCTCCACTATTCAAGACGTTCCACATAAACATCTTGGAGGCCATGGCGGTCCTTCTTACTCTGAAGAAGCTATCCCCGCCGCCCTCGATCCACATCCGTCTAACCCTAGACAACTCGGTGGTAGTTCGTTGTCTCAATCGCCAAGGCTCAAGATCGCCCCAGATAAATCAGGTGCTTCTCCCAATCTTCCGTCTGGCGGAGAAGAAGAAGTGGCACCTGTCTGCAGTTCACCTACAAGGATTCCGCAACGTGACAGCGGATGCTCTATCTCGGACAAACCCGATAGAGTCGGAATGGTCTCTAGACGCAAGATCATTCTCCTTCATCTCTCATCAAGTCCCAGAACTTCAGATAGATCTCTTTGCAACGAGCGACAACAATCAACTTCCTCTGTACGTAGCCCCGTACGAGGACCCCAAGGCAGAAGCGGTGGACGCCATGTCACTGGACTGGAACAGATGGTCCAAGATATACCTGTTCCCTCCCACCAACCTTCTGTTGAAAGTCCTCTCCAAACTGAGAACCTTCAAAGGGACAGCGGCCCTAGTGGCTCCCAAGTGGCCCCGGAGCAACTGGTACCCCCTGGTCCTGGAGCTGCAGCCCAAGCTGATCCCTCTCCCGGGCCCAGTTCTCTCTCAACAAGTACAGAAGTCGACTGTCTTCGCTTCATCATCGAAAATCAAGGACCTTCATCTCATGATTTTCTCTCCCTTGCCGCAAAGAAGAGGTTTGGGATCTCGAAGAAAAGTCTAGACTTCCTAGAGGAATACAAGACCGTATCCACGAGACGGCAATATGAATCATCCTGGAAGAAATGGGTCTCCTTTGTTAAAGCAAAAAATCCTAAAGAAATCACCATTGATTTCTGCATGTCCTTCTTCATTCACCTTCATGGACAAGGATTAGCAGCCAATACGATTTCGACCTGCAAATCGGCTTTGACTAGACCAATTCTATACGCTTTCCAAATTGATCTGTCCAGCGACATCTTTAACAAACTGCCGAAAGCATGTGCTCGCCTACGCCCAGCACCCCCTCCGAAACCGATCTCCTGGTCACTAGACAAGGTGCTCCATTTCGCCTCCAACTTGGACAACGATTCATGCCCCCTCAAGGATCTGACTCAGAAAGTTATATTTTTATTTGCTCTCGCCTCGGGAGCTCGAGTCAGCGAAATAGTGGCATTATCAAGAGAAGAGGGACACATCCTGTTTGCTGATTCAGGAGAAGTGACCCTCTCCCCTGATCCGACGTTTCTCGCCAAAAATGAATTACCCACCAAAAGATGGGGCCCTTGGAGAATATGCCCCCTGAAGGAGGATGTCTCTCTATGTCCAGTAGAGAGCCTCAAGGTCTATCTTCGCAGAACTTCAAACTTTGGTGGAGGCCAACTCTTCAAAGGAGAAACATCGGGCAGCGACCTGTCACTGAAACAATTAAGAGCGAAAATCACCTACTTCATTCGCAGAGCGGATCCGAACAGTACACCCGCTGGTCATGATCCTAGAAAAGTGGCATCTTCTCTGAACTTCTTTCAGAGCATGGACTTTGAGAGCCTTAAAAACTTTACGGGCTGGAAGTCCTCGCGAGTTTTCTTTAAACATTATGCGAAACAAGTGCACGAAATCAAACATTTTGTGGTAGCCGCAGGTAGTGTTATGAAACCTGCACCTAACTCTGCGTAGAACAGTGAGTTACTTGGGACTCTAACTCTTCGGGTGCCTATGTTGACCCTCGAGTGATTCATAGTGATGTCTAAAAACACTTAGTGCTTTTATAACTGTTCTTATCCCAGGTGAAATGTCATAGTGTTACACAAGTGCCGCATGCCTTGAGCATGATGTGTTATTTAAAGACTTGCGTTCCTCGAGAACGAGTACCTACTAATCCTGAAATTCCCTTTCAGATTCAAGAGCAAGCCTTTATTTCTATGTACATTATTATTACTGTAAATGAACTTTACTTTTGCTGTAAATTATTTAATTTCTGCATTGTGAAATAAAATTTCTATTTTATTACTTATGCGTCTCTTTCAGCTCCTACTTACTATGAAATACATACTGTCATAGTTTTATTTACTCCTCCTTTCTTATGGTCATGAAGAATTTAAGATGTCCATTCCTAAATTATATTCACCTTGCCTCAGTAAGGTTCCTACACGAATACTTACTTCTGATAATCAGGAGATGAACTCTATGCACAGTGCCCAACCACCACTGGCCTACTTCAGAATGTTCCTATACAAATATCAAACATTCTGCTTCATCTCTAAGCTTTTAAAAAGTTCTTCTGTCAAGATGAATAGCCCTTCAATACCACTTTGACGTCGGCATAGCCCATGGGAACTTCCTACCAATGGGGGACAGGATATTTCGTTCCTATGGTTCTTACCTAAGATTACTTTGCTGTTTTGTCAATGCCTAGGCACTTAACTCTGGGGGAAAATCTACCACGATACATTGATTCTCTGGTACTCTTCCATCAGGACGCCATGGCTTGAGCCCAAAAAACGGATTTTGAGCGAAGCGAAAAATCTATTTTTGGGTGAGATAGCCATGGCGTCCTGATGGACCCTCCCTACTACTTCGTTCAGTTTGCTCCCACCCTACACAATTGTATCATGGTGATGGGCAGCAACTGGCGCCAGGATAAAGACGCGCGTGACGTCATTAGAGCAATGGCGTCCGTTTGTTTACGTCTCGAGTATCAGTAGTAGCCACGAGTGAGATTAGCTGTGGAACGGCTCCCAGCTATTCTCAGCCCTTACACACCGAAGCGTTAACTCTGTTCGGGGTGGAGATAGCTATGTGGCACGACCAGACATGCGTGTCCCCTGTTGTATTACGATGTCTTAAAGGGAAACCTTTGAGATACTCGCTCCAGAAGTTAGAATTCTGTGATAACCTGTGGTTAAATTCTCTGGGAATATCTTAGTAGTCTTATACCCAAGGAAGCTACCAAACAGGAACCTTCCATCAGGACGCCATGGCTATCTCACCCAAAAATAGATTTTTCGCTTCGCTCAAAATCCGTTAACTATTCCAGTTGGGGTGATGTTTCTAACACTGCAGAAAGTGTATAAATACTGCTTGACAAAAAACAATTGAACAAATAGATATACTGTATAAATATATAAATGAAGAAGTACAGTACAGTATTTATTTAAAAATCCCAACAATTTGCATCATCATTGTTTTTCACCAATACTACAGATACAAAGGGAAAAATATTATTTCAAATACTGTAATGAAGAATACTAAAATGAGAAGTAACTAAAAGCAAGGCCTTTAACCCACTTCACCTGCTTGCGTTCCAGGGTTATCCACCAAAAAAAAAGAGGGGGGGGGGAAGTTTGGTGGTCCCAGAAATGGGCCTGTGGGTTCTGGGCTCACTTTATGAGTTATTCAAGTTTTCATTTCTCGTAGATTCCTAGATTATTGCCTTTAGATGTAATACACAGCCATCAGCCGTATGCAAATAAGTTAGCATTACTGGATGGGAAAATTACTTGGACAAACTCCTAGAAAATATCGCATGGTAATAAAGTTTTTAAGTTGCTACTAGAGAATTATTGAACAGCAGTATCTTACATATTCCCAATGGGACCAGGGGATGGTGGCCAGTGCTATGCCAAGCTTTTGAAGACTTTTGAATCAAAGCAAATTCATCTGCAAAGTACATAGAATATTGTATTGAAATACACTCCAATTAGATAGTTTTTATAATGACATAATCAAGAGTTGAAAAGATATGAGGATTGAGGTGTAGTATTTTGCCTGGCAACTAATATAATATCTCTTGAATGCTGTTTTCTATAACTACGTCATATCTTTGTGTTAGATCTTTCAGTCATTGTTATTCATATCTGCCTCTTGATTTGTGTAAATAAGAGCACATTTATAGCTTGAACATGAGAATCAGCCTTCTCCTCTAGATGGCTAGTTTCCAGTCTCATTATGTATTTGGAAATTACAAATCTCATAAGTTTTCTGGATGTTACATGATTCCATTTCTCTTATTTTTTACTCATGCCTGAACGTAGATTTAAGGAATAAAAGCACTTGACAGTTGATATGTGGATTACCCAATGAGGTTCTCTCTCACCTTTAAAATACCATTTAGGCCAGAGAAGATTTTAATTGTTTATTCCATCCTAACCTCGTGATTAGGCGTGAGAAGCAGAAGGTCTCTATTTGTGAAATAGATAATACCTAAAATCTCCTACTTCCTACTTTTCTGCCTTCATTGCCAAACTGACTTTGGTATAGACACTAATTTTGATATTTCATAATCTGTTTTCTTTTCAGCTTGACCATTTTCTAAGCTTATCCTTCCCAAGTTTTTATTGCTTAATTTTCACCAACAAGAAAGCTCAGATTTGCAGATGTCCTTTGTTCTTCCTAACTGAATGAATAGATTAAGCGAGATCATTTATTTTCTGTTGCAAAGTTGCCTTTTTAGCAGTCCTAACAGAGTATATTCAACTTTTTCAGGCTTTTGATGTGTTACATAATTGAATGATTCATAATTTAGTTGTGTAAAATTCCCAAAATTATATCTTTTCTAGTTTTGAAAGTTTGATTAATAATGAACTTCAAATTTATTGAAGTATTGTGCAGTACAGTATTTCAAAGTCAGTTATTTTTTCCGTTTGCTATGTGATATTCTAATGTTTTACAGGTATGTTGAAGCAAATCCTGGTTGGGCAAAACAGCTTGAAGCAGACCTTCCATCTGGAAAGACAACAGTTACTTTCGTTGCACGTTCTCCTGTCTCAGATGAGTCTGCATCTTGCACCTTTATAGTAGAAGTTGTTGGTAAGAAATATTCCTCCTCTCTTGTTATTGGGTATTTTACTTGTTTTACTTCAGGAAGGTAGCATACCCAAGCCATTGTTATTGCCATGAAGCACTAATTGACTCTTTAGTGCCTAGCTTTTGGGCATTATAGTGATAACGTGTCCACCTATCATTCGCATGGTAACATTTCGATCCCAGCCCGGGACCATGAATTTAGGCTGTTCACTGGGGAGGCCACTACTGTGGTTAGGCACCACATTGGAAGTTTGGGCCTTCCCAGCTGATGTTCTGGTGAGTATGTATTCTGATGAAACTGGAAGTGAAACCAGACACCTTACTTTACCTTAATGGTAATAACAATGGCTTAGAGGCTTACGTCATTTATTGGAAGGAAAGAAAACAGGAAATGTTTTAGTTTTGGGGATAAATATTGATTGGTATTAAGGGAACTTTGAGAGAGAAGCAATATGAACATCTTGCAAGCATAGAAATAAAATATTTTACTGTACTGTTGAGATTGCTTTTTTTCGCTTGGATAATCATTATCGCAATAATCTTATTGCGATTTTCCATAGACTTTTATACGAATTATTGATAGGGAGAGTAAAATAAATAGCTAAAACAAAACTGAAAAGGAATATCAGCAGAATTTACTTTTAAACCAAAGTTGTTATCAAACAAATGAGACATTTAATGATAGGAGGGTCAGTAATTTTGGTGCATATCTGAAGGTAAATCACCAGCTATTTGATATGTCAATTTTTTTCTGGTAAGACACACACCTGCTCTCAATAGCTGTCATTAATTTTTCTGTTTTTATAGAAGAGACTTGAGTATATGAAAGGCTATCTTTACCTAAATGCATCTTTATAAGAAGTGTACCACTACGTATTGTGTTTGAGATGTTTGTCTGAACCCAAAGCCTTCTCCATAGGAGCTTTACTAACTTTATGCCAAAATTCTCTCGTGAATTGTGCTGTAATATAGGAATGATGCAATGTAACTGAAGTAATCTGTGACTTCTTGGAATAATTTCAGAAAAATTATTTACTTTTAATACAGATACAGTATTACATAATTAAGTGTAAGAAATTGAAAGTGCCGGTTAAGATGTTTTATTCATGTATGTCTTGGAACATCTTCCATTGTCATTTGCATTTTATAGATTTGGTAACTTAGAAAATGCATAAAAAACAGCATAAAAGAATGAAGTTGCACTGTGTATTACATTTATCATAATCAAATATTGCAGAACACCAAAGTATTTATCAAATTAATAAGAGAGAAAACATTTCACATCTACTTAAACAGAAAGCTATTCCTAGTAATAAGACAGGTCTTTTCCAGTATTAATTGGAGTCTCGGGTAATTGATGTAAATATATATTTAGTCTTCTCTTCACTATCCTACCTCCACTAGAGCGATGGATTCAGCATTATGAACATCAAGGGAAGTTCATAGAAATATCTTTTTTATAATAGAATTGATTATTTCTATTCTGTAATCACTTGATGTACATAAGGAATGTCAAGAGTCCATTGAATATGTACTAACAGTTTATATTTTTTCTCTTCCAGATAAAGAAGACCCACAGGTGTTTGGATGCCCTAAGTCGTTTACTGTACATCTGGCAGATGGGGAAGCAAGTACAGAAGTGATGTGGAAAGAGCCTGTTTTTAAAGATAATGTGGAAATTGCTCACCTGTGGAAGTCAATGGTAATATCGTATAGAAATATAGATTTTTTATTTGGAAATATTCATGTGAATTTGTGAAGAGACAGATAATACTTAGAATTGTTTTAATGGTGTTTTAATGATTTGTTACATTGTAATGCTACCAATACTATAAGCAAAGAAAAGAAACGATTTCACGAGGTAATTTTTATACACATGGTGAACAGTCCAGGGACATCTGTTACTTGCTGTTTCTGTCCTGTTCTCCGTATGTTTGTCCATCTGCTAAGATAGAAGTTTTTAAAACCGTACAGTTCTTAAATTTTGCTGCTTAAACTTTTATATTTTTGTATGATAGTGACTGAACAAAATGTGTGTTGAATCTTAAGTCTAAGGTCATATTTAAAGGCCAAAAAGTCAAATGGAATTTTAACCTGGTGAATAACATGTGAACTATGCAAGATACAGATCTCTTATTTGGCATTCATACTTTGATAATAAAGCTGAAGTGCAGAATAAGGTCATGTTAATAATGAAAGGTCAACTGCCACTATGAATTTAACCTTGTTAACATATCATGTTTGCTCATTTTTGAGGGAAACTTGAATAAGTTAAACAAGTTATTAACTTGCCAAGCAATTTCCACCATATGGAGTAATCTGTTTAAAAAGGAGGAAATAGAGCAATGGAAAAGAATTCTAAAATAAATTACAGGTTAAGTGATCAGTAAAGTGAGAACATGTCAAAAAATAGATGTGTAAATAAATGGGAAGCGGTTGGGGAATATGGTATGAAAATCTAGTCAGAGTTGCAAAGCACTTTGAAGCAGTTTTACAGTCTCATTTTGAGACTGACTGCCATCAGATAGACTTTGGCTCATGTATCTAATTAATTGTTTATAAGTGACCTTTAGTTTTTATTCATTTAAAAGACTTAATATTTCACAACATTTTAGATCTCTATTATTGACAAATTTAACCTTGAATTGTTACTCTTGTAATAAGCAAAAATTTAAATCTTATAGTACACAATACATTACAGTACTTGAGACCAATAGACTCAATAGTAGAATGATCAGACAGATGTAAATATATTATGTTATATATATTTTTGCTAGTTAAGAGGGATTTCTAATGGTGTGTGTCATCAGCGGCTAATCATTTAAAATGACTTATACACTGGACAAAATACCTGTATAGCATAGTCTCCCTATTAATAATTCCCTTTTTACTTCCCAGGAAGAGGATTTTGATTATGAATTATTGTTAAAACTCTTTGCTACTGGATTCCTCCTGTTTTATACAGATAAGATATAAAGAAACATACTAGGTTTCTTAGGTGAACAAAGGGACTTCCATTTATGTGACTTAAACTGGCTGTTAGCATTTTAGGATTACCTTACAACTATCAACGTGATTTAAATGTCTTTACCTGCCAAATGCTCCAATAAAGGTAATTTTTAACCTTCAACAAAGAGTAAATATATTTTTCTATTTAATTTTCTATTTGTTAATGTTATTTATCTCCTTTTAGGAACCAGGACAAAGACTTACAGTGGGAACTTATCCGGTGCACTATGTAGCCATGGATCCATACAGAAATAGAGCTAAATGCTCTTTCACTATTAGTATCACATGTAAGTTTTGAATTTCCTATTTCTACGTTAACAGTATCTTTGCCTGTAATATTCAAAGTATGACTATTCATGGCTTATTGTCATATTACATTAGGTTTGAAATTTGGAAACCTATATACCGTAATTCAACTAAAGTAACATTACAAGGATAGCATCTAGTATTAAAAGCTTTTTACAATCATCTTTGAAATAAAATTTAAGACTAGGAAAATAAAATAGTGCTTGAAATCAGCTTACAGAAACTATTGTGGTTACTTGAGATTTTTTATATTATTCAAGTTTCATGAAGATATTACTGAGTTGGACTGTTAAATGTTTGAATTGGTTATTTAGTATGTTTATATGTTGCTGTGTATCCATGAAAAGTTGAGCTCAGTCCCCGATCATCATTGTTCAATGGAAACTCTAGCAATGATGACACCTCCGAGGTAGAGATACTTGGAAATTTTGCGTTATTCTTTGTGGCAGTTATTCTTTATAATAATTGCTCATTATTGTATAAGACAGGATAGTAGATACTACCAATGGGCATCTGTCATTGTAAACAGGAAAATTTTTCGTAAGATTGGATATGTTTTCTTTATAATGTATCTTACTTAGGTTGTATCTCTTATCAGATATTACTGCAGTGCAGGGAGACTTCAAGGCTGGATAATTTATGCTTTAATTTTATTTCAAGTAAAGTAAATTTATTTGTATTATTATTAGTAAGCTCTCTTTAATGTTAGTTTGCCTTAAACACGGTAAAGGGACCTTTTGTTTCTCCGTAATGGAAAATTTCAAAGGTTTTCATCAAGTGGACTGTGATAAAAAATACCATGCTGCTACTATGAAAGTTAAATTTATGTGGGATACAGGTCATTACATTATCCCTGCATTTTTTGGTTTTGAATTATTGGATTTTTTAGGCTTTCCAGAGATTAATCTTTAAACTAAAAATCCAATCAATTAAAGGGTTATATAATAAAAACCTCTTGATCCCTGTTCAGTCAGCTACCCACTATTTCCTCATTCAGTGTGCACACAGACCAGTAATGGCTTGCATTAGTGTGAGCAGTTACAGGTGAGTGAGAAATGCTTATATGTGAGAGATTACTGTACAATCAACCATGGAGATCTGACTACTGTACTTCATAATCTGATATTCAGTCATATAGACAGTAAACTCATTCCAAAAATTGATACAATGAACTAATTATGATGTTATACAGTACAGTACATTAGAATGATTGAAGTAGATATTCTTGTTTTGTCAAAATTCTCTTTTATGAAAAGTTAAATATATCTTTTAATCTGCAACCCTTCTTCATGTCGTTATAACAGTTGTCTCCAAGTGTACTGCATCAGTATTTTTGTTTGATTTATTTAATTGAATGAACAGCACCAATCTTAGGGTCTGAGTCGCTTTTTCATGGATAGACAGTCTTATTCATAGCTTAGTTCCTCGTTTGAGGAATTTATTCTAGTTCATTTTGTGTTTGCACTTTTTTTAGCTTGCTTCAATGTCACTGAGATACTGTATTAATGTTTCCTGTCAGTTGTTGTACATCAACAATGCATTGCTTATTTGTCATTTATGTTATTTGTTTAATATATTTTTAACCAGAGGGATCAACCCATTTGTATTTATTTTGTAGAGCAAATCATAACAGGATTTTATGCTTGCATGAGTAGTAGGACGTGCACCCAGGTCCCAGAGTGTTATCCCATCGCCATAACGTTTGGATGGAAGAGCTTATGATATCAGACCGTCACTCACCATCATCCGTATTATTGCAATTCCATCTACCACCTACCCCATTTATTTGATGTGTAATTAGTATCCCATGCCTCTGTGTTGACATTTTGGCATGTACTGTATTGTATTTGCAGTCATTCTATACAATTCACTATTTCATTGCTGTGCGATTATTACTGTTCCACATGCAGTGATCCCCAATTCTGGAGCCTAAGTATTGCTGAACGCGTGAACAGATATATAGGCAACACGGTTTTCATGCAGATACTGTATTTTTTTGTGAATATGCTGGATTTCACAGTTTGCAAATGGAGGCCTTTTACCATTATATACTTATTGAGGCAGTGCAATTTACTAATCGATAAGAGTGAAGCATGGCTGATGACAAACAGGAAATCAATCTAATATTTGCATGGGCATATCGAAAATATGGTAAGGGGTGCTTGGCTACTCTTACATTTTGACAAGGATAAATAATAAAATTATGAAAATAACCAGTCTCAAAGTACCTGGTAATTTTGCATATATGAGTCTAGAATTCCTTTCTATCTCTACGGTACTAGCCTTTTCAACATAGATCAGAAGTTTGATAAAACTAATTTTACTTTCATTTATCGCATATATGTTTTTACTTTTTATGGTATGATTTATTTGTGAAGATATTTTTGCCCTTCGTTATGAAACTGTGATAACATAGATGCTAATGGTTATTATTCAGAGAATTTTCTGATATACAGTAAGTTATGAAGGAAATTAGAATGAAGGAGAGATGAGTTAGTAGTTATTTGAAGGAAGGAATAAACGTGGCTAGAGCACTGCAAGAGATTTGTAAGCGAGCAAAGGTTGTTCAAAGTTGTGCAGTTTTAAGGGATTGTTTAGACCAATTTTCTATATAGAAGGGAAGTTGAGCTGTTGATTGAGAAGGAAAATAAAAGTGAAAGTCAGTAGTATAGATGTTTGATCATTTTATTTTTCAAAATACAGTATTCCATTTTTAACATAAAGGCTGTATATTACGGTACCAATATCACTCCATATATCTTGGTAAAATATATAAATACTGTACATAAAAATTAAATGCTTGAATTGAAAATGGTCTGAAATATCAAATTTTATTATTGGCAAACTGGATTTTTCAAATTCACAAATAATCTTATCCATTGTACTATATTTATGTGAAGAAGGGTGACTCAAAGAAACATGTGAATAGGGCATTATATTCACTTTTTATCAAACAGTTTATTTCTAACTTTTTCAGATATTCACTGCTGTAATTGAATTAGTTGTTCATTATTTGACATCTACCCCTCAAAGGATTTTCTGGCACAGGGATTTACTGTTTATATAGGTCTTTTAAATTATAATTCAATAATAATTCACCATTCATTCTAAATTAATTTTGTCTTAGCTTAGTAATCTATATTGCCTTGAATAAAAGGAAAATTATAATTTCTTGTGGTCAGTGTAGGTGCTGGCAACATTGAAAAGAGCACGTCATCTAATAGCATGCGAAAGATTCCTTTGCTTTTGTGATGCTTTCCAAAATGTTTCATAGAGAAACAAAATAGGTTTAACAAATCTCATGGGGTCACAGTGTTAGTAGCCTCAATATAAAAAAAGTTGACTGAATTGGCTTTTAAATGGGAGTACAGTACTGCCAAAAGGAAATAACGACCCTTTCTGACCTAAAAGTGGGCTACACATGACTTGTTTTATTGGCTAGTTGATGCTGAATTGCTGAATTTCTGTCTTGAAATCAAACCTCTGCTCATCTCTTGCATTTTGCACAGACTGCTTATTATTAATCATGTAGCATTTCTTGGTGAATTATTTTTGTTTTGGCTACTGTTGAGTACATTGCATCCTTGACTACCAGAATGGGTAAGGTTGATACTTTCCATCTACATTTCTTAGAAATTACAGTACATTGTTTTCAGTTCATGAAGTATTTACAAGCTTGTTAATCCATATATATTTGCTTTCAGCATTTTATATTTGTACCATTATACAGTAGTTGTAACTTTTACTTCTTTATATAGGTACGAGAGACTAGGCTGTAAAACTTCATAAAATTCCAAGAATTGCATTATTGAGCTTAGATGTAAATTATGTAAAGTAATTTTTTGGTTAGGAATTACGTGATCCTCAAGGACTTTTCTGTTAGGAAAGAAATGAGAATCCAGTATAACAGGATATCATTATCATCCAGGTGCCATATCCCACGTCAGCAACCATGGCTCGCCATTCCTCTCTATTTGTGGCAGGAGCAACTGAGCTGCAGATATTCTTCCTCCAGTAATTCTCACCATTCTATCCATATATTTTTGTCTAGGTCTTCCTTTTGACCTCCTTCCATCGATTTTACCTGTGAATGTTCTAATTCTCGTCTTTTCACTATGTGAACCACAAACTGCATTTGCCTACCTCTTACTGAAGGTAAAAGCTCTCTCCTAACTCCAACCCTCTCCAATATCTTCTCATTAGTTTTGTTCGTAGGCCGTGATATTTTCACCATTCTTCTTCAAAACCACATTTCTGTAGCCTTCAACCTTTCCTCGTCTGCTTTCCTCAAGGTCCAAGTTTCACAGCCATATAACAGTAGAGACCAACTAAAACAAAATATGCTTAAACTTTCACGTCAAGTGTAGTGGGTTAGAGTCTGATTTGTTTATTAGCACTAAGGGGATATTAATGCGTGTTTTACCTTCATTTTCTTTTTTGTTTTTTTTGGCTAGCAAAGATGCTGTTATGCATGGCAGATCTTATCTATGGTCCATCTTACATTAAATATTTGACCCCTTTTGACCTTTCCCTGTGGGGGAAATGTTAGGTTTTCTACTAGGTTTATGTTAACTTTAGTTTTTGTCGTATAAAGGTTAGTTTTAAATTCAATTTACAGACAACTTATGCACCCTAGCCAAGGCCAGGGTTTGGGGTGTCATAGCCGTAGTCAAGATTTTTGGCACTCCGCTAATTTGAGCCATTTCCCTTCTTCCTACATTCCCTCCTTCACCTCTCCTTAAACTAATGCTGTTAGGAAATCTTATTTTTTCAAAAAAAATTTTCTTTGATTATAATAAAATACTTTTAAATGATATCATAATTTGGTATAATTTTGTGAGCAGCAAAAGGATATGTAGAGAATATTTCTTACCACTCTTCCTGAAGCCTGTTTTCACAGTTGTCATTAAGATTGGACATACATGTACTGTATATGCAGACATATGCAGATTTTAATTTGGGACTTAAAGGCCTTAGTGAATAAAACATTTATTCGTGAAGGTTATAATCCTTATTATTTTTGTATAATCTACTTTTATATTTGCATGTAGACCAATATACAGTATTTTAGTAACCATATATTAGAGTGTACTCTTTTCCCTGCTGGTTGGGATTGGCCTCCTATTCCTCTGTAGCTATGAGTATCCCTCACATGGGATGGGACACTAGGGGTCTTAGGAGTGCCCTTCAAATAAAAAAAACTTGACTAGATAATTGAGGCTCCCTTCCCCTACCCCACAACCTGTCATAGAGGGGTTGAATTACCCTTGAGGTAATCAGGGGATGGATTTGTTGTTTTTCTATCTTCCTACTGCCTTACATTGTGACCTCCTCCAGCTAGGATGAGGGGGAGAGTAGCTAGGCATAGAAACCAATTTCCCATGACTGAGTTAAAGGGGACATGAGTATTTTGTGGTATAATACTCTTGATAAACAAATTTATCAGTTCAAAATTCTTCAGCTGGGAGACTTAGTCTAAATGTGTCCAACTAATAACCACTAACCCCACTAACTGCCATTTGTGTCTCTTTTTTTGTCACCATTATAGGGACTGCAGTGCAATTAGGACGTGAACCCTGATAACTTCTCATTTGCTGAAAAAATAGAGCCCCATAAGTTGAAACCATGAGGAAACATATTTTTAACCTCTGAGTTGGGGATTTTATTAAGATACTGTACTTTTCAGAGTACTTGCCATACAAGAAACTCAAAGGATTTAGTCTTTCCTAAAGTGTGAGATTTTGCAGTAAGAGGTATCGGCCAGGGATTTTGGTCAGAAGACAAGCTAGACCCAGAAGAGGAGACTGCCTCATTTTAGGGTACCATGGAAGGAATATGACATTGCCACCTTTTTTACACACCAGTTGTATGCTCTCATTCGAAAAGTGCTTGAGGACTTTGTAATTAGGCAGGCTATCATCCCTCTGGGTTTCAGTCAGTGTGCAGCCCTTGTAAACCCCTCTTCCATTCCACAGATGGTTAATGCTTCATTTATCTTCCTGTTTGGTGGTTTTCTCTGAGAACTTGCCAACTCCATGAGATTTCTTGCTTCCACGTACCTCCCTCTACCCTCCCCCCATCAAGATCCTATAGTACTTGGACTTTTTTATTTGCACTCATCAATAGGACCTTACCTTACTGGCCTTCAAGAACTGATTCAGTGGTAGAAGGAGAGTCAGAAGTGGGGATTGGTTCAACTGTGCATGGTGAGAGAAGAATTCCTTTGTAACTCCTGGTTACCCAGTTATGGCTGCATCTTTTATCCCAATCCAGTGTGTTCATGTCAATGGGGGAGGAGTTTCCACCAAACTGAAGTGGAACTTACTTTTTTTCACTTGCTACGGTGCATGAGAGGGCTTTTCTTGAAGTCAGATACTTCTCAGCCCACACCAGATAGTGTCCCTGATGCTGTCCTTTAACAGCAATTGATTTTCTGGCTGATACAGTTTCAGTGGTAACGGGATCACTTCTCCACCCAGCCCTTCATAATGAATCTTGGGCTAGGATGTTTGGGCCATGTTAGAAAATGGTCTTCTTTGCACAAATTACTGTACTGAAATGGGTGCACGGTCACTTTAGAAACTGCTGCCGAGTGGCAACTCCAGCCTCCCCAGAAAATCAAATGCATTTTTCTAGTTTAGCTCAAGGAATAGGAAGACTTCAAAGAGCCAAATGGGTTGCAAAAGGTTTTTATACCTAGGAGGCTAGACCATGATAGGTACACACCACTTGTGGGATGATTTTCCTTTTCCTCTGGTTTCAGATATTACTAGGACTGCAAAATATAATAAGCATAACTTTATTAAAGTTGTGTTGGTTTTGTCCTCTCTGGAAGCTTGAATTTCCCCCTGCTCAGCTGCAGAATGCATTTTCAGCCCTGGAAAACCTGATGTGTAAGTCTTTGAGTCTTTTCAGATTTTTCTCAGGATTAAATTTGATGCTAAATGTCAAGTTTTGGCTGACTGCAATCCAGAAAATACTGACTTAGAGTACATGTAGCTACTTTACAGTACTTCTCTACCTCTATGTTCCTGCAACCCTTGATGAACAAGGCCAAGGATATTGTAATGGCAGCCAAAATTCTCTGGAAAATTGAAGAAACTGTCTCAGCTATCAACTAGTAATAGAAAATATGAGACAATAGTACCAACACAAGAGCCCGTGTTTTGAACAACTCGTGGAGATATGCGCAAATCATAAGGCTTTGTTTTAGCCTTCTCAGTCTACCTTTAATCTTCCTTAGAGTGGTTGTTCTCATTAGAATCTAGAGGGAAACTACTTCAGCAAATTAAAGGTAAGTGTCCCGAATCCATCGGGATATTTTTATGGAGAGAAAAAACTGGAAGAAGCAGAACAGGGAAGCTTCAAAAGGTCTGGATTAATAGGGAAAAAAAGGTTCCCTTCACAATAAACAAGTACATACAGTGCACAAAATTGAATTGAGGTGTGTTGTCTGTAAAATGCTGGCAAAAGAAACAGTAGAGGGTTCTTTCATCTTATATTCGGGAGCTAACACTTTTGTGCGAACAAGTAAATAAAATATTTCAAGAGAAAGGTGGTCCATGACCTATCTTGTCTCAATACAGACATCAAATGAAATGACTTCAAAATAATGACCATACTCTATGTCTGCTGATTATTGCCCCAAGGGGCCTGAACCAGTACTATAGATCTCAAAGACATTTACGGTCACATCCGTATTGCTCCTTTCTTCTGTACATACCAAGGATTTTGGATAGAAAGTAGTTTGTACAGGTTCAGAGAATCCTAATTTTGTCCTCTATAAAGCTCCCTGGGTGTTCTCAAAGTTGGCAATTGTTGTGACCAAGTTCTTGCAGTTGCAGGGAGTACAGGTTATTGCTTATCTGAACGAATTGGCAAATGCAGTGACCAAGTTCCTCCAGTTGCAGAGGGCACAGGTTATTGCTTATCAGGATGACTTTCTGGTCTGAGTAGAGAGAAGAGAATTGTCCTTTATGCACCAGTTATGTCTTTAAGTTCTTCTGAAGCTAGGATTCTTGACTAACTTTCTCAAACAAAGGATATTGCTAGCAACGGCCTTTGGATGACTATGCCTTCATTGAAATGCGACAAAATCCACTTTCAACCTTTCCAAAGTCTCTCAGAAAAGAATCCAATCCTCTCCACAGTCAAGAGCTTCATTTGGTGTTCTTCCTCCAGAGAGCAGATGAATCACATCAGGTCAGCTCCAGTCTGCTTCAGTCATTGACCTTGTTGAAAGACCTCTATTGGGTCTAGAAGCATGCAGCTCAGAAAGGTGTGGAAGTGATACTTCCTATTTCCCCTTTTATGCAGGAGGAACTTCAGACAGTGAATCTCTCCTTTAGCTTTTTTCCATAAGTTCCTTTGATCCCTCCCTTGGTTCCCATGATTTTCACTAGAACGGGCCCAAGCTGGATCGGGAGGTCACTCAGATGAGACCAAGGAGACCTCCATGTGGGGAAATGGTTCCATTTGTAATATTTCACATGAATACAGTATGTTTATCTGATGGTGGTCTTAATGACACTGAAGAAGCTCATTTCAAACAGGGACTGTCACATCAAGCTCTTTCTTTACAACCAGGTATATCTGTTGTCTCTGCAGAGAGGGGTCTCATTCAAGCCCCCAGATTTTGTAGCCCCTACCAGTCGGGAAGTCCCTTCAAGAGAAGGATCTGTTCCTCTCTCCCTTCAAACTTCCGGACTCCCTCAGTGTGATAGTGTACACCTTGTTCAATCAGACACCCTTAGACACAGAATGGATCTTCAATATGAACTCCTTCTGATAGATCCTCAACATTGTACCAGATCTCCAAATGAAACTGTGAAGATGGAGAACAACATAATTTAGTTCTATTAAATGTGGACTATTGTACAGTTCCAAGTAATACATTGAATCTAGGTTATAAAAGAGGGTCTTCAATTTTTGTCTTCTGATAAGTTTGGTTTGAAAGGTTTTGAAGATCCTAATAGACTTGGAAGGGACAGCTATGCTTGTGGTTCTACATTGGCAGAATATTCAATGGTTCCCAACCTTTCATCATCTGAGATTAAAGTCACAAATCACATAAGGAAGCACACCATTTCTTCCTACTTTTGTACCCAGAACTTTCATGCCTAGATTTTCATGCCTGTATCATGGGAGAGATTTATTGGCTATTAGCATTACTTGCTTGACACGCTATAAGAGGTCTTCCTTCGCTAGAAAATAACACCCTGAAAGAGTCTCATTGGTGAATGGTCATCTTATTCTTAGTCAGAAAGAGAAGACCTAGAGTCAGTACCAGAAGATGACCAGTACCAGAAGATGACCAGGAGTGAGAGTGAGAAACTCTCAGATAGAGCCAGTGCACTGACTCTTGTCTCATGACCAAGGCTAGAAAGAATACTGCCATCTGTAGGAACTCTTTATAAGTGTATGGTATGATTATCAGTTCTATCCTAGAAATCAAGCAAAAAGCCAGTAATTTTATGAAACATGTACAAATCCAAGTCATATCAAAAGCCATCTTGAAAGGTTCTTTCAGGATAGGGCCCTACACTGGAATAGCCTGAATTTTTTGGCTTTCTTTCTGGTCCACCTCTTTGAGGATCGAAAGCTTAAGCACTCAACAATTCTGCCATACATGTCTGCTTTGAAAGAACCTCTCAAAATGTTTTTTGGCATGATTTAGATTTGGACACATTTCAAAAAATTACTGCCTTTTACCTTGACAGAGTGCATGATTTCTTGGCTAGATTTGATAATCATTCCATCCACTTTTAAGAGCTCCTACAGATGGTAGTATTTTATAGCGTTAGTCTTGCGGTAAGAGTCCTCATTCTCACATTGGTCATCTTCTGGGTCTCCCCATTCATCAGTGAGGCCCTCTTAATCTGGCTTTGCATTTTTTGTGATAACCTCTGTCTGGTGTCTCATTAATTATTTATCCATCTCATTTCCTTACTGGGCTGTTTTCCCTGTTGGCACCCTTAGGCTTGTGGAATCCTGCCTTTCAAACTATGGTTGTAGCTTGGCTAGTAATAATAATGAAGATAGTCATACAGTAAAGTCCTTTGGATCACACAGTACCCACAAAAATAGGTTTTTCCTTTCACCAAAATCCCCATTTCTGG